>NW_009953964.1:670007-699749 GCF_000747805.2 Chaetura pelagica
ATTCCTGCTTTAGCAAGGAAAATCAACTCTTGAAACATGGAAGAAAATGTGTATCCTGACAGTGTGCTGAGCCTGCCCACTTTTTTGTAATGTCTTTTGATGCCCTGTTAGATTTTAGTGAGGCAAGAGTGACATCCAAAATTAAAATAGATGGTTTGGCACCAATTTCCTGTTGTATTATTAGTGCATTTTAGTTTTTCTATTGTAAACTGTGTTTCTTTTATAAAATACAGAGTCTAGCTTTAAATATTTTTTCTTTGGTTAAAATGTGACCTAATATCACAACAGGAACATTTGTGTCATCTTTCCAGTTAAACTAAACAATCTAAGACTATTTGTAAATTACAGTAGAGGCAGAAAGATCAATTAAATCCTTGTTGCAAAAATCATTACATTGATTGCATTTTATTTCTTTTTCTTGCTTAATATAGAACAGGTATGACAAGAAAATAACTTATCACTCTAATAGTTTTCTCTGGAAATAGCAATTATATTTGTTACTAAATTCATGATAACTTACAATTTCGTTATTTTACTCTGCAATCCATGCAAACAAAAGCAACAGTTATGAGGATTGCAAAGTCAAGGCTTTCTAAAATCTTGCTGTATTTTAATTATTTCATTTATTCATTCTAACATGGTAAATGTTTCCAGGTTTTAATGTGGCTATTGAGGGGAAAATAAGAGCTACTTCATAATGTCTTTCAGATATTTTAGCATCCCAGAAGAGTTTGAAAAGAAACTGGAATTATATGTAATAATATTTGTTTATATATGCAAATATATATGAAATAAATTTATACTCCTGAATTTCCTTTTCCTTACTGGTAGCACAGAATTTTGTGTTTCTGAGTGACCGAAAAGGATGTAATAGTCCTGAGGGAACCTGGCTGTTCCTAGTGGCATTCGAGTCCCTTGGGCACATGGTGGATATTTCTTATTCACGTGCTTAGGGGTGGACAGATGTAACATATGGGGGGTTTGTACTCTCTATTAAACAATGTGAAGAAGTCAGGTAGGCCCAAATTAGTGCTAATTCAGCCCTTATTATTGCACCAACTGTTATCCATCCCAAATTGCTTCTGCTGAAGTCCGACACTCAGAGACTCACATGAGCAGCCTTAGTTACCCACAAAAGACAGGTAACTTTCTGTAAGCAGCATAGCCTAAATGCTGTCAGATGTTCAGTGAAGTCTTGAGTATAAAATCAACTTCTGAATTTTGCCACAAGAACAGACTCATCTTCAGGGTGCTTTGTTGCTCTGTGTGCTACACCCTGAATCTTGATATCTGGATATAAGGAGAAACTTGTTTTCCTTGAAGACATTAGAGCTGTGCACCTCATACTGCCCATACAGTCTCTGTCCTTGGAGGTTTTGAGGACCAGACTGGAAAAAGCCATGAAAAATCAGGTCTGACCTCACACCTGACCCTGTTGTAGACAAGGAACTTCCATAGTTCCCTTCCAACCAGAATTATCCTCTGACTCTAGGATCTTGGGTGAAGTGTGGGAGGAGGCGGAGACCCTATTTCTACAATTGTTTGCTGCAGTACCCACAAGAAGATACTCTCTGAAGAACCAGATTGTTCTGCAATAACTTTTTTTACTGGTCCAAATAATTTTCTCTTATACTCCTTGTGATTGGCTGTTATTTCTGTGCCTGTGAATACCTTTAGTAGAAAGTCATCCAATTAACTGAGTCACCCACATTAGTCACTCCATTTTTATTGTATTAAGAGATTTTCTTCCATTTTTCTTTTCTTATTTTGCTGTGACCCTTCTGAAATGACACATGTGCATTCTGAGAGAAACTGAGCACTGGCCAGTGAATCTGTGTTTATAATGCACTGGGGCTTAAATTTTTCCAAACTAATTAATATTTGATCTCAAAAATTGATTTCTAAAGCAATCCTTCTCAGGGAGGATTTCTGTCTTGCCTTCTCAGTATGTTTTGTTTTCATTATGAGACTAGAATTCTAATTTTTAAATCCAACCTTAGTAGAATGATAACTTTTTATAAGTATACTTCCAAAAGAAGTTTCATGTTTTCTGGAAGTTTTCTATGTCTCTTTTGTGAAGTTTTCTTTGCAGAGTTACTCAAATACATGCTGATTATCTGTTTTGGTGGATGGAGTCAGTGTATCAACTGTGCAGGGAGACAACTGGAAGGAACACTGGTGCTGGAGATGACACTATTGGACTGGCATGTTTGAACACTCACACGGAGCACTGCAAGCTTTGTACTTTGTACCAAGATCATTTTTTCAAGGCAGTGCAGTATGTCTCATTTAGAACCCATCAGTCATTTTGAGTTCAAACAAGTATCTAATTCAGTGATTGATTGTGCTTAAGTGTAGGCAGGCATTACAAATCTGATTAATTTCTTGTTTGTACACTCATCATTTCCAGTGGGATTAAATGGGGAGATGTCTGACTTTGTGATATTCTGACCACGTTCCTGTGTGTAAATGAGTCTATTTAAAAACTTTTGCTGTAATTGCACTTTTAAAATATTGCTCTTCAGTATGTTGTAGTCTGGTACAATAGGTGAAGACCAAGAGCAAACAGTAAAGTCAAGTTTTGCTTGATTTGATCTCCACCCAAAAGGGTGGAATTAGTAATTTAATAATCAGGTTTAATTAGAGTGGGGGTTAGGTTGATGGAGCCCCTTTTTTTTTGTTGTTGTTGTTTGTTTTTACTCTGGGTGGTGGGAACAGTTCCACAGAAAATACCCTTTTAGTAATGTTCACATGGCATCAAATTTTGGCTTTGTTTCAAGCAGCTAGGTTGAAGGATAGCTTCATGCTACTGCTATCAATATCGCCTTTGAAAGCAGTCAGTCCCATGAGCAAGACCTTTCAACCTGGTGAGGCTAAAGCTTTCCGTAGTTTAGATGCAGCTAATATTTCAAGCCCCTCTGAACCCTGGTGCAATGTTCATTTGAGGGTACAGTTTCATACAGCATAAAAGTGTCAGTGATCGTGCACTGTTTATCCTGCGTGTGTGAATGGTCACTTAGTGTTTAATATAGAATGCATATCCTTTTTAAGGGCTCAGAATAGATACACTGTAGTATTAATAGTTCATGTAAATTATTAGTAGATAAGTCTGGTCTGTGTTCCACAAGTTACCAGGCTTCATGAACACAATAGTCCCATTCTAGTCTAAAATCTAGGTTATGGTAGAGGGATTGGACTTGATCTTCAAGGTCCCTTCCAGCCAGGATGGTTCTATGATCTAGGGACAGACTGTTATTGAGTTGCTGGGGGTTTTGCTTCATGTCATGCATCTGGATTTTGATTGAAGTAGTGGTAGCATTTGTTCTCCTTTCTCCTGCCTGTGTCATCTGAGAATTCTTACATTAAATGTTTGGTCGAGTCAAATATTTATAATACAAGGACAAATTAGTTTCATTTGCTCGTGTTTAATGGAAGTGATGGTTTCTTTCACATATTCTGCCATGAAATGTGTCCAAGGGACTTGATTCTGGGAAGTGCAGTCAGGCAGGTACTAGGACTGCCATGCAGTTTTGTCCTTTGCTTTTACATAATTTTGTAGATGATTCTTATTATTTCTCTTCTGACAAATAGAAATATTGCAGCTTTTTTCAGTCAGAACTGTGTGGTACTGCTGAATATGCCTGGATTGGGACAGACGGTGTCTTGGAACACTTCCCCCAAAGGTCCCATTTGGGTCACTTACTTTAGTTTGTGTTAATGTCATCTTATTTACATTAACAGTAGAGGTGCTCCATTTTGCCAGTGCTCAGAATACCCACAAATTTGTTTGGATAGAGCCTCTGTGGCTTGTTCCTCTGAGCACAAAGCTTATCAGAGGAATTTAGAACTGCACTAAAAGGACCTTGACCAAGTTCCTCAGCTGATCCCCCAGCAGCATGGGTGCTTCCTCAGTCTGTGCTCACCTTGTTTGTGTGTCCCTGTAAATATTTCTGTGCAGATGTGCCTCATGAATATTGCACTGGGAGTAGTTTACAACTGTCTGGTAGATCAGTTTACTTTGTAGCCACATATATTCTTTCACCAGATGACTTATGGCTTGTTTTCAAAGTGATGCTTGAATACACCAAGCAGAGAGAAGCTGTGTGGCTTGTAGCAGTTGAAAGGGAAAAAAGGAAATAGTTTTGGTTATTTATAAATGCATAATTATTTGAAGAATGAGTTTTCAAGGAAGGTAAAATTGAATATATGTGTAATGAGTTATGCAGGCTTCTGGCTGGAGGCTTTTAGGTTTTGCTATATCTTACTTTCATTCAAGCTCAATGAAAAGAATACAGAGCTTGCGTTTGAAGAGTGGTACTAAGAGTTCATTGAAGAAGAATCTTTGAGTAGCACTTTATCTGTCTATCACTGAGATCACGTTAAGTCTCATAAAGATCAATAGAAACATTTAAAATAAGTTAAGGATTAAACCAAAGCCAAAACTATCCAGAAAATAGAGCAGAATTATTTCCCTGGATATTTATTTTTTTTAAAAAACCTGAACTCGTTCCAAAGTTATTGTTTTAGAAATCAGTTTCATGAATAGAAATTAACATGTTGTACACTGTGAAAATACAGTGAACTGAAATGGTAGGGTACAAGTTGAGGGAGTAACTGTCCTGTAGTTTTTCAATTTAAGGGAAAAATCATCTAAGCAAGGACACTTTCATGGCTAGGAATGGTTATCTTAACCACTGGTAATGTGAACACTCAGCTAATGTGTTGTTTGTGATTCCCATGCCTTCTCTACCCAGAGCCTAAAGAGAAACAGAAAAACCCCAAAGTAAATAAGAGGAGGGTTTGCAAAGAGACAGTTGCACAGCTCAGGACTGTACATCATCAGCAATGCAAGACGCAGCCAAGAATGACATTCTGTGGCAGACGCTGTGTGAAAATCAACTGTGTTTTGAGTGGAGAAAGCTCTTTGAACAGCTTATTACAGAACCCAGTATTTGAAAGAGATTTCCAGATAAAAAAAATTTAAAATGGTGTTGTCCTCAATATAATAACAAACTGTGAGCACACTCTATTGGTGAAACCAAGTTCTTTGCAGTTTTTTCTGTGCATCAAGACAGCACGTCACAGCTCTGCTACATGAAAACCTTCCAAAAGGCTGAGGTTAAGTACCTGATAGGAGCATTTGTATAACTTACTGTTAAAGGAAGGAGACATAAGCAATCTTATACATTGAATCCATCAGTGAGTCTCGGGATATTGTGTGTTGTACTTGTGATCTTTGTCAAGTATTTGTTCTTGGTGATAGAAACATCTTAGAGCACAGATAGAAGTATTTCCCCTCTTGTTATTTTGATTTTGTCATAGTGGGTCTCCTGTGTAATTAAATAATACCATTAAATTTCATGCAATTAATGGGAGGGAAAGGGAGGAAGAGGGCAAGGCTGCCTTTTTCTACTGTAATTTTTTTTGAATCCCTGTCTTTGCAAATAATTTCATGGAGTCTAAAGTTAGACTAAACAGTGTATTAGAAATGTATCATTGTATGGAAGATTGCTTCTGCCTTGGTAAACAAAAAAGGGATAGAGTTGCTTTTTGTTTGATGTGCCTTGTAGCTTCATATAGTACATTTAATTCTTCCCAGAAAGTACTCTCATACCAACACAGCTCTTTTGAAGGTTTTGTTCAATGTCTGTATCCAAATTACAAAGTGGTTACTAGGCACACACACACAAACACTCAAAAAGAGCTCACCACCAGGTTTTTTAAAGCAAGCAAAACATTTATCCTGCTTTTCTCTTCTGCCTAACAATTCAGAGCACAGAGTGGATTTATTAGGGGGTTGATGGTAGTTGAAAGTCCTTTCCCTTCTACTCCCATCACTTTGTGTTTTCCATGAGGTTCATGCACCCTTGAAGTCCTAGAAGGGATGAGATGAGAGGGAAATGTTTTTGGGGAGCTTTGGGGTAGGGTTGTAGAGTGAAGGAAAGAGGATTTAAAACTGATAAGGAAGAGGATCTTGGGCAGCAGTTTTGGGGGAGAGGTAAAAGATTAGACAATAAATTTACATATCAGAAACTAATCTACTGGGACTGAACTTCATATCCTGTTTTGGGGTAATATATTTCCTTCTGTGCTCTGGAATGAATCTGTCATCTCAAGTCTAATGATGAGAGGCAGAGGACTTTTAATCTCCGGCCTCTTTCGCTATAATTTAATAAAGGCTGCTTTCTTTATCTTGTTTGGTAGCTAACTTATTAAACTGTTTCTCTCTTCTCTTCTGAAAAACACAATTCAGGATTTTGCATTTTAAGGCTTTTAAAATCGAATGGGGTTTTTATTTAATTGGGGACAATAATGCACTTGCAAAGTATTTGTTACAGTCCTCATCTCAGAGCACAGTTGTTTATCTTTGAGCATCTCAGTTGAAATGCACGGATGAGAAGCAGAGGCAGGAATGCTGTTTGCACATTCTTGGCTCCACATCGTCACTTGATTCCATCTGACTGGGGTAGACAGAGGCGGGAGACCCAAAGCTGGCGTGTGACTTTCTAGAGCAGGGAATGATCACTGTGTGGGAAGCTGAGTGGGGTTTCAAATGTGGTAACCACATGCATAATTAGCTCTGAAATCACAAGAGTTGTCCTCCTCCCTGTGACCTGCTGCTTCTCATGAGGCAGTGATTGCAGCTGCTGTGGAATGCTACACCACTGACCTGACACGTAGACTTTTCCAAGCCACTTGGTCCTCTGTAATTGGCTGGAAAAAACTCTCCTCACCTCTTGGGGAGCCCAAACCTGCTTTGATTATAAATCACTCTGTGGGCCTGAACGTCACTGGGAAAAATTGTTACACTGGGTAACAATTGTGGCGGGTCTGATTAAGGATGAGTCAGTGAAATATCACCAACTACAAGGTTGGCTTTCTGGCTGCAAAATCAGAAGGAAAGTACAAAAGTAAAATATCCAAGGTCTTTCCTTAAAGGTCTGGTTGAAATTAGATCTGTGTTAAGGATGGGCAACTTGCAAAGACCTCTGTCCAAAGGATGTTGCCCAGGGAAGTTGTGGATGCTCTCATGGTCAAGACCAGGTTGGATGGGGTTTTGAGCAACTTGATCTAATGGAAGGTGTCCCTGCTTGTGCAAGGAGGTTGGACTAGGTGATCTTTAAGGTCACCTCCAACCCAAACCAGTTTATGACTCTGTGTGACTCCATGAGGATGTGTCCAGCAGCAGTCGAGCTCCCTCAGTGCAAACTGAGGAGTGTCTGCTCACCACAGGCATGTATCTGTGATGCTCAAAGGTGTTCTCCAGTTCTGCTTCCTACATAAGCCTGTTTACCATGCTCTTCCTATTAAAAAAAACCTTTTCACAGAACTTATTTTTAGCTTCAGAGTTTTTACTTTGGGGTTTTTTGTTGTTTGGTTGGGATTTTTTTTTTGTATTATGAAAATACCAAACATGACAGGGGATTAATTTTAATTTTGTCACCATGAATTTTGGAGACTGAATTAGAGACACTTATGCAGACTTTGCAAGTAGCTATACAATCAAGTACTTAGATTTCTGTCAAAAATAAAAGTGTAGTATTGAGAGTAATTAAGAACTTATTTTCACACCTTCCAGAAGCTCAAACTAAGCAGACATCTCTTGAAACTGCTACGTGTTACAGTGGTTGTTTTCTTTTTGATCTCCCAGCTTGCTGCATCCTATGTTCAGTTCAAGTTCTGGACACTTCTGTTTGCTTTGTAGCTAATGCTGAGGTGTGGGAGTGTGATTGCATGGTTTATGCAGTATGTTATTCAGTCTTTTTCAAAAAGGGGTTTAGAAATCTTGGGCAAATACAGCACGTTATTCTGAGAGTCAGAATTGCTAGTATTGCCGCAGAGGACAGTCCCTTCTTTTTGAAGAAATGGAACTTAGAATTCAGCATGATCCTGTGCTGGGGTCCTGAGGCTCAGCAAAGGCAAAAGGTTGGCAGTAGCTGAGGTGGAACTGTGCTACACTGGGTCCTGGCTGGTCAGTCTGAGTGCTGTTTATTGGGCACACATGAAGAAGTGTGACCCTTCTGAAATTTTCTAGGTGACTTTTTTTGTGGTTAATATTGAACCAGTACATTATAAAAGTCTTGGATTTAAAAATAGACTTAATTTAGGGATGTCAGTCCTCGAGGGAACACGATTAAAATGTGAATATTTTGTTATAATCATGGATTTCCATAGTAACAGCAAGTCATAGGCTCATCAGATTTCCCAATGTCTCTTCTATCCTACTGTTCCCTTGTTGTTGAACAGCTTTCCTCTTCAGAGCACAACCCAATAACTCTTATTTTCCATTAACTGTAAGAGGTCCAGTAATTACAATGGTAAATTTTGTCCAGTAAATAGAGCATGTACTTAGCTGTGATGCTGCTGTTTTTACAGCAGAAGAAACACTGTGACAATGGCAGTTTTTTAACTGATTATACTATTTTTGTATAATTTAAACAGCAATTATGAAAAATATACTGGTTTTCTTCATCTTGTTATATTACATGTTGTGGATGCTGCTACTGTATATTATTTTGCCTTCAGAGAGACTTTTATTAAAATGGTTTATATATAAAGTACATTTTCTCCTTCATGTTGATTGTGTAAGTGGAAGAAACAGAAGATAGATGAAAATTGACTATTCATGAGTGATAATGAGAATGCAAGTGCAGGTTGAAAGATGTTTTTTTCCAGTGGGAAAGGTGATTTTGTGTAGCGTAGAGACAAGAACACTGGTTTAGAACATCTGGAATGTTTGGCTTATCCTCATTAATCTTGAAAGTCAATCTTCTGACTTCTGTGGGTTTATTTTTCCCCCCTTTTTAGCACTCTAAGTCATTAAATTGTCTGCTTCGTTATACATGTTAGCACATCACACTCCATAAATCTAAATAGTTACTGCTATTCTCATGAAGGTAGCTATTATTTCTGGGTTTGCTGTCTGTGTGAATTCATATTCTGGTGGGTTTTATTCCCCCCTGTTTTTTTGCAGGTTCCAGACTTATCTGTTTGCTTAATAACAAAGACCTAAAGACACCAGTGACCTCAAGGAGGTCTGATGCTTCACTCAAAACAGGCAGACTTTCAAATCACATTTCTGAAGAATTCTTTGAACTGTTGCTAGATAGTAAACTTACTTTTCACACACTCTCTCATACTTAAAGATGACAAAAAGGGGAAAAATAGAAGTCCCAGGTGGAATGGGAAATGAGGCACCCTGTGTCACCTCTGCAAATTGTCTCTCCAGGTCAGGTCCAAGGGGCTTTTAACTGGGCTCCTGGGGCAGGTCCTTGTATAGTTTGTGCTTGTTCTATGCATAAATAAATGACTTCAGATTCCAGGACTGTCTCCAGAGCCTTTCACCAACACCATAAATTCTTATTATCCAGACAAAATCAAAACCTATTTCTAATAGAAAAAAACAGGTCTTTTGTTTCCTTTTTTTCTTCTTTTATGGCAAAAGAAGCCAAGCAAAATTGCCTAAAATAATAAAACCTTCAAGCAGATTTTGTTCTGGTCCCCTGCTTTTTGTCTTCTGTAATTAATTAGGTCGCACACTGAAGCATATAGGGTTTTTGGAGAGAGAAACAAATGCAAGTGACTTAGTATTCTTGGTGTACCCTACGAATACTATGAAGGGAAATGTACTTTGCAGTGTATTTTCATAAGCTAGGGTGTCATTTTAGTATTAAGGTTTATTTGACTGTTTCTACAGTAGGAGGGGAGAACTAAGTGGTTTATGCTTTATGGTTTTCCCCTTATGAGGAAGCAGTAAAAGCAGAGTGATGTCTCCCTGATGGTAAATGGCACTTGGCAAAGATTTTCTCGGTAAGATGCAGTTTTGGGCTACCCTGTTGTAAATTAAGTTAGTGAAGCTGTTTAAATATCAATAAATAATCCTTTTGGCCAGCTAGAATTAAAGAGGTCATGGGCTAAACAGCAAGTACTGGTATGGTAAACTATTTTGAATATCTTTACAAACATTTCCTTCCAAAGTTTATATTTGTTGTATTCTGGGTGTGTTACAGCTGAAGAGGTTTTAACGTTTTCATCTCTATGCCTAGAGTTTTAAATAAATCTCAAAGTCTGGGAAATATTGTTATTCATTTCACTAGTGCCTTTTGGAAAGGATTTTTCTGTCTGTAGTTATGATCCACACTCTGTAAAATAATACCTGCAGATTAAATGGCCTGAGCTCCTCATTACCTTGGTGTTTTGTCCTATTTTGTCCCTGACAAAGGTCCCTGAAATGAGGAGTTTTCTCATTGAGTCCCTTTCATAAATCTCTGGCAAGGTGGAGGGATCCTGGTATAAAAGTAATTTAGCCCCAAAAATTAGGGATTTTTTTTTTTCTATGCCATGTGAAATTACCTCATTTAAACAGACAGCTGCTGGATGGTCACTTTCTTGGAATAAAAAATAAATTGGTGGTCTTTTCTGCAGAAACGTCTATCTTCAGCAGAGTTTGAAATGTAAAGATAATCACCAGTTTTATGGAGAACTGGTCTCCTCTAGCAGGTCTTTCAGCTTTATCAGTGTCATGTCCAGGGCATGATCTGAACCCATATTATCCTTATGGCTGGTTTGCTTTGTGTCAGTTCCCCTGTGCCTGCAGCATCTCGAGCACTGTCAACACAACTGAAATCAAAACAGGGTATTCAGAGTGGGATTTCTTATTTAAACTATAGAAGAAATAGCTTGTGGTTTTATTCAAAAAATGACCATTAGTTTTGTGAGCAATGAGTGTTGTGTGCAACAGGCTCTTCACTCCTTGTGTTATCTTGAACTTCTCATCACAAACTGAAGAGCTCTCTGGAGAGCTGGGATGGAAGAAGGTAATTGCAGGTTTTGGAAATAGAGAAAGGCCAACCATATTTTTGCTAATACACTCCCAGATTGAGCTTTGTGGAATTTTTCTTTCAAAAATTTTACGGGACCTCTGCATGGACTTGATTTAATTAATTAATTAATTATTTTTCTGCGACAACTTTCTGGTTATATTAGTAGTGGGAAACAGTTCAGAGTGTAAATAATAACTTAGGGAAGGAAAAGGTGAAGCTATGGCCAGCAGTGCAAGGCAGGCACAGAATAAACGTTTTCCAGATGCAAAAATATTTAAATTCAAAAAATAAGAGAAGTAAACACAAATAATATGTCACTTAGTGTAGTCACTGGAGATGTTAATTACTTCAATGGTTAGATTATTTTTCTGTGAAAAATATATAGTGAATAGGGAATCTACAGTCTCTGTGAGAATTGTCTGAAAAATATTGCATTTTTAACTGTATATTTGAATTACTAATATGACAAAGATTCTTTAATTTTCTTTAACATGGAAAAAAAATACATTTGTTTCATGCTGTCACATCTAAGAGGAGTCAATAAATTTCCTTGAAATAATGCAGCTGGAAAACTTGATATAAATGTTCCCATCGTGGTTCACCTTCAAGTATATAAAAAATTATAACCAAAGTAGTATTTTGCAACAAGTTTGGAGGATGCAATGTCTGTGCATTATAGAAGTTTCAATATGTCTATTTCTGTTGCTCAGACTTCTCTGTGTAGCTTTCTGTATTTACAGTCCATCTCTTTAGAAAGTTGCTGGAAAAGTTATGAAAACATTGGCTAATATTTTACCATCTTCAGTTTATTTTCCCAAGGCTTTTACCTTTTGTTTATCCCAGAGTATTTCTTGGACAAACTGAGTGATGCCAAGATCATATTACTTTTGAATGATGATACATTGGGCCCAGCTTTCTCCAAATGGATGATGTACAACATGGCAGAGTGTTGGAACTAACTCCTGAGATAAGTCACAACATGTCCAACGTGCCCTGAGCTTTGTGTCCTCCTGGTGTGTTGATGTCCCAACAGCTCTGCTGGGGCTGAGCTTCTGGCACAGCTGACCTCCTGACAAAACACCACATGAACTAGTGATGGAAATTGAATTGTTATGGTTTGATAAAGCCATTTTTGCTGCTAGAAATGAATCAGATATTTGTTATGAGCCTTGTTTGGTGGCATAAACAGCATACCATAGTTGAGGGCTGGAAAGGGAAGGCAAGGCCAGGGTGTTAGTGTTACCCAACAGAGCAAGGCTGCTTCCTTCACTGACACAACCTACAGCAATAGCATATGAATCTGAGTCCTATTTTGCACACACATTGTTTTAAGTTAATCTCCTATATTTATTTGCAAGCAACATGCCTTTTTTTTTTTTTCTTGCCATGTCAAGCCAAATCATTATCTGTGAAATTCCACATCCTATAAGTTTCTGCAGGCAGTGTAAATAGGTAAACACTGAGTTTTGTTCAGTGAGATTTCTAATAATGAAACTGTATCTGTATTATGATACAAAGAAATATTTATACAATAATCTTGCATAATTAAATGTTCTCTTTACTTAAGCAAAACCAAAATATATCAGAATTCTATCTCTAACTATTCCAATGGTCAATGCAGTATATGACGGGGTATTTTTTTATAAAAACAGTTGATGTGACACGGGACACATGAGGAATACCTTTCTTAATTACAACCAAGATGTTGTAGAAGCCTTAAATTGAGAGTTAGAAAGCAAGTATTCTTAGACTAAAATTCTTACTGTGAATGTTTTTGTGGAGAACAGTTGTTAATCCAAATTAGAAAATGCCTAAAGACAAATACTAAACAAGTTATAAATGCCATTATTTGTCCTGAGTCAAAAGCAGATCTGCCAGTTGATGACAATGGAGCCATTCACAATTGACTGCATTTTTAATATTTAATGCAGTTTATTAAATGTTTTCAACATGCAACAAAACCAATGATCAATACTATTATTTATTGGAACATAATTGGTGATTTTTTTTGCTGTTTGATTGTTTAGGCACATAGAAATTAAATGTATCAGAAAATGTATTTGTTGTCAGTGCTGATGGCAATCTTTGTAACCTGTGTCAGTGGAATGAAGCATTTGTTCTTGAGAATGAGAGTCCAGTCATTGCAGATCATGGAGTCTGAAGGAGCTGCCAGTTCTACACTGCAAATATGGTGGGTTTGGTTGTTTAGCCTCAGGAAGCAGAATTATCTGTAGAGTAAAAGCTTAGAAATATGTTGTTTCATGGCTTTTGGATTTTGTTATCTTTAATTCTCACCCTGAGTGCCAGTAGGGGCTGTGAGTAATGAGCCTGTCCAGATTTCAGTAGTGGATGAAAGCTGAGAGCCCTACATTTCATTCTCCTCAGTAGTCTACAGTGCTGTGCTTTAATGAGACTTCATTCTCCTTCATTACCAGGGAAGGAGCCCCAGCATTTTGCTGGCAGAGAAGAAGTGGCAATATAACAGCAAGTCCAGGTTGTTCTTTCTCTAAGTAGCTGCAGGAGGCCAGCACTGCTCTAGAAATAGGCTGCTGTGTCCCAGTAGTTGGAACTGGGCTGCTTTAATCTGTCTTTGCTCAGCAGCATCTGGAAGTGAGGGAGGGCTGCTGGGGCCTTGCTGCACCATTGCTGCTGTTGGCTCCATCCTTCTCACTTTCTCACCATGGAAGCTACAAGGCATACGAGGCTCCCTGTGGTGCAGGGGCAAGCATCTGGGCCATTAGAACTTGTTTTAAAGAGACACCAGTTCATGTCCTGGATCATTTAAGCAACTAGAAAAACAGAGTAATGGAGATGACATTGTTGTGGTTACTGTTAGGCTGAGATCTCAATGATCAGCAGAGGGCACCATGTCCTATTCACACAGCTCCTGACCTGTATGGAAGAGAGGACAAGGGTCAGATTGGCATTGTAAGAATTGTGTTATGACTTTGGTCTTCACCAGAGACTGAAGTACAATGATTTTAATTATTTCTACATGCTTTCTTTTAAGGCTTTTGGCCATAAAGTAATTATTATTTCAATCATACAGTATATTGTTAAAATGTATGGGGAGTGATCTGCTCCAGTATCTTCTTCCCAAAGGCTGTGGGACTCCTAGCTGTGTACACATAGCATGTGGAAGCTCAGCACCCCCACTCTGTGACTTCAGTCAATAAGATTATTCAGTTATGACTTAAAGTTCTTCATTTTAATGAAGAAAGGTTGGAACAGACGAACAACAGATGATTGTTTGGAGAGTGAGGGTGAAAACCAAGGAAAAAATTACTACTTAGTTTATTTTAATGAAGAAAGGTTGGAACAGACAAACAACAGATGATTGTTTGGAGAGTGAGGGTGGTACTAATTTTATATTGCCAGGGTTGCTGCATGAGGAAAGGTATCTGATTAATTAACAAAGTGTTTCTAGAAATCACACCCACTTCCCACTTCTGGCTTGCTTTTCCATTAGAACTGCAATGAAATTTCAGTTTATTGACATTGAATCTTGAGAGAGCTAGAAAAAGCAGTTGAAAACAAGTGGTTTTATTAGGAAAACAAGTATTTCATTAGAGAAATGCTCACTGGTTTTCTTGAAAGGTGTTAGCCCTGCAGTGGCACAATCCTTCCTTCCCTCTTGTGGTACGGCAAGATGTCCTCACCTCTTTCTTACTAGCCCTAAAGTCTGCATATATGTTTAACTGACATAAATTACTATTTTGATGGAAAAAATGTCAGAGCTTTTTTTAATATGAGAAAGGAAAAAGCTACAGGTATCTTCTGTGTTAGCTTCTGTGCATTTATGATGCAGTGTGCATCACCCTGTGTTATTTCTCAATTTTATAATTTTACTAACAATGTTCTTATTTCTATAATCTGTCCCTGTCCTGCACATTAGACTCAGTGATTACTTTGCAAAAAAGCATAGACTATCAAGTTGTCTGGGATTCCCTTCCCTGAAGGAGTGAGACATTTGAGTCAGGTGAGAGAGAACAGAGTTTGCAGTTTTTCCTGGCAGTGGTTCAGCGCATTTCTGTATTTGTTGTGGCTCTAGGAAAGCTTTGTGTTTAATCTTTGCATTAAATTCTTCTTCCCATTCTTTCTGGAATTGGTGAAAGTTGAGAGCATTTTATATGCTCAGAGACTTTACATTTTTCGCTAGTCTATGTCAATCTGGCAAAAAACTTTGATTAATCATACCCATGGCAAAGGGAATACGGTGTCTGAGAGATCTGCAGTTTATTCAGGGAGAGCAAGATTAGTGTTATCAGTTAATCAGGCTACTGCTACAGGAATAGAGCAATCTATAGTTAATTTACTTTTCCCAAAGATCATATGAAAAGGAAGAAAGCATTTTATATGCCAGACAAATGTGTGTTATTTTGATACATTGTCATGGAAATGTTTAAAGAGACCGAACTTAGTAAATAATATATAATGTTGTAGAAAATGCATTAGTTAAATCAATGAGTTACACAGGTCAGTGAACTGAAACTGGTCTTAGAAGGAACTCAACAGAAAATTAATAATTTAAGCTGTAATGTATGTATTTCCTAAAGCTGTAGATAGGCAGAAGAAGAGATTAATAAATACAGTATGATGGATAGAAGGAAATGGAGAGAGACAGATGATTTGTGTAATTCATCCAGCTGTCACTTACAGTAAATATGAAAATCTGTTTTCTGTCCTAGATCAGCCTTCTTTGCCTGTAGTTTGGCTTTGCTCTGCCTTTATTCCTCTCAACAGATTTTTCAGGAGGTTAAAGCCCCAGGAATTTAAAAATCCCTGTGTAAACTAGGTGTTTTTAAATAACTTTTGGTTTCAGTTGTGGGAAGTACATGTTGTCAGCTTCCCTCCTTTCCCTGCTGTCACTTAGGGAAATATTTTTAAGTTGAGTGTCATGGGTTGATACAGGATTTGTTGAATATCATGTTTAGGACGTGGAAGAGCAGGCTGAGCCCAGGCATAGAAGAGCACTTCTAATTTGTGTGACAGTGGCACTGGAGGTTTATTGCAAGTGGCAGACTACAAAATCTTACACTGTGTACCACTGGCCATTAAGCTATTGAGTATGCTGTATCTGTAGAGCTTCTAGATTTATCCTAAAACATTTTTTTTTGTTCTTCCCTGACTGCTTTGAACAGAAATAAGTCAGTGACTGAAGTATGTAAGTGATTTAAGATCCCACTACATAACGCTCCCCACCCCGTATTATATAAATGTTGTTTAAAAATTAATATTTGCCTACCTACAACAGTGAGACCATTGAAGTCTTGCCCAATGAAATTAAAAACAATGATTAAAGTAACTGAGGGACCACAATATCCTTCAGGGTTTCTCATGAAACATCAGTAGACCCACATGGAGCAGATCAGGTACTAAATGTTGCTCTTCAAAAGAGTTCTGTGGAGCAGCTATAGAGTGTGAAGTCTTGCAGACCTTTTAAATGAACTCCTTTTTCATGTAAGTGTTGAGGTATTTTCTGCTGTAGTCTGCACAGCAATTCTAAATACCAGTGATCAAAATAAAAACTATTTCCTGCCTTCCCAAAGGAACTAACTACCTTACCTGTAAACCTTATTTACCTTTGGGCCATGACTGACATTTCCCCAGAAGAAAGGATTTGGGATAACCTGAAAAGGAAATGCTGCAGTGTTGCATGTGCTCATAGTAGCAATATGAGAAGAGAGAGACAAGAAAAATAGTTTTAATTCTGTGCTTTATCCTTCGATTGGTTTAGTCTTATGTGGGGGGAGAGAAGCAGGACCGTTCCCCACAGCTTTGTTTTGTTTTCTTCGTATCTAGTAATGGATGAGGTAAGAAAATACTCATGCAGTGATTTTCACACACATTTAATGGCAGAGCCTCCATGGTATTTCAGCTTCCCTGGTCAGCTTAAGTTTGGTACAGTGAGTCTGGCATCTTCTCTCTCTCCATTTAAAGTATTATGATCTTTACAGATCTGGACTCTCAAAACCAGCAAATACTTTAGTGTTATGTTAAATACATGGTTCAAAATGGAGGTTTTTAAAATTTTGGTTAGGATAAAAAAAACTCTGGTATTATTTACCAAGTGCCCACCATTTTAGGTAGTTGGGATGAGATTAGCCGTATAATAACCTCTGTACTGAGTTCCAGTGACTCATTAGAAAGAAATTAAATCAACAGCTCATAAGTTTGAGTGTACAGTTTGGGATCTGTTCTTGCTTACAGCTTTCCAATAAATAGCAAAGATTCTACTAGTATTCCAGTTGGAAGGGTAAAGCATATGAGTAGTGAAAAAAATCTTTGCTAAAGGCAAAAGTTTTAGATTTTGCCAACAAGCTTGTGCAAATGGCATTGATTATGAAGAGCATGACTTGTGTGTCATATGGCATCTATGAGATTGAAAACTAATAGACAAGACACTGCATTTCATAAGAAATAAACATCAGCGTTCTAGACCCCTAGTGGTTAGGTTTGATGTTCTTCACCAGTAGCATTTTTATCCTTCATTCTAATATGACTGAATATAATATGAAAAACAACATGTGAACAAAGTAAAGGTCAGCACAGGATGATTAATGGGAGTGTAGTCTTTCTCATAACCAGGTGCCAGAAAATAGAAGAGAACTGATTATTTGGCAAACGTAAGTCAACACTGTGCTCATGTTTTAAATTTAGATTCTAGAACTTTTCTACAGGTGTTGTTTTGAAGCAGTATGTTTTGTAAGTAGAAATACAAGTAGTTCTGCTGAATGTTTTTTTCTGTCATTTGTGGTTCAGGTGCATGTCAGCAATTCAGCAATGTAAAAATCTCCCATGTAAATAGATAGGCCAGAACATCACTGCTTGGACTCACAAGTCGACAGACAAGGAGAGTAGTTTCTGTATGTGTTTATTGGAAAGGTTTGAAGAATTTGAAAGTTAGTAGAAACAGCATCTGCCAGATTTTATTACTCTAGTGTTGCTCTTCCTCGTTTAGCAAGCTGTCAACCAGTAAATTGTTAGAAAATCAGGTAGATGTTTTTGTTGTATACAGGCGGTGTTGAGTGGTGGAGGCCTGTCTGTCTGTTCTTGGCAATGACTTTGTAGGATCATGTACAAATCTAAGCATCCTATTACTTCACTGAAAGACATGGAGTTAGGACAACTGAAAATACTTTCTGCTATATAAATATTTAATATCTCTGCTGTAAATAAGAACCAATTGGAAAACAGAATTTAGTAGCAAGATACTTCAGATTTCTCCAAAGTGAGCTAAACGCTCCTTTTAGCAGTTAAGCCTTTACAGATGTCAGCTGAGGAGAACAAACTTCTTTATAATTTATTTATCAAAAGTGAAAACTGATTTGCCACTTGTTCGTTTATATGTTACTTTAACTGTCTCCATCATGTTCACTTCAGAGAAAATAGTTGAGATTCAAAAATAACTTATTTTAAAGATGTTTTTCTTCTTTCATGGTAGACCTTATGCAAGAGAATTTTAATAAAGGAAAGACGTTGTCCATCTGAAAAAGTTTTCCAGGAACTGCTCCTTTTAATTCAGTTGCAGATCATACCAAGTCACCCTGAAATCTCCTTCAGAGATTTTAAACATTTTTTTCAGATTTTAAACATATACAAGCATAGCAACTTTCTTTTTGGAAACTTTTTGAATCTCCTTCAGTGATGTTAAAACCCCAATTTTAGAACTAGTAATTTGCAAGAAATATATTCAGCCCTGCTGAAGAAGAGGAGGTTGGCCCTCAGTCTTTTGGATTGACCGTTTTATTACGTCTTTGAAAACCTTTTTCACCATATGTGACTGAAAAGAATTTTTGAACTCTAGGATTTTAAAAGCAGGTGAAGATTTTATGCTAACTGCAAGAAGGGCCATAGGAAATATTGCTTAAACATGAAAGGGAGGGTGGGGAGGGCAAGCTCCAAGATATTCCATACTCTAGTTCCCTCTTAAGATTGAGTTGATACTGCAAGGACATTTTCTTCTGCAAGTAAGGTTTGGTTGAGGAAGATGGTGTTGAAGAAAAAAAATCCCTGCCTTTACTTCAGCTTTATCTTTCTCAAGATCACTCAGCTGCTAGATTGTGCTGTACACTGTTTGAAAAGAAGCAGAAATTTCAAGATAAGATCAACTGCTCACCTGGGGAGACTTAGAAAAGTTTCATATTTGAAGCACATGTTCTAAATGCTAGTCAGGAATGGATAGCATTAAATTTTTGCGTCTGGTGCAGAAGTGCTTGCTTTTATGTTGGTTTCTTTTCTTGTTTTATTGTTTAGAAGGATAATAAAACCTCACAATAATATCTCATAATCAGTATAGCATATCTCCAGGCACCTTTTGCATGTTGTATTTGCCAAGAAGAACATAACGTCGGGGTTTATTTTGCCTCCAGAAATGTTGAAGGTTTGCATCTGGATCCCTTTGGAAATAAGTGTATGATTTGTACCAGAGCAAAAAAAGAGAGAGGAAAATATTCTGCACTGGATGAATATATGGTAATTAATTTTGACTTAGTGGTAAACAGAATTAATTATCCAAGCAAACTTAAAGCTTTCTGGCATGGCTTTGGTGGCTGCGTGTTGCCATGGATGTTTCCAAGCTGAGGTTCCAGCCATTTTCATTTGGTGCTGGTATTATTTCACTGACCCAAGTTATTTCTGAGTAAACAGAAGGTGATATCGAGAATTAAGTCAAAACTCACCTTAAAATGAACAATAACTCCAGCTACTAGTTTTTCCAGTGTATTTTAAAGCAAATCTTAGCTGTGCTTCGCACATACTGATTTTCACTGCTTGTTTGTGGGTTTGTAGGGAACACATTAAGAGCAAGGAAGAGTTGAATAAGGAATGTTCAGGTGTCTTCATGAGAGCTTTCTCTTCTGAATTCTTTCCAAACAATTTACTTTGTTTTCACTAATTCCTTTTTATTCTTAATTCTAGTTAAATGCAGTGTTGATGTTAATGGACTCTTTATTGTATGTGCCTGTCTCTTCCTGGCAAACGTGTTAAGCTGGGTAAGGATTGCTGCATGTGTGCCCTGTTCTCTTACTCATCTCTCATACCTGCTGTGGGCCACACTAAGACACACGTGTTTCAGCTCACAGAAGGTTTTCTGACTCTGTACACCCCCCACTGCTTCTGTGGCTCCTGCTCTAGATTTTTTTCACCTGTTCAAAATCCTTTATAATTTTTGAAAGCCACTGTTTGCTAAGGAATCACTATCCATCCACCTTTGGAAAATCCAAGTCAAAATGTTTCCAGCTGGTGAGTCCATGGTTATCTTTTCAGTTATGTTAAGACAGCTGAGGTTAGTCTTTCCTACAGATACTCTCTAATCCTATGCTTAGTCTGATGCAGCTACTTTTAACTCTCTCGAAACAAAAAGTTCTTCTGAAGGTGTCAGAAGCTTAAACCATGAACATCTAGTTGATGTTTTCAGTAGGAGAAAAGCTGTGCTTTGGTCTCATTTACACATTTTGAGGCCCTTTTTACCAGAGCCAGGCAGTGATTACGTGGACTTTTGCATCCCCTTTATCCTATAGCTTTTTAACCTTATACTGTATATGGCCAATGTGTATGTACATGTTCTATTCAGACTTACAGCTTAATCAGCTTGATTTAATCTTAGATATTTTGGTCTAGCCACCTACAAGAGTGGAGCAGTGTTTTATTATTGCATTTTAAACTTGTCTGTGTTTTGGGTTTTGTTTTTTTTTACTCTTATAGATGATCTGAAAACATTTCATTATTTTTTTTTCCTAGCAGTGTTCTGACTATCATCAGTTTCGGGGGTTTTTTTGCCATCAGCAAATGATCATTCACTTACTAATATAATGAGCCATTTTAAGAGACTTTGTCTAATGTTCTGTTAGTATTGTTTATAATTGGTTGTCTTATTCATTCTCATAACTCCATGCAAATTATATTTCTAAACTATGGCAATGCTAAGTTCAGTTAATTGTTCTATAATGTAGTCAGGCAATTTTGATAAATCAGGTAGCAGTAATTGAAGCATACAGACATATTTCTGCATAACTGTATTTCAGAAATCATTAGTGTTGCTTTGAAAAGTTCTGGTCTCACTTAAATATGTCAGTAAATTTCAGGAGAAGAAAAAAAAATATATTTTAAAACCTTGGCTTAATTTAAAAGTTAATGTTGAAACGTGTACAACTGAAATTTTATTTTCCTTATACTACATCCACTGATGACTGTCATGAGAGCAATAGGCTAGACGTGGGATTAAAATTGTGTTAGTTAAGTAATTTACCAACTACTGCTGTTTTGCTCTTTCTTTAGGTTGCTGGCTTGAACTATAGACTTGAGAATTCTTACACCTTTAAGACATTTTGCTAAGCAAATATTAATTTAGTATTAGGAATTACAGAATGGAAACTATAGGCTATAATGTACTTACAGTATTCCAATGACTGAATTTAATATAAAATATAATCTTTCCTAGAAACACATAAATTGAATCCTTAAAGAAATACTTTCCTACTAAAGCTTTTTATATAGCCAGACATTCTCCCCAGACACGCTCTGTATAGATAATGTGAATGTGTCTTGAGACAGTGCTTTAATTTGCACAGAGAGTTGTTGTGCTGACTATAAATTACGTGACTTGCTTATGCTAAATGCATCCAAAATGTAATCTAAGCAAGTCATTAAGGAAATAAAACATTGATGTAATTCTATAGTATTCCAGCATTATGGAAAGACACATCTTGGAACTGAAATTGATTGTAACATTTTACTCTGAATTTATTGACAGTGACATCTGATTCTTTTTCTGTAGAAGCATAGGTATATATCAACTGACACTGAACTGCTAGCACCATCCTGTGAGGGATGTTTGTATTTTGACCAGCCTTTGCTAGATCTTCATCTTCAATGTTGCTCTAGAATTATGGAGCAGAAGCTCATGACTGTGAAGCCTTGTCCGAGCCTAAGTAGTTTTTAATTAGGGCAATAAGTTGCCCTTTCCATTGAATGATCCCCTCAAGATCCCTGAAGAAACACATTTGGTCTAGTTTCTGTTTGATATAGATCTCTACTAGTGTCTGAAGGACTACTTTTATGTGGAGTGGGTCAGACTTCACAAGGGCTCGTGTCAGCCATCGTATCTTGTACATTCATGTGGTGAATGTAGGTTCAGAAATTACATGAGGTTTTATTCAATATAAGTGTGTCTAATATAGATTTTATTTAGCTTTGTATTTATTCCCTCATTTGATATGCCATTTCCTTACCTAAGACTTAATTGTGGGAACAAAACATCTTGGAGATGTAATTTGTGTCTTTTAAACACTGTGTTGTCTGCTGCATCAGTTAGTTATTGTAAACTTTGGAATTTACGACTGGTGAGTGTGAGAAGAGTTTATGAAGAAGTAGAACCATTTTCATTCCACAACATATACATCTTCTTGATTTGTTCAGTTAACAAGACCAAACTGCAACAAAACTCAGACTTGGAAGTTCAGATCTAGCCTGTGTGTCCCCGACCTCAGAATCATAACTGGGAAAGGGAAAATCTTTCAGTCCTGATAAGTTACTTTTGCTTTAAATATTTTTCAGGTGGTTTTTTGAGGTGTTTTTTTTTTGTTATCCTCTAGAAAAGTTCAAACCATTAATAAAGTAAGAAAATTTGCTTGTCTTAGGACATTTGGGGCTTTGGCTCTAAGCAACAGAAGGGAAGCACTCATAGAATCATAGAATCTTAGGGGCTGGAAGGGACCTCGAGAGATCATCTAGTCCAACCCCCCTGCCAGAGCAGGGTCACCTACAGTACATCACACAGGAACTCATCCAGGTGGGTTTTGAATGTCTCCAGTGAGGGAGACTCCACAACCTCCCTGGGCAGCCTGTTCCAGTGCTCTGTCACTCTCACAGTAAAAAAATTTTTTCGGATATTCACCTTGAACCTCCTATGCTCCAATTTACACCCATTACCCCTTGTCCTATCACTGGTCATCACTGAGAAAAGCCTAACTCCATCCCCCTGACACTCACCCCTTACATATTTGTAAACATTGATGAGGTCACCCCTCAGTCTCCTTTTCTCCAAGCTAAAGAGACCCAGCTCCCTCAGCCTTTCCTCATAAGGGAGATGTTCCACTCCCTTAATCATCTTTGTAGCTCTGCGCTGGACTCTTTCAAGCAGTTCCCTGTCCTTCTTGAACTGAGGGGCCCAGAACTGGACACAATACTCCAGATGTGGCCTCACCAATGCAGAATAGAGGGGGAGGAGAACCTCTCTTGACCTACTAACCACACCCTTTCTAATGCACCCCAGGATGCCATTGGCCTTCTTGGCCACAAGGGCACATTGCTGGCTCATGGTCATCCTCCTGTCTACCAGGACCCCCAGGTCTCTTTCACCTACACTACTCTCCAGCAGTTCAGCCCCCAACCTGTACTGGGACATGGTGTTGTTCTTCCCCAAATGTAAAACTCTGCACTTCCCCTTGTTGAATTTCATCATGTTTCTCCCCGCCCAACTCTCCAACCTATCTAAGTCTCTCTGAATGGCAGCACAGCCTTCTGGTGTGTCAGCCACTCCTCCCAGCTTAGTGTCATCAGCAAACTTGCTGAGGGTACATTCTATACCCTCATCCAGGTCGTTGATGAAGATGTTGAACAACACCGGTCCCAGTACCGACCCCTGTGGGACTCCACTAGTCACACACCTCATGGCAGATAGAACTGAGCTTCCTGGAATACTTCTGCACTGTCATTAATAGGTTAAAATGACTTGGCAGTTTTGATAAATAGTTATTATATTAAAAAAGAGGCTTCTTGAATGCTTTATTGATTAATGGTTAACCAGGGCTATGCCATCTGTCATAAAGAAATTTTAAAGAGAAATCGAGCAGATCTTATGCTTCTGTCCATTAGGAGCCAATATCAGTCAGTTCAGGAAGAGTGTCCAGGGTCATTAGCTGCTGTTACAGCTGAAACACTAATGTGTGCCTCATGCATCAGAGTTAATGATGCCTATGGTCTTGTGTTTGCATCCAAAGAATCTTCAAAAGTTGGACTTCCTTTTTTTCTTCTGTGAAACTGTCTATTAAAAGGAGAAACTTTGGGGATTATTTATTTTTATTATGTATTTGGGAACTAAAGAATTATCCTAGTCTTTCTCATCAGAAAACTAGATAGAATTCTTAGAATCTTCATCTTACAAAGCTGAGCTGAGGAACAGGGAACTTCTGAGTTGGTATTTTTATTTTTCTATTAAAGGGTCTTTGATGACTGGAGTTACATATTGTAGTAAATTTTCTGTGGCTACTCGAAGGGGAAAGCCCTGAGGCATGTTTTATTTGTCAGATATGACTAACTAAAGCAAGGGTTAAATAGAGTCCTTGAAAAATATCAGGTTATGTAAAACCACATGCCAAGTGTTTCTAAAGTGAAAGGCATGTGAGAAAACAGGTCATAAATCACTATGTCTTGAGAAGATGAAACCTCCAGTATTTATTATTCACACACCATTTTGATTTGCCACTAAGGAAGCTCCTTGTCAGGATAAATACTGTAATTATAGTGATTACATACGTAGAGCCGCAGCATCCACCAGTGGGGCACAGTGGGGAGAACAAGCATCTTGTTACTCTTTCACCCCATATATGAAGATGAGCATTTGTCTCGTAATTTCTTTCTTATGGGAAACTATGCATAAACCATTGGAGAAAAAACTGAAGGAAAAGAGAGGGATGGGCAAGGAGAATTGATGAAATGCCTCAAGGAAAGATGTATACTTTTTTCTCTTGTATTCTTTAGTAGCAAGGGAGAGCAGAGAGTTGGTTTGGGGTGGGTTTTTTTTTGGTTGTTGTTTTTTTGTTGTTGTTTGTTTGCTTTTTTATAGAGCTTTTGAAAAATGGTTTTAATCTTCTTTTCTAAAGACATAATTTCATATGCATCTATATAGAAACATCCTGGTTGGAAGGGACCCTCGGTATAGAAAGTTTTAAGTCAGGGATTCATTCTCTGCCATTTCAAATATGTCTCTAACTCCATCTAGTATGGCTGCCTTCTGACAGCACAATTCCCATGAACTCTGTCAGAGATGAATGTGGAAGCACATGGACTGCAGCAAGGCTGAGTAGCAGAAGACACGATAAATAGCTCCTGAGGGTGTTCAACACACAGGAAGACAAAGGAGATAGCACTTCAGCTCCCAGGGAAGAGGCATCATTTCTCAGCATGATTAAGTGCTTCCACAGAGCTATAGCAGCTACAATAGCACTTACATCTGGTAGCTCAGCTTTTATAGAATTCTTTTGCCAGATTTTTCAGTATTTCAATGAACATATGTACGTTTATATTGGAGAAAGGAGTTTGCTTTAATGTCATCCCTTCTGAGACACACTTGGTAATAAACAACTCCAGATCACTCCTTACATTTTTGTATCGGGAATGAACTCAGAATTTCAGACTAATGCTATTTATCAGTTGAGAATACACCTGGGGGGTTGAGAAAATATATATCCCAATGCAGGATCAGTGTGTGAAATTCAGGCACCCTGACTTTGTTGTTTTCTTAATCTCAGGTCCTAATGTCTTTTGATTTCTGTCACTGAAGTGATCAGAGTTGAATGAAGCTTCATGCATACAGGTTAGGGAATGTGAGGAATTGGTGCCATGTGTTTCCCATTGTAGCAACCTTAATGATATCATTGTCAGGGAACATGCTCAATATGCCTTCCAGACTTGGCATGCTCTTTAGATTGCACGATTGGTTGCGACTGTCAGTACAATATTCATATTACCTTGGGTGCACAAATATAAGATATTAAAAACATTTAATCCCTAATAAGAAAGTTAAAAAACAAACAAAAAAAAAAAAACCACACAAAAAAACCCAACAACAACAAAAAAACCACACACACAAAAAAACCAAGAAAAAAATACAAACCCTAACCAAACCAGAACTTTGGACTCCTGGTGAAAATGTATATAGTATCTCAACAGCTTGACCTCCTTTTGCCATGGGGAGTGTAAGAAACTTCCTGTGCAGCAGACCACTAATTCTTACCTATTCATCCTTAGATACTCACAGAAAAATGTATTTTTGGTCCCAGTTGCTAGAAACAAAGTCCTCCTCCTATTAGCATATGGATAGCAGCTGTCATGACCACTAGCCAGTTATACTGTCTGCTGTCCCAGTCCTTTATCTGTCCAGCTTCAGACACTCATTCGGAAAACAAGAAATGTGGAAATGAGGCCAAGTTTTTTTATTTACAACACCTGTTGCCTTTTACAGGGTTGGCACAGTGAGTTTAAGCCACAATGGCTTGCTAGATTTCATGGTAACTGGACTTTCCAAAAAGTGTCTTTACAGGTTTTTTGGTAACTCTTACTTTTCATTTTCATTAAAAGGTTAAAGGTAAAACAAAAAATTGCACTGTGCATCTACTGCAAAGCAACAGAGGGAAAAAAATGGAAGGGTTAGAATAGTGCAGATTTTTACATTGCAAGTTGAATAAGTTAGTTCAACTTTAGTGCTGTAGTTCCCCCATCTCAGTTGATGACTGATGCCAAGGCAGGGGACATTAAAAATCTCACAGAGAAAACTGTCCTGACTGCCCTCCTCCTTTTCATTCTTTTTCCTCTTTGACTGATTTCCATACTCACTGTAATTCTCTTGCATTTTCTAAATTTTCTGAACATACTGTCTTCTGTTGGAAAGTGGGGGAGAGGGGTAATAGGGAGAAAAAAAACAACAACTGTCTTCCTATTTCATCAGCTGTTTCAAAATTTTCACTGGATTTGTTTTTCAATTTCTGCCATATGAAGCCAGGTCAATTTAAGCTGAGATTGTTTTTGTGTGTGTTTCAAAGTAAGCAGAGCCTGCATGTTCAGGATTTGAATGTAGAATCAGGCAGGTCTGGGCTGACTCCCAGTACCAGGCCTGATGGCTTTCAGGTATCTAGTCTTTGGTGGCTTGAGGCTGGACTGACCCAGAGCTGCTCAACACAGTAATGTACAGCTGTGCTTCTTTAGGTGTGATCTTGGAAATAAATCCCTGATGTGAATTTTTTAAGGCACATTTAAGTTTGTTATTTTTAGATTAACTGGTAAAGCTGTAAGAAGTCAATAAGCTTTGGAGAATACAGACCCTTCTTCAGATCAGACAAATTATCTTCTTTTCCTGGCTATGTGAATTGGTTTAATGAATAATATTTTCTTTGTCTAGAAGCCTTGTCATACCTTTATCCGTAAACTGTTACAAAAATCAAATCTTCTTTATTTTAGGTTCAAATTTACATCAATTCTGTGTGTTGAAATTTAGAAACCTAGAAAGAGGACAAAGTGTCTAACAACCTTAATTGCAACTCCCTAATATTTTAGGCTGGAAGGGACCAGGGGAGGTAATGAAGTTCAATGCCCCTCTAAAGCACAGCCTATTGTAACAACTTTTTCAAAAATAATACTACCTGCCTTCTGTCCAGGGAAAACCATGAACTTGAACCCTGAAAAATAGAACATGTTTCTTGCAAATGTATATATCTTGGCCTCAGCATCCAGTTCCAGCTTCTGGACTACCCCGAATTCCCTGTGTGGCTTGGCTGGCTTAGCTACCTATATCAATAGAGGTGGAAAAGTACACCTTTGAGTTTCCAGTATTGGTGGTTTTAGGTGGTATTTAAAAAAATAATTGCTTTCTTGAGAACTGATCAGTTTCTAGATTTACTGTACATAAGTGGATAGAAAGAAGAAATGGGAATACATCCTCTTGATCAGCTACATGCAACTATTTATCCTAACTTGAAACATTTAGTTTCTTCCAGAGCTGCCAATTATTTTTTGTGTCTGAGAAAATAAGTTGTGTGAACAAAACTTCTTATAGAATTAGAAAAGAAAAAACACATTTTGGATAAAAAGGTAGTTGACAAAAACATTACTAAAAAATAATATATTTTGTTAGTTCTACATAGAACTGCCTTTTCTGCACTGGAAAAGTCTGGAGTCTTTGTGAAATAGGATGGTGTAGGGCTTCTACTTGCTTGGGGTTTTTCTTAATCACCTTAGCAAGGGTACCATGTGTATATGTGTATATAATATTTATCTGCAAACATTCAGACTATACTTAAAACCCAAATCTATACAGGAAACCTTAGAATGTTTAATTTTCTGGTGAAACACCTCAGTTGAAAGTAAGCACAGCCATGGTAACTTCAGTGCAGTGCAAGAGAGCTTTGAACCCTAGTCCATGTTGCAGGGTGAAAGGTATGCAGGTACAAGGAAGAAAAGAGGGGGCTGAAGATGTTGGAATCTACAAATATTTGTTGGTCCAGAAGGGAAAGCTGAATGGCCTGTTCCAGTGCAAAACTTTTTTCTCAGGTACATAGTTGCCATTTTCTTAAAACACGCCTTTTTTTAAATTATGGATACTGGAAAATGAAGTGACCAATGTGCTTTTTATACTTTCTTTTTCAAATATTATGCTGAAAGGCGTGTTTTTTCATAGGTAGCAGAGAGCCATAATAGGTTGTGGGAAAAGAAATAGTAGAGGGAAAAGAAAATACTTGGAGCTGAGTTCTCAGCATTATGAGGTATAATTATGTTGTATGTAAAGAAGAAAAAGCATCATTCTTTGAAATCTGCTGTCTTGGTAGCATGTGTGAAACTCTAGAAATCAGACATACCACCAGAGCCAATGCCTTCCTCATAATTGCTTTTCCTTAAAACCTGCATGTCAAAATAAAATTAAAAAAAACCCTGCTTGTTCTGACAGGTCTTTTCAAAGACCATGAGTGCCTCTAAGTGGCAGGAGTAAATGGAGTGTCAGGGTTAAAACTTAATGTAGTGCACTCTGAATGGGTTTAAATGTCAACAAATTGTGCTGAAAAGATCCCACTGTTTGTACTTCTCTGCATTGGAATTACCACACTTTAAAGGAAAAGAACCAGAGTGCAGGCATTGATTGTCTGTGAACACAAGGAGATGCTGTGGCTTTTCCAGGTGTAGTCATCTCTTCACTTTGCAAGACATCCTCCAACATACCTGTTTTTTAGCAAATCTGTGTAAGGAATCACACCTGTGTTTTTCAGTGCCCCTAGAAACGTTGATATTTGATCTTTAAATACTCTGATAGACCAAAGTAAAATTTATTAACAAAACTATTTAACTTTAGTTGTTTTTTTTTGTTTTTTTTCTTAATTTATAGCCCTACTTTCCATTCAGTAGATTGCCTGTAATAGGCAGCTCATGGAGGAGGCTGGCATTAAAGTCAAGTCCTTAAAAACTCTTTGTGCTCAGTACCCGTTACCTTCACAGGGCACATCTTTATATGAGAAGGTCTTTGAAACAGAGTCCTTTTGTTTGGTACTTATTCCACCTTGAGGTCCTTCTGTTTTACCAAGACTCCAAGCTTTCACTCTGATAGAAGTTGTGTGACAAGATTACTGATTTCATGTGCTGATGCTATGATTTCATTCATTAGCCGCCAAATCAAACCTTCTCCAGCAGTTGCAAGCACACCCCGAAGTGATTGTTCTCTTTAGACAGCATTGCAACCATCCCACAAGAAAGTGTTGCATTTTCTTCAACCTTTCTAGAGAGCATGAGTAGGATTTTTTTTTCTTACACAGTGGCTTTAGCTTGAAATATTTTCCCTTAACAGAATACCTACAAGGACAGGAGAACAACAAAACTTCCCAAATGTAGAAGTTTTCTTCCTGATAGGAACATTCCCCATGCTCAGTCCCTGAAGATTCCTTTAGCATTTTTGTAACTTTTCTTTTGCTCTATAAGATTCCATTTCATTTTGCTGTATAAATGCAAGGGTGAAACAAGTATTTTCTGATCAACTGAGACAGTTTAAACTATTCTTTTTTTTAGCCAGTAATGAGAGCATACTCTATTATAATGACAAATTCAACTCCTCCAACTCTAAAAGAATCTAGAATTTTGTTTTTTTATTAATAGCAGGAAT
>NW_009953964.1:700060-710253 GCF_000747805.2 Chaetura pelagica
ATTCCCTTAGGTCTTAAAACTGTATTTAAGATAAAAATGTATTTTGTGTGTTCTCAATTAGTCTGAAAATACATAAATGTCACAGATTGTTAATTACTTGGAAGTAACAACAGGGAAGAAGGAAAAGAGGAGCTGTAGTTTTTCTTTGTGGACATGCTTCAGAGGACAACAGCTTCCCCATAACTCAGTGCTGAATGAAGGAGGGGGTGTCTCCCAGGTGATAAATTTGTACTCTGCAGCCTGAAATTTATTTTAAGCTATGGAAGCTGAGATATTGGGTCAGTTTAGGAAAATGCTGCCAGCAAAAACTGTTATCTGGGCCTGGTACTACCAGCATGATATAATTAAATATGTTATTTGGCTAGCAGATCAGAGTGGGAGTTGGAATTGGGGTTATAAGAATGGAGCTAGCACAGCCAAACAGACCGGCTGTCAGATCAGCCCATCTTTTTGCATTCTTTCTTATTAAAAAAAAAAAAAGTAAAAAAAACCAAAATTTGTTCATGTTGTTATTACCTCTTGAAAGAAGGTCTTAGAAAGTATGACACTTAAAGGAGAAGGTAGGAGGGCAAGACAGGGTGGAATGGCAAGGCAAGATTGATCCTTGAGAGGCTCAGGGAGTGGGGGGAAACATGTTACAAATGGTAATAAGGCAAGTTAAGAAAAATGATACCAGATGTGGCTGTAATGCCAACAATCAGCAAAAAATGTAAACATATATATAGCTGCAGTAATAAAGCTGTTACAGCTGTAATGTTCGGGACGGAAAGAAAAATGAGGTCTCTCTTTTTAACCTCAGATATATCAGGCTCTGGCCTCTACTTATATATATTTTTCCTCTTGTCCATTTCATCCTTTCAGAATAGTAATCCATCTTCACTAGAATTTGTTAGAGGCCATTTCCAACATTTTGTATAAAAATAAAATACAATGCTGCCAACATCTTTCACAATAAATGATTTTATTCATATCAAAGAATCCTTAAACTCTTCAGCTTATTTCACAACCAATTAAATTTCTAAGTGCCTGAAAGCATTTGAAAATTCATCTCATTCAATTAAAGAAAATTTAAGACTTAAGACTAGACCTGTCTTTCTGTGCACTCTGCAAACACGTGTGCTGTGTCTCCTGCTCTACCATGCAATGGTGTCTTGATTTGCAGTGTCCACCAGTGCTTGTACAGTGGATGCAGGTCACCCAAGAGGTCACAAGGCTGCCAGTCAATTTTGCTTCAGTGGGTTTGTGGCTCCCATGGTCTACCTGGCTAAGACTTTAAATCACAACTATTAAAAAAATGCAGTACTCTGCCCTGACAACACTGTAAAACCTGTTGACAACAGAGTGACTATTTTAAAGGGTAAACCTTATTATCTTGTCAACTGTAAGAATGAGGAGTCTCTATTTTATTTTTTTTTTAATTATTTACTTTTATATGCAGCTCTATCTTACAAAAGTAATTTTCCAAAAGACCACTGAATTGTTGCATTCCCTGGTGCATGGAGTGATCCATGCCTGCAGGAATTTGTGTTTTTCACTAGCTATGAATTCAGACATTCATTATTGGGTAATTGGGCTTTGTCTCCTATTGATCCCATGACTCTTTCTAGCTTTAATAATGCAATAGCATCTGGATCATTTATTATTAATGAGTAAAAGTTTTCAGGACCTTCAGTTGTTCCCTGACCAATAGCTTTTTGGAGCTCCCTAATAATTACAACACATCAACCTAGTGAGTTAGTGCAGTCCTAATTCACCCAGAGTGTGAATGACTAAAAAGTCATCTGGCTGTTTGTAAGAGGTGTAATTTTTACATGTAATGGTGTGTGTTAGTACCCCTTTTTATCATTCAAGGGGTTCACCGAATTTGTACTACACTTCTCTTGCTTTATGAGCTCTTGTATACATGATTAAAAAGAAATACTTTTATGAAATAGTTCTGTAAAACTGTGCTCTGAACTGATGGAGAGTGGATACATTGTAATCGTGTTTGGAATTTCCAGTCCTGAATATTATACAGTACTGTTAAGTCCTTCCCTTATTTAGTAAGGAAGCTTGTAAGATTGTTATCTGACAGATGTTCCACTCAACTTCACCATTTCATTCACTTGTATTTTTCCAGTCCTTATAATGGCATAAATACTTCCTATCTTCTTTTGTTCTCATTCACTGACTGTTCCCTTTATCTGCATTCAACTGGGAAATATCCTAATGTACAGGGCAAAATATTATGATTGTTTCCATCAGAAGGATTCAGCTCTGTGTTTGGCTGGATGGGCTGAGGTGGCTGTGTACTGTTAGCATGACTGCAGCAGGATTTCATCCCTGCAGTACATGAGAAGTGTTGCTGTCAGGAAGAGATGTAGAGCTCAGCATGATTAAGTCTGCTTACTGGTCTGTGTGTGTATGACAGGTGCTGCTTTTGCCTGTGACAGTTTGATTTGCTGCTATAGTAATCACATGCTCTGGGATGTGCTCTTCTCCTAAGATTAAATGAGATCTGAAATTTGTGACTTCTATAGGTATATCAATGCAGTAGTTCAAGCACACTTCCTCATTCCATCTCCTCCACGCTAATTACATGAAACATTTTTAGTTATTCAGACTTCTGAGTCATGCTTCAGAAACAGGCAATTTATTTTTAGTGATTTTAGATTCCTTACTTTTATTGTTTCATGCAAAAGAAAATCACCAGTTTATTTGTGGAAACATTTTAACTACCTGTGTTGTTTTCTGCTTCCTAACCTCAAGTACACAGAAGAGGCAGTCTGAAAACAGGAAAGTGAACTTTGGAAGGAACAAAGGCTTTTGCATGCTTCTGCTAGACCAATAAGCTGCACAAGCTGTCAGGTACTTCCCACTGATTTTTCAGTGGCTTCCTCCTCAGAGTTCTCTTGCTCATATTCAGTCCTATGCCATGACATGCTCTTTGTGTGCTATAAACACCTGTGGTCCTGGGCTGCAGCTCAGGTGGCTGTGAAGAGGAAGAGCTGCAGCTCTGTCTGGTAGCTGTGTTGCTCTCATAGGGATGCTCAGCTCAAATTCCTTCTCATATTCTGCAATGCAACTTGAGTACGACCATAAACCTGCCCTGAATTGCTGATCTCATGAATTAGGCTAGAAAGAGTCAGTGGTCTGAAGTTGCAGAATAGTGTATATTTTGCGGAGAAGGAATATCAGAATAGTCATACAAGGGAGAGCAAACAGGTGTTGGAGGAAAAAGTATGTTAAAGGATTGCAGTGAGCCACTTAAGTCAAATGCTAGTACAAAAATATTCTACAGAAGACTCTGGGTTAAAAAACATAATGGCTCCTGAGAGCAACTCAGTATTCATTTGAAAATAGAAAAAAAAAAAAATTAAACTCTTTGTGCAAAACCCCTGAAACAACATAGCTTTGAACTATGGACAGCAAATTAAGTCAGAAGGAAACTGCTGTTGTGAAATTAACTCACTACTGAGCAATTTGCTGTGTTTTTTGTTGATCAGATTGATAGTCACTCAAGACAAACACTGGAGATGACGATGTGTTATCAGAGGTATCTCTGCATTTCACTGGAATGCTGAAATAGGTCTTCAAAATATACAGTTTATTTTGAGAGAATTAGACCTTAACGTTAGGGCCACCCATGAAGAGAAGTGATTCCAGTGACTATCTGGAACTGCTCATTCACTTTCTTATTTCAAATGTGTGTGAGGCCACAGAAGCTGCCGTGGCCCCCCCGGGATGCTCAGCCTGCACCAGCCACAGCTGCACCCTGAAGAGAGGGTGCTGCCAAGTTTCCTGTCTCCAAGTCCACTGCAACAGCATCAATTCCTCCATCATAGTGGAGGAAAGTGGGAGGATAATTCAATGCAGGCATGAACCCTTTCCCGCCCTTAGCCCTGAAAAAAAAAGGATGGATAAATAAATAGTGACCCTGTGGTCAGGGACACAGGTTGTACAGGAGAGTCAAGAAGTCAAGTGTGGGAGTTGGGAAGCTGGTGCATATGGGGAGGAGGGAAGGAGAAAATGTGGGAGGCCATTTATTCCCTGTTGAGTACATCATTAATTTTGAATTTTTATTCTGTGGTTAACACAATGTACAGAGTTTTTGACAGAGTTCTAAATCTACCCCCCAAAAAAAAAATAAAAATAATTAAAAATAAATACAATTGAAGAACCCAAATTCTTTATTTGTAAAATCTTATTTGCATTTGTAATGCTACTATAATTCCTCTCATGGATCCTTACTTCCTTCTAAGGAAATATAAATGATTTTGGGATAAGAATCTCACACATGTAATAAGCAAAGTTTAACATTTGCATTATCAATCATAAGAATATAGCTGTGCATGCATTTCTTACTTTGAGTGTGAAATGGTGCTGGTTGACCTAACTGGCTCCTTGTGAGAAGCCAACACTGCTGCTAATCCACTGGCAATCAATGGACAGCCAGAGCTCAACATTTGTTACTTTTAAAAAATGAATTAGAATTCATCAGGGGATGCAATGGCAGGTGTGGTGGGTGGGTAGGGATGATCTCTGAGCTGCTCCTTGCACCTGAGGGAGTGGAGAAAGCACTGCTGGTCCCACCACTCTCTCCCCCAGGTGTCACTGTTGGTCTGCATGAGTCTCTGCTCAGCGGGCTCCATCACCTCTGGGTGCCTGTGTGAGGGGCATGGAGACAGGTACAGGTCTGAGAGGGCACTCTGTGGATATTTTGGTCAGTATTAGGTGATAACCCTGGATCTATTGCAGGCTATTTTATTATGGATTTTAAGCAGCACTCTTCAACGGAAGTGTTATTTTCTATTCCTAAACACTCTTGCTGTCCACCTGGTAGGAGGATAAAAGAGTGATGGAAAGCATCTGGGCCTGAGGTGAGCCCACAGCCTCCTGCAGGAGGTGTCTGTGCCCAGGCCGTGGCTGCTTTCCCGCCAGGCAGTACGAGCAGGGCCCGGCTGGCACAGCGCGGGGCCCGGGGGCTCTGCAGCCGCTCTCCCTGCCTCTGTTTCCCTGAGGCTGGGTCCCTGTGCTGAGCTGCTCTTCCTGGGGAGGCCCTGCCACCACCACACTTCCCTCAGGTGCCCGGTGGGTGCTGCTCCCAGCAGTGCCTTCCCCTCCTGCCTTTGGTGAGAGAACATAGAGGAGAGCAAAGGGCTGGCAAGGCGGGAAGGTGAGCCAGGGAGTTCCAAGGGCTGGTGAGGAGCCAGAACTGCAAGAGACTCTGAGGGAAAGACAAGCCTACGGGGATACTGTGTGGTATCTCAGAGCTGGCGAGGTAAGCTGTTGGGCTTGTAGGTAACAAAAACATAATGCAAATTAAATTTGTCCTAAATACATTTTTAATTTCTGTGAGGCCACCGGCGTCGTTCTGCTGGTCGCCCCCTCGGGGGCCAAGGCTGCCCCAGCCCCTCAGCTGGGCATCCCCTGCTCTGAGCAGGGTCTGCTGCCCTAATGAAGTAATTACAGAATCTCAGGCTGTTATCCGATTACTCTGACATTTTGCCATTCTTTGCCGTCAACTGGATTAAGCTGGTTGCAAAAAGATTAGCTGTGGAGTGGAGCTGAGTGTGACCGAGCGAGGGGCCTGCGCGGGACCGGTGGTGGGGGCAGCTGCTCGTGGCATCCTGAGACAGCTGTGGTGAAGTGACTCATTATACAGAATAACATCGGCTGTTAAAACCTGTGATAGTGTTGTGAAAATCTTGAGATGGTTTTTCTAATAAATAATTCAGGGTAGTGGAAGAGAGGTGCATTTCTCTGACCAGGTTCTCTTTACAGTTGCTGGCTGTTGCCATCTAAGTTGCCACAATAGTTAATGTCAATTTTCTTGAGTGACAAAACATTCTGAATCTTTCTGTATCTGCAATGTTGGAGCGATTCTCTGCCTTCTCTCTGAAAAGTCCGTTTTAAAAAATACTGGCTGTTTAGTAATCATTTCAGTTATTTACATCACAGCAGGTCTGATACATCCACAACAGTTTTTCACTTGTATTTTTTTTAATAATTCTTTCTCTTTTCTTGCTTTCCAATTGGAATTGTTGTAAGCATCGAGTGATGGTTGTTGTTAACCAGACAGACTGTGCAGATTTCAATTTCCAGTTTTACACTTGACTCCCATTAGCCACACTCACTAAATACATTTTTACTTCTGTAACTATGGTCTTCCATGAGTGTGTTTGGTGTGTTTTCTCTACACAAAATCCTGCATTTCACAGGCAGCTGAAGAACTAGTTTCTCTATTGAAGTACAGAAGCTGCAACAATTAAAAAGGAAAGAAAAAAAAACATCACTGAAATCAGCTTGTCAGAGTTGAGAAAGGAAAGCAGTGTACTAAAATTTTTTTGAAACTATTTAATTCTGCTTGTCTCTTTCCTGCCGGATCATACTCTCATTGAAGTCAATGAAATCTTTGCTGCAGAATTAAATAAGGACATAATGGAACATGGTTAATGTCACTGCCCTGGCTTTTCCCCTCCCTTTCCTAAAATTATTTTCTTCCCTTCTTTCGTTTTTAGTTTTCTAATGAAAGCTGGCATAATAATTATCTGGAGCCATATTTAGTGAGTGTAATTATGGTATCTTTTTTCATGTTTATTTACTCTAAAATTCTTAATCTGATTTATTGTAGTTCTGGGCAAGATTCACAATTCTGTAGGCAATACAAAGTGATTTTAAGTTACATTAATTGTTTCAGTATCTTATAAAGTAAGCATTATACTTTAGAAAAAAAAAAATACTATTAACTGCTCATGAGATTTTTGTTCACATATCAGAGCCAGGGCAGCGTGCAACCTTCCTTCCTTCCTTCTCAGACCTGTGCTTTAACTGGGTTTACTTCAAAACAGTATTACTTGAATATGAAGTTTGGCTGGGGACAAAATGTAATTGTCATAGAGATTTCCTTGGTGGTGGTGTTTGGATTTGAATCACTAGCAAAAATGGGTGGTAAACTTTCATTTTTGTTCAATTTAGACATTTCCCAATCTTTTTTCATTCCATATAATTTATTTTTTCTGAAAATTTCTAAATAGGTTTTAAAAGTGCTTCAACATTTTGTTTCATTAAAAAGTTAAAGCTATTCTTGTTGTATCTGGTTTTGGTTTGTTCTTAGGGTTTTTTGGTTTTGTTTGCAGTTTTGGGGGGGTTTTTTGTTTGATTTGTTGTGTTTTTAATGATAAGGTTATGCTATTAGAAAGATCTTAGATCTGTTGCATTTCAGTTCTCCAAATTCTACGGGTTTCAAGCTTAACCAAGCATAACCTTTTAGTCTTCCTAAACAGGGCTATAGTTGAGTAGTTGGGATATTGGAATTTATAAAATCTACTGTGAAAAGTGCAGCTCTTGGTTAGTCTTTAGTCAGGCAAATTCATTTCCTGATCAAAGACAATGAGCACTGGGCTTATACGTATTTCTTCTTTTTACTAGGTGAACTGCTGAAGGACTGAAACTGTGTGCTACCTTTTAACCTCTGTAATAGAAGAGGTGTAGGAAATAAGACATGCAGAAAGCTTTTTGTTGAAGTTTTCCCAGATTCAGCACTTCATGTTCCTTTACAATACAGCTTAAGCTGTTACATTTTTCCATTTAATGTAGAGTAACCCTGAAGTAAAGCAGATTTCAACAAATTCCTCTTCTCAGTGCCAAAAAATGACCAAGAACTATCCAAGCAGGTTACACTTGACCTCTTGGTAACTTTTTCCCAACCTTTCTACCTAACTTTTCTCTTCCATCATCTTGTGATTTTACAGGTCCTGTCTTCCCCATTTCCTAATTATGTCCATGGAACTTGATCATTATATGAGTAATTGGAGTTCTGCTACGGGCTTACAGCATGCGTTACATTGTAATATGAAATGTAGACACTTCTGCTCTAAGTGGAAGTGACAGATCAGAGCTTACAAATCACATTCATTCAGTTAAGAACCGCCTGGGACCTCTAAATTGATCACATGTGTTGTATGGATTATGTAATATTAATTAGGGTGGTATCCAATAGTGCAGCTGTGGTTCTTTTGATGGTTCTATTAAATCTCTGTTTTCAGGGGCTTGTAATTCAGTTCTGCATGTCTTTTAAGGTAGGAAAACTCAAAGCTCAATTCAGCTTCACTGAAATTGAGAAGGGCTAGTGTAGGTGTATGCAATTATAAGAGCGAATCAAAGAAAAAATGGTATTCAGGCGGTCTCACAATTCCAGGTACTTTTGCACCTATCCTCAACTTTTATATCCTTACAATTAACATTTTTTTTCTCAAAAATCAATATTTCCTGCTTAAATTGAAATCAATAATGTACTTTATTGTCCTGCTGCTATAGCTTATGGTTTTACAGAAGCTGATAATACTTTTGCATTTCTTGAAGTATGATGACAATTGTTACTCTGCATTTGTGGCATAAATGTGTGACATCCAGTATATGTGATTGATGTGTGTGTTCATTATTAGAGAGGATCTGGACTAAGGTGGTTCATTGTCCGAGGCAACATAATAAATTCACGTCTTTATAAATAAGGCCAGATCTTCCTGATCCTTATGCTCAGTCTTCTTATCTTCAACTTTTCAGCAATATTTATGTGATGATAAAATATTTTTGTAAGGATGTGAACATACTGTAATTATTTTGTGCAGTATTTTTATTTGCTCCTGGGTTGGATGCTTATACTGAACTCTATACAATGTTAATTTTTTGAAGTTAATTTGAATTACTCGTAAACTTTTTTCTGAAATACAATTCCTGCTAAAAATCAGAAGCAGAATTCAAGGACTAATTTAATTTGCTGTAGGAATACTTTATCTTCTGATTTCACACCATAAACTTTAGTCTTTCTAGCATATATATCTCCTGAATAGTCATAAAACAAGTTAAAGAACTATATTTGCTTCCTACAAATTATATTAAGAATTTTAAAATTACATTAGAGGTCTGTAAGCTAATGATCCTGATTGAGTGTTGGTGATGTCAGCTGCAGTACGGCTGATACTACTAAACTCATGTAGGTGAACTTTTTCCCTTTGAATTTAACTTTCAGGCCAGAACAGCACCAGAGGGCTCACTGCACTGCCTGAGCAAGGGGAGTGATCAGACTTAGGTAGTATTCTCTAACAACGTAATTAATTTGCTCTGTTTTCCTTAGACACTGTGTATACACCTTATTATTTGAGGTTTACATAAATGTGGTTTTGGTTTTGTATATTAAGAAGTTTCCTATGTTAGTAAGTAGTGGCACAAATCTCTCATTATGGAGCTATTCTTTGTTGCGAGGTTTTGTTGCTTGTTTTGGTGGGTTTTTTTTGTTTGCTTGCTTTTTTCTTAAAGCATATATGAATATTCATTGCATTACATACTACAAAGTAGCCTGTCTCCTTTTGTATCTTGTTGCAAAGAAACCGTGCAGCGCGTTAGCTTTCAGGTCCTTCTGCACTTTTAATCAATGCTCTGTTTGCTCTGAATCTGTTACAAAACATTTTTTCTGGTTACTTTCAGTATCTTTCAACCCCAAAGAGCTCCACTATGGTCTAAGCCCACGTGCACACTGCATTTCTCCCATGTGCAGAGCTAGTTATTTCCTAAAAACAATTATGTCTTTTAAGTTTGCAAAAGCAAGTTTCAACAGTATCTGTATCATTTTTACTCTAGTGACATGAAAATGAGATTTATTTCCCCTTTTTTACTTGTTTATATGTTATTTTATTTTTCAGTGTATAGATAGTATACTGTTTCAGGGTCTGCAGTATCATGGCAAATGGTATCTTTTTTTCTTTTTTTTTTTCTTTTTTTTTTTTTTTCTTTTTTTTTTTTTTTAATTCTAAAAATGCACATGAAAACTTTGGAATGATCCAGTAGAGTGGGAGAAAGATACAGACTTTCCACTGTGATCACTTGATTTTCATCATGTTCAGAGATATTTGATCACAGGTTATCAGAAATACATAATGTTGTAGTTGGTAAATAATCAGATTTCTTTTTAGCTGTAAAATAAATACACATAAATGCATAGGCCTTTATGTAGGGGGATTTTGTTGTTGTGAGAACTGAATTTAGCCATTGAGGAATACATTTCTATTGGCAATCTTTGTAGTTGATACAGACAAGTAATTTTGTTTAAATCTTTTGCTGAATGTAACATATCCTTCTGTTAAAAAGGAGCTCCTTGGTCTGAAGTGTGAATCTTATCACCTGCTGATTGAAATTTTAGCTGTAGAAAAAAAAAA
>NW_009953964.1:710306-772241 GCF_000747805.2 Chaetura pelagica
GCTTCATATGTTTCTGCATTTATTTTGGCTTAGTTTTATTTTAAATATTAACAGAAAACACCTTTGGCTTTAAAAAAATATTTTTTTTAAAAAAACACACCCTTTGAAAGTGCTTTTTTAAATATCATGTAAAATTCTACAGTAGTATCTTTGCCAACAGGAAATATCACTTCTGCATGTAAACACAAAGTATTACCTTATGCTTACTGAAGAAGAGCAGTGTTTCCTGGAGTGTTTTTGTTTGAGGATATAGTTAATTTATTTTATTTTAATGGAGTCACCGCAGCTCACTGCCTACCCAGCCAGCTGAAAGTCTGAATTCTGTTTGTGGTGTCCTGAATAAAAAATGTCATATTTTATTTATTTATTTATTTTAATATTTTATTTTATTTTTTATAATCCTGTCCTCTAAAAAACAGTAGCTTTTATTATTCTTAAATAAATTATGAGGTGCTGTCTTGGATAACAGTATTTGGTTGTCTCAAGATTGTGGATTATAAAGCATTTAGAGCAGGATCTTTGCTCCTTAATGGTATCACACGATTTTGTGCTTGTTTAAAAAATAGGAAGTTGTCAGCAAACAGCTACAGGATGACTGTCACTCTTGCTCCTGGGCTTGGTGTTTGCTAAAGGCCTCCTCCATCTCCACCCCAAGGTCATATAATTTTCTGGCTTTCTGATGTTTCGCACCATGTGATTTACTGTAGTCATCTCTTGAGTGTGTTACAGGGTAGTAACAGCCCTGCTGCTGGGTGAAGGGCACTTGGGTATAGATTTAAGGCTGGAGAGAAACTTGCTCCACCTTATTGGGTCTTCCCAGGCTTGCAAGACTCTTCAAGGAAGAGGTGGTCATCTCGAATGTCAACTCTTGTGCAACAGTTAATTTCCTGTCTACTTTGGGGTAAACTTTCCATCTTGATGAGGAATTTTTGTTTCTGTGAGGAACTAGCCTTTCATTTATTTGTTTCTTTTTAAGCTAGGAGATGGACAAGCTGGACGGCATCATTTTGTGGCTATTGGTGTGCTGTGCCATCTGTGAATGTGTTGAAAAGACTTTTTCTACCAGTGAAGGGACACTTTAGGGAAAAGGCCTTCCTACCTAATGTGGTACTTGACCTTATGGGGTCCTAGCAAAAACTGATGGAGTATTTTGCATTATAATAGCACAATCTACTTTTCTGTAACTTGTTCCTCAACTTGTGTCTGAATTCAGAGCATAATTGTGTGCCCTGGAAATCCTTCTTTGTCTTTTTTTTTTTTTTTTCCTTCTTCTTTTCTGTGGTAATGAAGTAATTCTACATTCACCTCCTTCCTAGATTTCAACATGTGGGGATGAGTAGGGAATTTCAACGAGTAGGGAATATGCCTTTTCCCAGAACAAGCATCACCATCTTTTGTTTCACTGCTACCTACTGTCTGAGCCCTGCTGGCAGGTATCCTCTCAAGCTGCCCAGACAGTTGTATGGAGAAGGTTACTTTCTGGGGAGGCATTAATGCGTGTTCTGAAACTGTTCTAAGTTTTAATATATTGCTGAGTTTGCTGCTGGTCTTAAAGCAAATTTGCCATAAAATCTAGTGGATATGTTTGTGTTTTTATCACCTGGCTTAATACAGTTGCTCTTATATTACATACACTGCATGGCTGAATGTTTGAACCATATTGTAGTGCTGGAAAAACCATCTCTAATGAGATTTCACTGGAATTTAATAGAGTGATATAAGGAAATGAAGCTAAAGGGCAATTTAACAATCTACTGTTTATAGGAAATCAAAACTTTTTGGAAGAGTAAAGACTTTTAACTTAAAATGTTGAAATCAAAGAAATGAAGCAAGTAACTTTTTATTACAGAGAATCTTACTTGCTCATTTTTGGTATCTCAGCTGTTTCATTTTCATAAAACTTCTCCATTATTGCTAAGCACTGAATTAAGGCATTTCATTAATTTTCTATATGAGGGACTTCTGGGGTATTTTTGGAAGAGGAAGTATGTTGATTGTGAGGTATCAATACGACTTGCAGAATACTTACCTGGTTTGTAGAGGTTTTCCTTCAAAATCACATATTTTGAAGGATTCCAGAAGCACCTAACTACTTTAGGAGACACACCTTTATTTTACATAAAATAAAGAAAGCTAGATAAATTTGATGAAGACTAAGACATACCTCTTTGAGACTTTAGTTCATATTTATACCAACAGCTTTCATTCAATATATTTTTAAACTTTGTGCATATTCAGAATAATGTTCCACCATCCAGCATAGATTTAATACTATTATTTTAGTTCTTAAGCTGCAGACAGTTTTTAGAGGATTATATAAAACAGTAAGTAATTTTTTTGTATCCCTTCCTAAAAGCAGTAAAGAGGAAATGAAACAAAATCAGTGCTGTTATGCATGTCAAATAGGTGAGGCAATTCTGTTGAATAACTAGAACACTGGTAGTTAATGGGCAAGTTGCAGTGCATTTTAATATGATAAAGCAAATTATTTTATTAACATTGATTTGGTTTTCTCACTGTAACAGTTTGAGTTTTTAATCCATAAATGGCAGAGGATTTTCTTAATTTGTGGTGTTTTGGTTTTGTTTTTTAATAGTAATGTTTATTTTGCTGTCTCTTGTTCAGGGTCAGTTCAGGTGTTTGCCAGTTTAGCAACCCGTTGCCTGTACCTCCAGCTAAATGTCTGACACTGCCCTTATTTATTTCTGTTCTCCAGTTGAGCATGCTGGAAGTGTGGAACAGGTGATTCAGTGCTGTAGCCCCTGCTGAATCTCAAGTTAGTTCCACAGCACTAATAAAACCTTTTTTGTGATCTTTGTAAGCCAGTTGTGTTGATATGGTGAAAGTTTCATATCTTCAGTCTATTCCTGTGATCAATTTCTTGATTTTCTGTAGCTCACGCACAGTGTTTGCATTAGTCAGCCAGGACAGTCAGTGCTGTATCTGCAGCTTTCCTCTGATGCCACGTCTCAACTCCTTGCTTATGCGAATCCTAGGTCAATAATACTCAGATGAATAATTATCAAAAGAGACCAATTATGATGAATTTCAGTGTTGCTACTTGGTTCACTGATAGGATGTATAATTTTCTTTACTATGTTCCTCCTAGCACTTAGTATCATGCTCTGTCTTTTCATATCTCTTTTTTTCAAACACTATACATGAAGACTAGATAGATTACAAGTTTACATATTTCTCCAGCAGAACAGGTTACCCATGTAGCTGCTAAAGAATACAATTATATTACTTTATAATTTGATATGAAACTCAATTTTCTGTTAAATATGTTGATCATTATACATGGCCATGTTACACTGTCAACATGTCTATGAAAAAAACATCTGTATAACCTGAGTGGTGTTCACCTTACAGAGCTGATGCCTGATCAATGATACACGTCTCACTTGGATTGCTCCAACAGTGTCTTGTGCACAGTTGTTTCCACAAATGTCAGTATGCCACTACAGTGCCTTCTTAGTACCTGCTTTATTCAGGCATTTTAAACTACTTAGGAATTTGACTTCATTTCAGTAGATTTTTTTCAGACTAGCTCTACCTTTTAAACAGAAGTCAAGTTGCCAGGGTGCTAATGTCTCATGGTAGGGAATAGGACATGCACATCAGACCTGCCTTTGACTGAGCAAGTTTTAAAGTACACCTCCTACTACCTAGGGAAGTGCCCCACTAGGAATGACCTGCAGTCATTTTGCTTGGAGAGATCCCTCCATCTTATGTGAATATTCCAATATATTCTTGTGATTTCATATCAAGTGACACTTGCTAAAAGACACATCTCAATCAAACTTCTACTTTTCTTTGTCCCAGGAGGAGTAGTGAGAAAAAGTCCTTAAACGTTTATGTATCAGAATAAGTGGAAACAAAGCCTACTTTTTTTCTTTTATGCACTTGAGTCACAGACATACTTAAAATTATAGAGATGTTAACTAGGCCTGCCGTAATGGAAGGTTTTGCTCTTTTCATCTTTAACATGAGGCAGAATCAAGTTGAGTGGAAGGGAATGATAGTGCTGAAGAATTACGTGGCAGTTGCAAAATGATGTTTTGTGTCCTATTCTAGTCTTTGCAATATTGCTGAATATTAGGAAAATTCTTAAGCTGTGGATGTTGGGAAGACAAATTTTTTATTGGAAGTTTATGGAAATACACTTTCCCCCAAACTTTGGTTAAGCTGCATTTCTTAATATGTAGACTAATAGCATTTATTAACTCTGCCACTAATTGTAGTCTATATACTAAATAATACAAATAGTATTTATACTATAGTTACAGTATGAGTGGAAGTCTTCATCCTGAAAGGCGTTGCCTTTTATAAGCAGGGATCCCTGTTTATCTGAGTAAAATGATAGGATGAAATCCAGGCTTCTTGGGTATTTGAAAACTTAGGCTACAAGCAAATTCTCCAAATCATTCCTTCTTTTTAAAACCCTAGGACAGCATTACAATATAGGACCACTGAAACATCTGAGCTTTCACTCTAATCTACACTTTAGCTTTTAACATCATCAATTAAAGTAATTAAGATTAATAGAATTCAATTCTGACTAAGACAAGGAGTGCAGACTCTGAACTCTTTCTTCTATCTTCAGTGGTCCAGTTTAAGGAAAATGAAGAGTACTGCATGGATTTTCATGAAATAAATGTGCGTAGTTTTACTAAATACCGTTTTGCTTCTTTTTGAGAGATTTTCTGAGCAGCACATACTGTTCTAGATAACAGAAATTACTCTGAATGGTAGCATATTAATGATATTAAGACTGAAAGACTTGCTTTTACAAACTGATTATTTTGCGAGGCAGTTTTTTTATCTTTAAAAATACATCTTTTTCTCTATTGCAAACTATCAAATGCCTGCTAACATGAGCATTTTGTAGTATTAAGAGAACAAGTTTGGGAAGGTGAAAGTTTTATTTGTTCCTTATTAGCTAAAATGTAACCCTTGCTATGCACAGTAAAATGTGCAGGTTGTGACAAATTAGATTTCTAGAAAATGTCATAAGTGAAGAGATGACAGAAAAGTAGGGTGGTATTAAACAAAAGTTTTAGTTAGTAAATTAGAATTTATGAAACATCACTACGTGTGAACAGTGTGTGTACGTTAATGTTCATGTTAAAATTGCTATAGTGTGATTTTATCTGATCACTGATGCTGCTCATGGGAAGGCACTTGTGTACATGGCACATTGTAACGTGTTGTATAGGTCATATTAGAGAGCCTGGGGCTTTCCTGTGAGTAAAAAATAGTACCTAGCACATTTTCTGGCTTCTTTAGGATTCAAAAAGTCATTGGATTTTTGAAAATATTGGTCCTTTCAAATGGGAAAATGCACAGAAGACAATGACAAGTATGGTCCTTTTTTTCCTAGGGAGCACACAGTTTCTGTTTTTAAGAGAGACAGATTAAGATTCTCACTCAAGTGTTTGGGAGTGTTTTCACAGATACATTATGGAAAGCATGTTCTGCCATCTAAGATTTATAATCTCCTTCTAAGTGTTTAGTAAGATCTGGGCCTGTTGGATTTCAATAGCAAATCCCAGGTATAGCAGTGACAGAGAGTGCTCTGTGCTCCCAGGGTTATGTTATCATATCCAGAAGGCAGGAGGTGACGTTCAGTGTGTAGAACTGGTCAAAGAGGATCAGAGCATCCTAAAAATGCACATATTCATCCTACTTATCCTGTCTCCCAGGCAACCCCTGGCATGCCCTATGTGAGGAGCCCTGCCTGCCGTATGTTTCAGAGAGCCCCTGGGGAACTCCTTGTCATCTCTCAAAGCGAGCATAGATATGGAACACCTCTGGCTTCACCCTCTTCACCAAGCTTAAAAAGCAGAGCCCCTCTTCTATTACAACTAAGCATTCATGCTCTTTTGAACTCTGAGAAAGCAGCTTTTGTTTCAGAGTGGAGCTGGAGATTTTGCAAAAATTCCTCCATTATATGAGGTACTGAAGGAAAGAAATTAAGAGTAGTAGTACAGCAAAGTGATGATGACTGAACAAATTGTTGGGCTCTGTACTTGCTTTGCTCTCGTCTTCAGGCCATTACAAAGTCAATTTAAATGGAAAACTAAGCACATAGCCAACTACTATGTATGTTGAGAGAAAACTGTGCATGTATAATACAGATCACTCCAACAGTGTTTTCCAACTTATAATGCTTTTAGAAGTAAATTAATCTGTATCTTTTGCATGTGTTTCCAGCGGGTGCTGCAGAAGTGCATGTCCTTGGTTAAAGAACAACCATGTAATTGTACTTTTGTGTGTTGCTGTTGTCTGCTCACTGTGTGCGTTCTCCCCTTTGCCATGGTACATTAGTATTATAGGCTTTGGTGGCGGTTTGACATTTCCAGAATTCAGTTCTCTCCTTGGATTACATTGGGATTTAAGAGTTTCTATCCTGTTGTCATACTTAACTGTAAGACTGTACTGATTAATAAGAAAATCCTGTATTATACCACAAAAGAGGTATTAAATTAATTTCATACATGGAGGTAATTTTTTTTGCCTGGTATTCCTGTTTTGTGGGACCAGGTCCCAGCAACATCTGTTCTTGACAAGTCAGAAAATTAAGTTGCATTAGCAGCTTTACATACTAATTTAGGCTCCTGAACTGACATCATTGAATGTAGGCAACATTTTTCTAATTAATACGAGGAGGAAACATTTGAAAAAATTAGTGTTGGATCTTTGGGAGCCAAGACTATAATGTATTTTTCTAACCTCTGCCAGTGCTTGGATGTACTGTCATGGACAATTCAGCATCAGTATCCATATGTGAAGAACAATGTCTATGAATGCCATATAGTTTATATTAATAATATTACAATATTTGAATGACTTGAATTAGGTGCCTACAATGGCAAGGTATTATATTTTGATTCTTGTGTGTCCATACACTGCAAAAATTCCTATTACTAGGCACAGCCTTGTAGTAAATAGCACTGGAGAATTGCAGAGAAAGTAGATGTGCAATCACAGGAGTGTCAATATAATTGTGTTTTGTTCTTTTGTACAGTTACTCCTAGGGGAGAAGGAAGTCAGTAATTGAAATGATTAGGTACCAATATTATTGTGGTACTAGCTAGCACACAGGCAGTACTCAAAGCTTTGTCACTTTATAGTGGAACATTCTATATGATTCACTCAAGGTAGAAGTATTTAAAGTAATTAAGGGAAATGAGAGCTTAGCTGTTTAGATGTAATAATGACTGTAGAAGAAGTAGTGATAGTAATGATCATTTGAGACACCTGCTGACAATCTGACCATCTTTTTATTCTGCTAGGGTATAGTTAGAGCGTTTGGTAGTTTTGAAAACAACTGTATTATTTCTCTAACTGACAGATTTTATGCAATCAAGCGCCTTATGCTTAACCTCTGGTTGTATTTGCTCTCATTTTTTCCTGACCTTGAGTAAATGATTGTCATTTTATGTTCTAGCCAAAGTCCTTGAAATGTTCCTCTCCACAAAAGGACTCAATATCGCTGTTCTGTTCCCAGAAGATTGCTGGATACTGTGAGGGTGGAAACCATTTGCTATTACTTAATGAAAAAATGTCCTCCATAAATCACCTCTTCAAGTGGAGCCCACAGTGAAACAGCATGAGTCTTTAGCACTGCCAGCACTCTAATAGACTTATATATCCTGGGTACTCATTATTTGCTGGTTGTTAATTATAGAGTGTGTTTAAGACAGGAAATCTGGTGTGCTTCTTGAGGAAAAAGCAGCATGCCCTACCCCACTCTTTAAAGGGAGAAGGAACAGGAACAGGAGGGGAAAGAAATGTCTTTTGTTGGAATTTAAGGGAATGGACTCTGTACTTCACCTACTGTGAAACACAGATGATGATTTAATACATTTAACTGATGGGTTTTTACATTTTTTAGCCTGAATATTGATGATAAAAGATTTTAATACCTTTAGAGAGCTTATTGCTGAGACCATCTGAGTGCATCTTTGGGAGAACTTGTTTGTTATTATGGTAAAAAGTCCCTTTGGGTACATGTATGAAGGGTGTCCCTGGGGAAGGAAAACTGGAGCCTCAAGCTCTTTGTGCAGCTCCCTGCGTATTAGATCAGTTAATATAACTAAGTGGTTTACTCTGACTTCGCACAGGCATGAATCAGAATCAATTTGTCTTGAAAAAAAGTTGCATGAAATCACCACAGTGGTGTGGGGAGATGAGGGCTAAACCCAGTGCCCTAACTTCTACTATGCTTCTACTCTCTGTTCCAAGAGATCACTTTCATGCTTTACTTTTACATGTGTTTCACTGGGTAAAGCATATAAATAGCTTTACAGGAAGAACTGCCAACCCAGGTTTTCCTTCCTCCAGTCAATTATTTTAATTGCTGCTCTCTAGTCCTGCTACTTTCTGGAAAGTTTCTTTTTCTTTCTGGCACAACTTCAAGAGGGATGCTAGAAGAGATTGCCCTCCCCAGCACAGCCACTAGTTTGATGTTAATGACTCTCTCTCTGATGGTGGAAGGCAGGTTTTGAACCCACTCTAAAAGAAGAGAATGTTTGATACTGGTCACCTGCTTTCCAAGCTGTCCTACAGAAGGGAAGAGTGTAAAGCATCATCTTCCTTCTCCTTTGGTTGAAAGACTGCTTGCTTCTGCTTGAAGGGCAAGACTTGGAGGGTGTAAATGTAAAAGGAGAAGACAGGAAATACGGTGTGCAACTGGAATTTGTAGCCACACTTTGTTATTCACTGTCTTTATTCAAATGTTATCAATGACATTAAAAAGCTATTAAATTGTTATAGATAAAGTCACAGGTGATCTTTGAAGTAGTTTTACATTCAGATATCAGGGAATGGAAAGATGACTGCTGTATTTGAGATCTTCCACATGAAGCTGTCATACCCATGGGAGCCAAGTAAATAATTGTAACAACAGAGGGGTTCTCTTGATTTCTTCCTGCTAATGATCCTCATTTGTCAAAATGGGAAAGAGAGAGACAGCATTCCTTTCCTCATGAAAAGTCTTTGTGTCTTAATTTCTAATGTTGTTCAGTGCACACTAAAGTTCAAAATTTTATTCTATATGTTCCTGGCCCATCTCAGCTATCATTGAGCTTGGAAGGTGCTTAAAAACTTACTTTATTCTGCTGAAGCAGTCTTTGCATCCTGTCCAATACATGTGTTTTGCCTTGCAACAGAAAGGAGCTGATATGAAATGTGACAGTCTCTATGGACAGATTCTTGTCTTCCTGCAAGACAAGGACTGTACATAGTCAAATTTTTGTATCAGACCAGGAAATCCTCTGCAAAAGTAGAAGTTCTAACTTAACAGTGCTAAAGACGGTTAAACATTGTGAATTCCTTCTTATAACAGATTTATTGTACTATAGGTTTTAATAGGGCTAATTAAATACAATTTATATCAATAATTTTTCAGGCTTTAATACCAATAATTTGTCTGACTTTGAAAGAAGGGAATTCCCAAAGAATAGCAGAGTCACTGACAAAATATGCATGATAAATTTTTCAGCATTGAGTCTCTGTTTCTTTCTTGGGCACCCATACATGCAGGAAACACAAATGATTAGACAAGAGCAAAGATATCTGGGCTTTTAGTTGCTGGGAGAAACTGGAATCTCTGGTTGCATTTTAAAAAAAGTCTTGTTCAGCTTTGGCCCAGAGGGCTGGCTCTTGCTCTTATCTTTGCTTGTGAAACTTTGCCCCAAATTCAAAGATCCTAGCATAAGAAAATCAAGTGACATCCATAACAGTAAAAGAACATTGTCTCCCATATCCTCACAGAGTAAACCAGAGAAAATGTGGGCTAGAGAACTGGGCAATGAGGTGCTTGAAAGCTGGCTGAACTGCCAGGCCCTGAAGGTGTTGTGACCAGGAACATAAAATTTGTCTGGCAGTGGTCAGCCTGTCATGGTACCCCAGTGGTTTTTACTGGATCCAGCACTGTTTAATATCTCCATTAATGACCTGGGAGGTGGAACAGAGTGCATTCTTGGCACTGATGCAAGGTGATGCAAGGACTGGTGTGATACATCTAGAGTTTTGGGTTCGCTCCTGGGCAACCCTATACAAGGGAGACATGAACTTACTGAAGACAGTCCAACAAAAAGCCACAAAGACCATCTGAATTAAGAGGAGGTGCTGAGAGGGCTGGGACTGTTCAACCTGGAGAACAGAAGGCTCAGAGGGGGATTTTATGACTGTGTATAAATCTCTGATGCAAGGGAGTAATGATAAGGCAGCCAGGCTCTTCTCAGTGATGCGCAGTACAATGGACACAAATTGAAATACATAAAATTTAGCAATTTGGAAACATAGCAACCTATTCTAATTGACTCAACTTTGAGAAGGGAGTTTAAAGTAGATAATCTGCAGAGGTTCCTTCCAAACTCACCTGTGACTGAGATGATTGTCTGTGATTCTATATCCAGCTCTTTGTAATGAATATGAGGGCACTTGGTAATATTTTCGTGTTCCCTTTACCACCTGCCTGTTTCTTTACCCTTCAGCACTATTTTTAGATAGAAAAATATGTTGAAATTGTGTTCTGGCCTCAGATTGTAGCTGGTCATCTTTACCACGACAGTAACCTCTGCAGAAGAACATTTCCTTACCTGTCACATAGCAAGGTGCAGCGGTTGTGGGAAATTTACGGCGGTCAGAATTGTCATAACACAAGTTGGAAATGTTGACAACCCACAAAGGAAAGAGTCTTAATGCTGAGGCTAGCAGCAGGCTGTGTTGTGTATGTTTTTAATTAATACCTCTGGATTTCTTGTGTTTCGGTGGGAGTTATTCAGTCCTCTGTTTTTGCAATGATCTTTCATAGTATTAAAGGGCATAGCTCTAAAAAATGTCACTACACATACTGTGGGACATCATTATGTTGAGCAGAGGCTGCTTAAACCTGTGAACTCCAGCTGTGACTTCAGCACATTAGTTACTGCCAGGAGGTGGTGACAGCCCTGCAAGGTTGTTGTGTGGCCAGGGCTGTGAGGGTCAGAGGCCACCCCTGTTTGGAAAGCTATGCCTAATAGTTGGCAATCCATAACAGCCTCATAAAGCAATCCTTCTTGCAGTGTTTGTGAAGGGACTGTTATTTGCAGTCTGATTTCCTGAAGTCATGCTGAAGATGAGGAAATGCGAATAATCAAATCATATAGGGAACAGCAAAGAATAAACACTCCATCTAAATATGGAAGGAACAGACCAAGTCAGGACTTGAAAATACACTGCAGGGAGAGAAGAGAGTTGCCCCATGGCCTGCACACCCTGCTGGAGGAAAATCTGCTGGTTTCCATTGACTGTGGCTCCGTTTCTATCCTAGCAACCAGAGGGGAGCTTGCTTAGCATCCCAAAGCTCTATGTTTCTAAGTTGAAGTGTTTGGATGAAAATTATTTGGTTCTCAGCTTATTTTCTGTCTACAAAAGTAGCATTTAGATAAGGGTTTCCACAGATAATATAACCCATCTTCTTCCATTTTCCCCTCAATAAAAAAGCTTACAGAAATTTGTCTTGAAAGGCTGAGGTCCCAGCTAGTGAAGTACTTTGCTATCACCACAAGGAGGCTGAGGATCCTTCCATTTCCCATGTGCTTTCTATTTGTCACAGCTTTTGGACAAGGGGCATACTCTGCCTCTCTGCAAACACCTTCTTTAGAAAATACTTTTTCATGTCAAACCTGCCTTGGCAAATTCACAACGAGCAAAGAAGAAATGTGCATTTTCTAACTAAAAGCATGTCAAACACCAGCTTAAGTCCAGCAGGCTCAAGTATTGATTCTCTTAAATTTTCCTTAGAACAAAAAGATATAATTAATATTATCATGAATAATACCTTTTTCAGTCTCCCAGCAAAGCAGAGATTAGAGAAAAGCTCTTTCCTTTCCCATAAGCTCTTCCTGAAACATTCTTGAAGCATTGGAAAATCAGCAGGCATATGATAAATTGGCCCCAAGCTGCAGATGCAGTAATCTGTGTGCCTTGCTGAAATAATTCTCTTAAGGGGAGCTTTTATGTCGTTATTTCTTAGCTACTCTGGTTATCAGAATAGCTTTGCACAGTGACATATATCATGCACTTATTTTAATTAAACATATCTCTAAGAAGAGCTTGTAAAAATGTTTTAGAGGTGTTTTATAGGATTTGAACTTGAGGTCATTTCCTTCTATCCATCTCATTTGCATTCAGTAGCTTCTTCCCATTCTCTGTGAGCAAAGGGTACCAAGGCAAAGGATATCAGAGTGGGTAAAGATCATGGGTTTTTCAAGGTATCAATTTCTACTTCAGTGAGCTTCTGTATAATGGAGCTTCTATCTAATACTTAGGTATTATTTTACAGATGGAGCTTCTTTTATATTAGGAACTTTACCTCTTCATTTTCCAAAACAGGTTCATGTATTTTCTCACACATCTTTGTTCTCTGGTTTTGTCTGTATTTTCCTTCATGACTTTCATGCTTAAACCTTAATATTTCTCAAATCTCCTTTTAAAAATGTTTTTTGTTTTATTCCTTTGTAGCAAAGAGGCAGATGAGCCAAATGCCCAGTCCGTAAGAGTTCTCTGGAAGGCAGAGCTGAGGGCAGTAGTCCCAGTGCAGGGTGATATTAAAGTAGAGTGGCATAATGGAATTTTAGTGGAAAGAGCATGCATAAAGAGATATGTGAGAGAGTATGTTACATGGACTTGTGTCAGGAATCATTTGTTCTATTTATCAGGGGTTTTCCTACTTGCTATACAAGTACCTTTTATTACTGTATTGACTTTAAGCAACATTTGCTCCTTGGTCATCTTTAACAGCAAAACTTCATACAGAGCTTACATTAGCTTTTAAAACAATTATTGGGAAAGACACCAAGTGCTTAATGCTGAGACCCGAGCTATGCATTTTCCATGAGACAAAATTTTTGTGTTCAATTAAATGCAGAGAACAAATTGTTCAAACTACAGTACTGTGAAACCACCTCTCAACTTCCTTGGGTCTTTCTGGTAATGTCAAAGGCTGCGAGATCAACCACTCTGTGAAAAGGAAGCTTCATTCTGGCAAATATACTTTAGTTGATTTCGAAGCTTGCAAGTTCCAACATACGTACGTATTTTTTAAAAGCTTTCGGGGCTTTGGGTGTAGTTGAATAGCGCATGAACCAAACTGATAATTTTTTTTTCCCATAACAATTGCAGATATCCTTCCAATCCATATTATTTTAGTTGCTTAGTATTAAAAAATCCAAAAGGAATTTAAGAAATAAAAATAAAAATATAAAAATTCTGAATAACCCAGTGGTTCCAGAATAGCAAAGCTTTAATTTTACATAGACATAGTTATGTCTACTTTAACTTCTTACAATAATGTGGTATAATTCTTGAACTTAAAATTATTTGCTCATGATAATAATAATTTGAACTTTCATAGCACATATAGGTTTACACCTGCAAAGTTAGTAGTGGACTGTTACATTTTCTACATAATGGTTGCTCCTTCATGAAATGCAGCTGTTCCATGTTTATTTTGAAGATGTTATATGTGTATTTTACAGCTTCTGCAACTAATTAGTCAAATGTGGTCTGTGTTTTAGTTATAGCATTTGAAATACATATAATTAATACCTATATTCTCAAAGTTACTATTCAATTTGTGTATGCTCACACATATAAGTAGAGAGGGAAGATGTGGGAGCTAGTGTTACTGAGCTGATCCAGTCCTGAGCTGAATTTTAATCATCTTGTCACATTCTAATAACATTGTAACATACAGTGGAAGGCTCATAATACCGAGTTTTTAGCGATTTGGGGGCAGCTTAGATTCTACCTGCATCACGTAAAGCAGGCAGAACTTCAGTGTCCATGGTGTCACTGACCCTGCTGCTGAGCATTTCACTCTGGTGGAAGTGTCTGTCCCAGTTAGTTTTGCTATTCTGGCAGGCGCTGTTGAGTCAAAAAAGCCCATATCAGGTCAACCCAAGCTAGCAGAACACACCAGGGTAACATTCAGCAGGGCCACCTTTCTTCTTGTAAAGGGAAGCACAGCTCTGCAATCAGTGCTTGAAAAGCTTTATGTTGTTCCTTGCAATATATAAGATAAAAATCGTTTCACTGGCTACTTTCTTGCAGGTGCTTACCCACTTCTGACTGATCTCTATAAAAAGGAATTGAAAATGCAAATAATTTCAGATAGTGGAAGCTGAAAAAGTAGTGAGTTTTTCTGAACTGTTAATAACTTTATTGGAAGAGGCTTATCTTGTATTGGGTTAATAATACACATCACAACACTTCTGTTGTTTTGCAGTTTGTTTAGCTCCTGCTAGCAACACAGTCGAACGCCTACATCACTTTTACCTTGCTTAAAAAAAAAGTGGTCATTAAACTGCATTAGCTTCTGTAAGAAGCTCAGACATCCTTCTTCTGCTTATTTCTTGTGTGTGTTCAGAAAGCATCAGTAGGCCTGTGTGTTGCCAGCATTAACCACATGGCAATGTAACTGGGTGCAAAATTTTGTTCTATGAAACAGTTTGATAAAATTTTAATCTTGTCATTTATTCTGAACCCTCAGCAAAGAATGAGTCCTCTGTATGGAGGATGTATGTCCCAGTGCTTACATGAATGAATTATTTTTTACTTAATGAATTATTACTATTATGAATTATTATTAATGAATTATTTTTTACTTACTATAGTAAAATGCATAGATATGATAAAGGCAGCAATATATAATTTCTCATGTGTGGCATCTCTCTACAACTTGAATGTTGGACTTTTTATAAATTATTTTAACATACTGTAATTTTTCTTTTCCTGTCATTACTTGATTTCATGTGAAAATGTCTTCACATGGTTCTCTTTTTCTTAATACATTAGATTTGGCATGACTGTTTATTGTATCAGCTTGGCAGCTGGCTAATGTAGCTCATTTGAGACAAACAATATGCTGAACAAACCCCTGTAAAATTAACCCTAAACAGACTGGTACATGTACAGTATGACTATAGTTCTTGCTCTGTAAAAAGTGCTTAGCCAAATGAAAATATCTCAGTATTCTTTTATTAACCTGTTCCCATCCAATCTATGAAAAGTTTTAACAACATTTTCTGAACACTTTACAATGCAGTATTCTTACATTATCCAGTACATTTTACTGTCAAAATAAGTTTTTTTCTTTCACTGGAAAAATAATTATTATAATTCTTATTATAAATTTGTATTCAATTGCTGATATTCTAAGTATCACCCAAACTGGTCAGTCTTCTGAATGTATTGTGAAGGGATAGGACATATTCTTGCAGAATTGGCAAGTGTTATATGTAATTAAGTATGATCAAAGGTCAACTAGCGCAAATGTGCTAGGGTCTCTAACTCGCAGTTCCTATGTGTTCTGGAACTAGACGTCCATTATTCTCTCTTCAGTAAATGACCTTGGGGTAAAAATTTTGAACATCAGTGCTTGCTATGACTTTGGGATGAGTTTCCATGTTGATTAGCACAGAGGACACATTGCTGTATCACTGTTGATGCTCCAAGTCTACCCAGAGTGGAAGCTTTCTGAGCAGAGGTGTTAGAGACAGGGGGAAATTTTTTTTTTTGTTTGTGGGGGTTCTTTTGTTGTTTGTTTGGTGTTTTACTTTCTCTGTCAGATTATTGTCTTTTTCTTCTTTATCTATGAATTCAAAAGTGTTATTAATCCTGCCCGGTGAGGATTGTGGGGTTATTCTTAATGTCTTACAGCTGTTCTGTGTGAGAAGGGAGAGACATACAAACTAACCATACAAAAGATCTATTTTTTTAATATCAAAATGCCAAGGATTGTTACAGCACTGTTATAATACCAGGGCTCCCACCAGAGACCTAATACATATGCATGATAGGAGACCACCACATGGGAGAAATACTGTGAGCAAGGAGGAGAGAAAATGAATATTGATAAAACATGTCACAAAATGTGACTAGCCCACAGGAAGTACATAATCTCTCTGGGTACGCTTAATTGAAACAGATTAAAATCTAAATCCATGCAGCTGATAATGTTGTTAATCTTGAAAGGTCAACTGGGTTTTTCACACTTCTAGTCTCACCAGAAACCTGTGTAAAAGACATTGGGCAGGGTGGCTTCAATACATTTTATTTAGAATGGACATTTATGACTGGTCATTGACCTTGAGATTCCATTAGCAGTAATGAAGGGCAGTCAGAGATGCTTTGTGCAGAGTACAGTAAATGATGCATACACACATGAGAACACATCCCCTGCTCCATGCTGGGCTGGGGTGTACCATGGCACTGTCACTGCATTCGCAGTTCCAGTAAGATGAAACTTTTCAGGAATTGTTTTTAGTTTACAGCGTGTTGGAGTTCCACTCCTGCCATTTCTCTTCTCTCCTCTCACTTTTCCCCATCTCCTCATTGGTAAAACAACCCCAAATTTCTAATTCTCTATAGAAAAGAGGACAAACTCTGGCTGCCAAATCCCATGAGTTTAGTTGATTCCTGTCATAAGGAGATCTTACCAAGAAGTAAAATACTAAAAAGGTTTCTAGAGAAACCCTTACATGAAAATGTTTTAAACTGCAGTTAATTAAGAAGTTGCAGACTGTCTCTAGATGACATTCCATGTGCAAGAAGTACAATGTGTTGATTCAAGTATCATTTCCACACACAACTAATCCATCCCACAATGTGTTCCTGACAAAACTCAAATATAAAAAAGAAGCATACAAGTGGTAGAAGCAGAGAAAGATGAACAGAGAGGAATACACAGATGTTGTCCAAGTGTGTGTGGTGAGACTAAGAGAGCCATCTCTAAGAGACTATGAGTTGTTGTTATTGTTACTCTGTGCAAGGCCAGTTAAAGTCCAAAGAAATTTATAAGCTGATGAAATTAGCTGCATTCTTGGACTTCCTTACCCCCATTATGTTGTTACTTATAATGAGAAGTACCAACGTCTTAATTTGAACACAATATTGGCAATGATCAGGCTGGCTCACACATGATGAAAGCACAGAAGAAAAATTAATAAGCTTATTCTAGGCTGTAGACATTCAAACTATGATAGTGGTCACTGTGAATCAAGTAGTGCATTCCTTATGCATCAGGCATCATATTTGAATTAAACCAGAGAATTTTTAATTCTCTTTAATTTTCATCCCTATTCCCATTAATTATTAATATGGCAGGTTTTGCATGAATTTAGGACATGTGTGCATTTTTGTTGTTCTTGTTGGTTTCTCATATAAAGGCATTTTTCTAATTAGCATGTCCCAGAACATAATATATTGATAATTTTTTTTTCAGTTTATTAAAAATGCATACATGTATAGCTGCATGTACTTCAAAGAATATTGACTAGATAACACTCAAGTATAATATTCCCTGAAAGGATATAAGGACCTAACTGAAGCATAAGAATATAAACTGCTCCTAAATTATGAAGAACAAAGGAAGCTGCAAGTTCCATATTTGAGTGACTTTTATTAATTTTTTCTCTCTTCTGCCTTCTCTTGGATAAAATCTGCTTAGAGACAATACTATCAGCAGCAATTTATCTTAAAATTCTAGGTAAATGCATAGTCCTAACAAATTCAGCTAAACAATCGGCATTGGCAGCAAACTTAAACCATTAAAAAGGGTGTTCACTTTCTAGAGCATTGTTTTCTCTGTAAAATAGATTGCAAATAAGAAACAATAGAAAATGACAGCTGAGATTTCATTAAGCCTGATTTCAATGTTGGCAAGAGAATGGAGGTTTTAAAGGCTATTTTGTATAACTCTTATTTTTTTAAATGTAAAGTCACCTGAAAATCATTCATTTTCTTGAGAAAAGCAAGTTTGCTTTTGGAAATGAGGCTTGTCAACCTCTGTCATTATACCAAGCTTAAAAAAGCAGTTGTGAGCCCCCTACAGACTCTTATTTTTTCCCTTTCAAAGAAAAAGGGAGAGAGAAAAGAAAAGCTGCCACTACTCAAGTGTCAAACTTTACCCATGCTCTGTTCTCCAGCAGCTACTACCAAAAAGATCTTTTCTTGAGACACTGGGATAATTTCCTCTTTCTTTTGGACACTTTGCAGCCTTTGTGATGTGATGTACTTATGCTTAAAGCAAACTGTTGGTGTGCAGCTGGATGAAGCTGCCTAAGCCTGAGCTGTCTGTAAGACAACAAAGCTCAGGACCTTAAGAAACATCATCTTTAGACCCAGCCTGGAGCATGTGGAGGTTTCTGGTGTTACGACCCCAGCGTGGGAGGCAGAGTTGATTTATAAACACTGTGAAAGGCAGGGTGAGGAGGCAGATGTGCAAGTGCTGACCTCTTCTTCCCCTTCTGTCTAGTATTTTGTAACATCTTTATTGCATGTTGAAAAATGACGTGTTGAATTTTAAGGTAGCCTGGTATCTCCTGCTCAAGTGCACGCTGCCTAAGTGCTGGGCTTGCACTTGTAACTGGTTTAAATGCTAAAAGTCCCCATTTAAAGTGCAGACCAAGAAATGCTACCCAAGTTTTAGAAGCGCTGAGCTGTTCTTGTGATGGTAAGACAGTTTGAACATGACCTTGGCACAGGTAGGCAAGAGTTATACCTGTGTCAGAAATGAAGAAGGTCTTTGATGTATACTAACTGGGATCAGGCCCACCAGGAAGGTGGAGCCCATTGGGTAATCTGTCAGTTTTGCATTAGTAAGCAGTCAATGGTTTATCTGATAGACATTGACTGTATGCATCCGTGGTTCATTTAATCTGAGCTAATTTGATTTCAAATTGAGTATTTAATATTACTTACATGGATTTAAAATACTTTCTTAGTTTTAGGCGATATTTGTAATGTGTTTTCTATTTCAGGCTACAAAACACTAGTTAAATGAAAGAATAATAGAGCATTATATGCCAACAACCTGTGCATTACTGCATTTTTCTGTATAATAGCATGCTTAGATTTGAAGAAACATTTTCATAATTTTAAATATAAATATATTCACAAGATACATATTCCTTAATTCTTTTACCTTGGCAAGTATGTTTCTACTAGTAAGTTGTCATTTAAGTAAAATATAGCTCTTGATCTTGTAAAGCGTAAAGTAATACCTAATTCATTTTATTTGAAGAACAATTATTTATTTTGGAATGTGTTGCCTGGTTTTAAGGTAAATTAACCTTGTTCTCTGTATAAAACTGAAATGTTCTTTCTGAGGTCTTAATTTTAAGCTTCCTGCAGCAAAGTTGTTGAGTGGCATGAGCAGTGGGTCACTGGGAAGCCAGGGAGGCCAGTGAGATCTTGGGAGGCAGCTTGCAAATGCAGTATCATTTTCTTTTGAGGATATGTTTTAATAGAGGTGGATTAGTATGTTTTTTAATATATTGCTAAGGCTTGCAATTGCAATTGTGAACCATCAAAGGACTGGAAGAACATCTTTCTGACAGTTCTGCACCAAGGACAATGTATCTTGGTATTATAGCAAAACCAGGTGTCCTGCAATTTGCCATTTGCAGACGATATTGCCTTTGAGACACTGGCCTGAAATATTAGATCTAAGTCACTGACTTTCATTTTGTAGTCATGTTTGCCATTTGAATAATCAAAACCCCCCTGTATCTTCTCTTTTATTACAAATAAAATAAAATAAAAAAAATTCCTGAGCAACTTCTTTAGTAATGAGAAAATCTGCTCATTAGGGCATTCCAGCTTTGATTCCATAGCTTCTGTGATTTGCAGCCAGGTACCCAAATCTTAGTTCTCATTAGCACAGAGGGAAAAATATTTTTTCTCTCAAATGATTAGCTACAATCAGTCAAACATTTAAATAGCCTAATATGACTTTCCTCTTGAGGCTGACTGATGGTTTGTTCCTGCATAAGGTCTTTTGATTAGATTTTTTTTTTTTCTTTGAATACATGTGCCTCTCTGTGCATCCTTTTCCAAGAAGAAAACAGTCTATTTTATAACAAACTTGTATAGTTGGTTTAGAGAAAATACCATGAAGAAAAATTAAATTTACTCTGGGATAACCAATTAAATGCCCTCCATTATTCTGTAATAGTGGGACACTTCAGTAATTATAGGGGGCTTTCAGCTTTGCTTCATAGCATTCCCTAAGCTGAAACTAGTGTTGCATTTTATTGTTATTGGATTAAAAAATAAGAAAATAAATAACTTGTTTAGAAGATACCTATAGCTTGTCTTTATATTCTGTTTCTTTGTTTCTTGAGTTCTGCCATTCTCTAGGAAAGCTAAAAATTCAATAAGTTCTGATAATCATGTAGACACGGCTGTCTTCTAATATCAAAATATATTGAGATGTCACACCTCTCAGCCATTTTTACATAAATGAAGTAAAAAATAAAAATGTAATAGTTTTTATTATTTAAATTAGAAGTATTATCCTTGTATCTGCAGTTTCACAAATTACCATGGGAATTAAACATAAGCATAAATGAAAGAGGGGAGATATCTCAAGAAGGCACCATGAGATAACAAACCAATTTAGTGCCATCAGTGCAGACAAAAGGAAAAAAATTATTTTGAATATTGAGAAAAGAACACATTCATAATGATCTGAGTTTTGGAAGGAGTATTTAAAATAGTATATTAGGGTTTAAAGTCAACTGTTAAAGAAAAGAATGAATTTATTTCCCTCTTAAGTATGAATTGCATTAAATGCAAGTGGTATGTAAGTGGTTGGTTTTTTTTCCATTCCTCAACTCAAAGACTCCAGCAGCAGCATAGCACAGAAATTATTGCTGCTATAGACAAATCTAATGAAACTTTGCTCATCTGTCAGGTTTTCCATTTAACTAGGCAAGCAGAATATCACAAAGCTGCTGCTCATTCTCAGAGGAAGCAGACTTGCCTTGGAAGTAGAGCAAGGGCGTAAAACACCAACCCTGACACTGCTCTCTGAGACTCATTCCCACACTTACTGTAATGAAGAGACTCTGCTGATGGGAGAGGTCGCAGCAGATAATTTGAGTGGAAAAGCTGTGAGTTTTTTGTATTCTAACATCTCATTTAGGCCATCAGCTAACTGGCATGGGTTACTTTTTCCTGAAATTAATTTTATTAGATATAAATCTAGAAATGTATGGTGAATTAGCTTTTGGTGTCTCTTTAGCCTTACCTGTCAACTACTGCAGTAAAAGGGTAAGAAGCTACACTGAAATGATAAGCTGTGATATTTTGAATGGAATTGAAAAATCTACATGGAATACTGCAATCTCAACAGAAAACAGTTATAGTTCTACTATATGAAGAAAAACGGGGTTATTGTAATAAAGTAACTTATTATGTTGTATTTTATTTAAAGAATGGCGCTTCAGTATTTGAGAAACATTGCCTGAAAGACAACAAATTCTGCTTGTGCTAACCAACTGAATATCAGTTTAAATCTTGAGTATTTGTACAAATAGTGGAGAAAGTTAGGATGAAGCTTATATAAATTATTACTGATCTTCTCTCCTGACATCCCAGCCATCATTCTTAGGAGTTTTTAACTCCTAACAAGCTTATATATATCAAGGAGTTTATCCTTCACTGTCACAGAAAATGCTGCCGTAGAATTCAGCTAAATAATTCAATTTAATGGTTTGACAAAAGAGAAAAATTAGATTGGCTTTACAGAGAAACATTTAATAATGATAAGAACTAAGTCAGAACACTTATATGTATGTGTCTCACTGTTCAAGTGTGTCATTTAAAATACTCTTGGCAACTTTGAAGTGGGGCAAGTCTGGGGAAGCTGATCAGAATGTGTTGATTGACATGAAAAACCATATAGTTGCTACATTTCTCTTCGTTCTGAATGACCATTGTCAAGCCACACTAGGCTTGTAATTATAGTTTTTTAAGTTTTTTTACAACACCCAGTACAGATAATAGAATGGCCATAAAATAAATGGTTTCTTCAAATATATACAGGCAAAATCTTCCAGCTGGAGTGTAATACACAGGACTTGAAATTTAAATTATGCAAAGGTTTGACTTAGACATTATTTTTCTAATAAAATTCAGTAGATTTTTCAGGAAAAAAAGAAGATGAAGGAATAATATGCTCTTATTTTACTGAAGTTTTTTGTATATGAAGCTCCTCTCAGATTTTTTTTTAGGCAATGACAGAAACATACATGAACAGAACTTTCTTCTTAGTCTGTTTTTGGCACAGGAAAAGTTGCTTTGTGTGGTCTTGTCACCTGCAGTCCTGCTGAGGGGTCTGCCTGCAATTACAGGGAGGGTACTTTGGTAACACTTCTCCCTTGAGAATGCCTATGCATTTTTACATGTGAGTTAGGCACTTCTTAGACAGACACGTCCCTTTACATATATAGAGAACTGAATCACTGAGACCATGACTTTGTAAAGATTGAGAAATTATATTTAGAATGGACCCAGGAATTATGCCAGTAAACGTGGCATCCAGCACTTTAACCCCTGGATTAGAATTGTTCATACTTAAAGAGACATTTGTTTTGGTTCTTTTTCTAAGGCTGTGTTGCAGATTTTTGTACTTCTGACCTCACAAGCTACAAAATTTGGATTCATTATTCTCATATTTCCAATACAGCACGTGTTTCTGATCAATGTTACTTAGATATGCCTTTTCCTGGGGAGCTAGTGAGGCCAAAGAGACCTGGGCTAGCAGCTTGCAACTAAACATACATACATACATACATATATATATATATTTGGATATCTTTTAATAGTAGTAGGTATGGGGTTTTTTGTTTGTTTATTTTGATGATGCTTGCATTAACAAGTTAGAGCACTGTGAAATATCAAAGGACTGGAAGAGCTGCTTCTCCACCATATACTTTCTGACATTTCTGCACAACTTTTATACATATGGTCTAGATTTTGGAAAATTATGTTTGACCAGAGATGGTGGGTACAATATTGATGCAGGTCCATGTTGAAGTAGAAAGTCCCCATTGCTGGTGTAAAATCCATGCACCTCAAGATATTACATTAACATAGTCTGATAAAAAAGTCTTTATAGTAAGTGCATGCCTGAATAGAAAAGTTTTGCTTCCTTTTTCCTTGGAGGAAAACCATAATAGTGAGCCTCAAAGGGGAAAAAGGCCTACAATAATTTATATTGAAGTGCTTCTTAATTCAAATGGTGTGCTCCTTAGACAGAGAATTTGATAAGAAGGATTAGAACTGAAAAAGAAAGACATTTTTAAAAGCAAAGCTATTACAGGGTTCATTACTTTATTTATATGTTCTCCAAAATCACATGAATGAAGGAAAAAAATGAGAGAAAAAAATACTGGCTTCAGTTCAGAATGTCGATTACTACTTTTTTAATCCTCTTTTCACAATTTATTTGACATCTTGAACAGCAGCCAGAAAAGCTATTATAACTATAAAACATATTCGTTGGTATAAATCTCATTAAGTTGAGCAATTTAATTAAGGTATTGACATGCTTAATTGATACGTGCAAGGAGAGACCATTTTCATATCTAATTTCCATATGCTTTCTGCTTTTAAAAAAACTAGCTCCGTAAAAATGTTATAGATTCAGCTAAGCCCTGTCATCCCAAAGGAGCACTTGCTACCATTTACCTTGATTTAGAGCCAACTACTCTTCTAAGTGGAGCTCCATTAAATGGATCTGATGTATGCCTGACTCAAGCGTGCGTCAGCTTCTCATATGATCAATAGTGGAATATTTATATTAATAAAGCACCAAGTTAATTAAATAAAATAGTCTTCTGGGTAAACTTAAGATACTAGGGGATGGGCAGAGAATCAATACATTCTGCCATTTGAACATTAACTATGTGCTCTGAAATTTTATGTTATGTTAGCAAAGATGCTTGCCTTGTGGAAGCCTGAGATGCACAGAAACTCCCAGTGCAGGAAGCTCCTAAGATTCTTGTGTGGTATTTGCTTATGGAGTTAAAGAAAAACAAACAAACAAAACCTTTGGATCTGTTTTGTTTCTGTGACTACCTTCTTCATTCCTACAAACACATTGCAAATCTTTTATTTTGGGTAGGGACTGTGCACAGTTAATTTGGTATTTTCGCATTCCAGCCTTGTCAGGGAAGGACTGTGCATGACAACGTGCCACCGAAGGGTTTGTCAGCCACAGTGAATGGTGGTAGACCACCTATTTTGTTTATGAAGAAAAAATTCTAAATAAATTTTTGAAATTATCTTTAAAATCACTTGGCCACTCATGAGCATGTCTGGTCATACTGTATTGTATGTTTCAACCAAAAGGAGAAAAGCTCTTCAGCCTTTTCCAGTGGCGTGGCCTGCAGCCACCCCCATGGGTGCAGAGGCAAGTGGCAGAGCAGGCAGGAGCCATGCTGCTGTGCCTACCCTGAAACCTTCTCAGACAGAGCTGGGAGACAGATTTCTACATGAGGGGTCGCATCTGACCCCTATAGAAATCTAACCCTGTTAAAAATGTAATCGTAAGTCTCAGTCACAACTTCACATCATTATTTGTTCTGAAAAGGCAAACTCTGCTGTCTTTGTGACATCAGTGCTGTTTCTGTAACATGTAGTTGGCCTTTGAAGGAAGCACCATTGCAGTGCACTGATACCACTTTATTCTATTTTTTATCTTCATTTTAAGGCTCCATTTCAACACAATAAAGTGAAAAATGTTTCTGTATATAATACTGCAGCTGTAAAAGAATGCCTGACTTAACCAAAGGAGATGTGTTCAATGGAAAGAAAATATTCAATATGAAGAGATTATTCAGTCATTTTAGAACTTGTTCTGTGTAAATAAGTTACTATCCATTTAGTCAGGGGCACTGTGGCATTGACAAAATGACTGTCAGGTCTGGCCCAGAGGTGAGCAGTTGTGTGCCAAAGCCCTCCTGGAAGGTGGAGACCAGAGCATTCCCCCACGCACCCTTTCCTGGCCAGCACTAGGCTCCTTCCTACTCCTCTCTTGCACTTCTCAGGGTTGGTTTGAAGGCCATGAGTTGAAACTGAGGGGATTAGAGCATATTCATTTGGATCTTCTCATTTTTAAAACCTCAGATATGCTGGTCTGAGCAGCAGTTATTGCTCAGCACACAAGGATTATAGAATGGCTCAGGATCTGGATGGAAGATCTCAATGAGCCCATTCTTGGATGGCTTCTTGGCGAGAGATGCTGTCTGCTGTATGAACTGAACAAAAGAATCATGTAAACACACAAGGAGGTAGCATGTGGATTAATGTATAAAACTTATTAAAATAATCAATAAGAGTATTTCTGGGCTATCACAGGAAAATGGCACTGTGAGGTATGATTCTGACCTGATTACTGGGCACAGTGGAAAAGCTGAAGGAGTGGTCTCCTTCTTATATTGAATTTTGTCTTCCAGTAGCCAATATCAGCATTTCAGTATTTACTGAAAAGACGTGGAATTTTTTTATTTTTATATTAATCTAAAACCTAAAGAAGAAGGCATATATATTTAGCCTGTTTAATACTTTCAAATATGCTTCACATGTGGAGAAAAATACTTTGGCTCTTGTCTAATGTTATTAATCAAAGCATGTATGTTACACTTGAAAATTGTAAATATTTAATGGATGTAAAACTATACTTCTGCTGTATTACTGTGTTTGGTAAAGTGTTGGTAAGACATCCCAACCCTATTATTTAGTGTTTGTTTTGCCTTTTATATCTTTCTTATGTTCAATGATTTAGAAAGACTGAACAAAGAGTACAAGCTAGAAATAACATTGGAACCATATGTGTTATAGTTGTATATAATCTATAGCATAATCATATAAATTTAAGAGGGTGGGATAGGTTTAGTTAGAAAACCACTTTCTGGGTTAGACATAGCTCCCCAGTATTTTGAGTTGTCTTTCCAGAAATTAACTGTTCAAAGAAGGGACGAGTGATTGCATCTGAGCTGGGATAAAACCAGATTCCACCGTTCAATTCTTTCTGGAACCAAACAAAACCCTTTGTGTATGGAACTGCGATGCAGAAATGGTTGCATATTTTCTTTACTGATTCTTAGTTTCAGCCTCTTGATTGGTTTTCCGTATATACATCAGGAAATAATTGTCAGAATAAATAATATCAGAATGTAAACTCTTCAAGTTTTACAATGAAGTTGTTGGGTTTTTTTTTTATATAAGATAGAACCACTTCTGTTGTATGAAAAGTTTTTTAATTTTACAGTATCAAATACAAGATTTAAGGTGAAATCATAGTCTTTAAATGGTGTGTGGATGTGTAATATAGACCAGTTTGTGAAATAACATGTTTCTTTGTTCATTACTAGAAATGGCTGTGTTTAGTTTCAGTGTTCTTGGACAATCCATTTACTTTTGAGTTGTTCCTTTTTCTTTCCCCCTTCCCCCTGCCACACTTTGGTAGTGCTCATTGGTTTTATTTTTAAAAAGAATAATCATTCTGGCTGCCAATTTCCTGGTCAAATCACTGCCAGGGAGCAGGGGGACACACACCTGTATCACTTGCGTGAGTTGTCTTTTAATAACAATTTGAATGTTGTACAGCATCTGAAATTGCAAATACAGAGGTTTCCCTTGTCTGTGATTTGAGTTCTCTCTACCTTTGTATTTGAATGTAGTTTTCTAAGTGCCAGGCTGCATTTTGAGAGTAAAGCAAAGCATCCTTACCATCACAAGCTTTCATGTGAAAAATATTGTACTTAGTGTTACATACACGTGACACCCCTTAGATAATTGTTTCTCCAACAGCTTGTTAAGTGGTTGAACTGAGGTATAATAAATTGAAGACACTTGAACTTTTTGATAATTCAAAGCTGAGTGTTACTTTCAGGCATAGTTTCTTCTGCAGACTCACATAGCTGTAGTGGACTTTAGAGAAAATCATCATCCTTCCCAGTAGTGATGAAATCAGATCACTCTGAAATCTGATAATCTTTGATTTGAGAGTGCTTAAAAAATGAAACAGCAGTTTGTGTAGACCTCTTGCTGCTTTTCTCTTGGAGTCCGTTGTGCAGGAGGCCTTCTTTTCCTCTTCCTGGTCAGCTACCAGCTTTTTAATATTTAATTTAATTTTCTGAGCTGACATTGTCAATCTGAAATTCAGCAACATGCTTGACAGTGAGTCAGAGGAAAGCAGAGTTCATTTTTGGAAGTGGCTTTATGCAAATCAATCCTCGTGCAGCTCACTGAAGCAAGGCATTTGCTGATCTATCAAAGTAGTGTCCTTGCTTCCTTGTCTTTGTCAGGAATAAAGCTGAAAATGCACCACAAGAATCTTTGAGAGTTACTGGGAACAATTCACACATGCCCACATCTCCCTATGAGTATTTTGAGTGTTTGGGGATAAAAGCCAAATTTGCTTTTGAAGGAGACTATGGAGGTTTTGGTAGTGCAGTGTTTGGTTGGCATCAGGGAAAATTAAACCAGCTTGTAACTTATTCAGGCCAGGCTTGTTTGAAAGCAGCAATGAAATCTTAGGGAGACTGTTAATTCTTGTGAATTATCTTGATTTTTGGCTTAGTCTTCAACAAAGTTTTAGCTCTTTGGTAGGCAATCTACCAAGACATCAAAATAATGAAACACTAAATAGTGACATGATTACAAGTTTAACTTCTTTTTTTGGAGGAACTTACAATTTTGTGTGCATTTAAAGGTGACTTAGGATTAGCTCTATGTTGCGTTAGCATGTTTGTTTTACTAGCATATTTATTTTTATTTTCTATATTTAACACACCATCTACTTAGATACCTTTTTCAAAAGCATGGTACTATTAAATGGAGTGGGATGTTTGAAGGTGCTTTGCCTACCTGGATAGTCATTAAAAAAAAAAAAATTATTTGGTTATGCATCAGTGAATCTTCTCTTACATGTGTGGATAAAGTAATAGAATGAGCTTTGTAGGTATCATTCTGCTGTAATGGTGAGGGTGGACCTGCCCTGCAACAATTGAATAGCTTTGTGGGTTGATGGAGCTTACCATACAAAGGAGAAACTCCTATTACTTAAAGAGTTACATCTTGCATGAATATCCCCAGTAGAGTCAACCACTTTGTGGAATTGCATCTTGGTCTAATAAATCTAGATGTCATATCCACCTAGAAAAATTAATTAAGGCAACAACCCAGTCTGAACGATATCCACAGTGTTTCACAGAGGCTTTCAGGCACTAAACAATTCACAGAAGGAAAGATACATAAAAGGTAAGTTGTGGAAGAAAAATAGAAGCTACAATACAATGAAAGAAAGAAGGGACAGGATGCATAAAACTCTTTTGTCCTTTATCTGCAGTTTCAGCACCCATTAATGTAGTACAGACTGCTGAATATCACTGCAATAGATATTACTGGTCCAAAAATATAATTTATTTTAAAAACTTCCATTACACCTAAAGCAAGAGTGTCCCACTTTTGCACTGGTGCACTTTTTAAAACAGAATAATAGCCTCTCGATAACCAGGGCTTAGCTGTATCCAGAATGTTGTTTTTCTCACTGCAGTGCATTCAAATATTTTGAAATTCATTGCTGCCTCACTAGAGTAATTGGGATGTCACTGTAGTTGGTTTTACTATCCATGGATTCTGTATCATTTTTATGACTTTTATATAGCCACAGAAATGCCTATGATGATCATGTAAATAAATTAAATAACTGGACTCTTTCAGAAGAACTTTGGAAAAAATAAAGCCTAAATCTTTACACACAGTATTGCTACTTACATCTAAGAAAATAGTCTGTTTTCACGGCTAAATTACAGGATCAGAGCCTGAATTAAATAAATATCATTATGACCATTGTTTTCATTCTACTGAGTGATGGTTAGGTGTAGCAGAATACAATTGATCTGGAAGGTATTTTTCTGAATATATCAGTAATGCATAAGAAAATAATATATTATAAAAAAAATTCATCATTAACAAAGGCAGAATTAGGTCAATAAGATCATTCTAGCAACAGTGCTATTTATTATCTTATTTTTCAGACTTTAAGATTTCTTATTTTTATCTCCTAAAAACAAAACTGGCCATATTTTTTAAAAGACATAACCAATAAAGTGCAAATATCTTTTTGCTAAGTGATCAGTCAGGTCTTAAATAGGTCTTCATTTTTGCTCTCTGGAAGGTAATATCACAATATCATTTTTAGAATTTGCGAATGCGTAACTTTCCTTTACAACACACCTCAATAGACAGAAGCATAAAACAGATAAGAGGTTCATAATATAAAACTTTTTTATTGTTTTCTTTTGGTTTTTAATCAGATTTAAGTAAATGAGCCTCAATATCCCCTTTAGTAGGTGTTTACATTAATAAGCAGCAAGAGAGCTTTTTGCTTTCACATTGCATTAAATGGAGAGTCCCTGGGAGATTCATTTCTTACCACTGATATCAATGCTCTGTTCCTACCTGCTGGAGGTGTATGTTGTTCCTGCGAAATCATGTTGGTGCCTCTGTGTTGTAATCTGACTTGGTCAGAGAACACTGTAATAGAAATGCAGTGGGAGAATTTGGTTTTGCATAGGAAAATCCCATTGGGATCCCTTTGTTTTGTCAGTGTCCCAGCTGCAAATGTGTAGTTCTGGCTAATTCCAGAGGAGAAGAGATTTTTCTAAGTATCTCTCACATACTTCATCAGAACTGTGCATGTTGTTGTTCTGCTGGCAGGCCAATCTCACCACATGCAGTAAAACTTGGTGCATAAATTGCATAAAATTGAATACCTAAAATGGATTATTTTGAATCTGATTGGCAGAGAACACTGTAATAGAAATGCAGTGGGAGAATTTGGTTTTGCATAGGAAAATCCCATTGGGATCCCTTTGTTTTGTCAGTGTCCCAGCTGCAAATGTGTAGTTCTGGCTAATTCCAGAGGAGAAGAGATTTTTCTAAGTATCTCTCACATACTTCATCAGAACTGTGCATGTTGTTGTTCTGCTGGCAGGCCAATCTCACCACATGCAGTAAAACTTGGTGCATAAATTGCATAAAATTGAATACCTAAAATGGATTATTTTGAAGAGGGTTTTTGGTCTTTTCTGATACCCTGCTATAGAGTACCTTGCTCTAGTCACATGCTGTCTCTTACTGTGTCTCATTGTTTCTATAAAAAGGAAGAGTTAATTATATTGTCACCATTTTGAAAAGCACTGAAGATCTACATTAAATACTGCTAATAAAGAAGCTTTTTTGTAATTTATTAGCCAAAAGGTTTATTGTATTTCTAGAGAGGGTTTCTCTTCAAGTGTTTACTCTGAGTCCACTGTTAGTTACCTTCCAACTCCTGCTCCTGGACATATCGAAAATAAAAAGATACTGAAGAAAGTTTTAATTTTTATGAGCGTTTTCCAAAAAACAGAGCAGATGCTGCTTTCTAAAATGAAAACTCTGTCTCAAGATGGTTGGTTTTAAAATAAGAGTCTCCTAAACGCTGTCTGATCAGTATTTGCACAGCATTTTGGAAATGGCAGGAGGAAGGAAAAAGGATTGTAAAAGTCATAAAGACAAATGTTGCCTTTAATTGAGTATTGACACATAGATTATTTTTATGGTTCATTTAAAATTATATAAAAATATTTACTAATCTTGGAAGAAATATTCGGGTAGAATTTTTTTTCTGGTATTATGTTGAGTGCCTTGACAGCCAAATGTTGTAGCACTGTGTCTATTATACAGGAACTGTGTGATTTTTTGCTTGTTTTTTTTGGAGTGACTAAGAATTTGTTTGAAACTTCTTATGAAACACACACAAATAGGTATCCTTTGTTCTTTTAAACATTTAGAAATACTTGACCATGTACTAAATGATCACAGTATTTGGGTCAGGACAGAAGTCATGAATCTGTCAGTCTCTGGAGGTTGGTTGGCTTGAAGGGTCTTTATTAACAGGTGGTTTTTAATTTGGCCTTGGAGAAGGTGGAAGATCATGCTAAAATAATGATGTGCTACTAAGATCTTTTTCTTCTTGATTGCTTTGCAAACACCCTTCCCCAATCTTTTGATTCAGCCTCTGTTCAGCATCTTGTTCTTCAGAAGCAGGTCATTAGACCACATGAAGCTTTGAGTAAATACTGCAGTGCAAAAAAACAGAGTTAACATCTATCACCTCACAGTAAAACCAGATCAATGAAGAAACCAGTGTTTGTCTTCTGGAAGCTTAGCAGTAGAACTTGTGCAGTAGTGCATGACAATGTGAAAGCAGTAAGGATTGGTTTAATTGGAATTTTGAGCTAAATTCTCTCCCTTAAAACAAACAAAACAAAGCGAGTTTCTCAATGGCATGAGTTGAGAGCCAGCTGAATTATATTTCGTGCAAACACGTCACCTTGCATTGTTCAGGGTACAAAACAGCTTGGGACCTGCTCTTGTTTTGCAGAAATCAGATGCTTTCTGTATTTTTATTGCAGTAGTAGCAGGAAGAGTGTTTTTTTTTTCCTTTTAGGAAATTAGCAGTTGTGCAAAGTTTTCACAGAGTAAAGGTTGTACAGTGCTATTGTTCTTAAGTTCTTGCCCTGTAGCCCGTGGGCAAGAGCACTTAGCCATTTTTCCTTTTAGACACAGAGCTGTAACTGCTAGTTTATAGTAAATACCATATTTTACCCTGAATATACAGAATAGGAGAAGCCATTGCACTGAGTGCATACTGAGTGCAGAGGTGCTGATGGCAGGGTCTTGCTGCATCTTGTTCATATTACTATTGTAGTGAGCTGATTTGGTTAATGTTTTTCCCTCCTGGAAGATGATAAATATGTTGAATTTATCTTACATATTTGCAAGGCTCCAAGTAACCAAATTGTCCTCAACAATCCATATATAGAATGACAAAGCCTCTAATATTGAATGGCTTTAGAAATACTAGGACAATAGTTTCTAGATATGAATAGTATTTGGCTGTTTTAAATGTTAAATATTAATTTTAAACATTAAAAAACTGCCACACAATTTTGGTAGAGCAGGAAAAATTCTTCTTCTGTTCTTTGCTGTAGTGGAAGGCCAGCTTAATCTGATAGAAAGTCATTTTTAAAAATGTGGTTAAATATATTTACAGAGGCTGTTTTGATCTGACTTCAATGTCTGCATCCTTCATCTTGTATGTACTGGCACTCACACATCCAGATACACATGCCGTGGAAGTTATCCAGATTCATTCCTTGCAAAGCTCCACCATGGTGGTCAGAATTTTGGCTCAGTTGTCTTAACACACTTCTAAGGCTCAGCAGCCTTTGCACATGCTTGAGGTGAGGCAGGGTTTGTGGTATGTATGGTATGAGTTGTGGATTCTAACAGAAACCTGGGAGACAACAAAGCTACCTTGGGAGTGTCAAGCCTTTAGTTAAAATAACAATACACCATTCATATTAATATTCTGTGCTGGAATTGTTACAATTATAGTTGAGTAAACTTTTTTACCCAATGAATTTCCTTTGTCTTTCTATCTCTTACACACGACCCCATTTTGTCTTGCCAGCTTTTCCCTTTGTGAGCATTAGTCTATTTACCCTCTCCCTTCACTGTCTGTAGAAATTCTTTCCCCTACCTCTTGCTTTATGAAAAAGCTGACTTGTGTCATTCCTCACTTCTCTGACTCTCTTATCTTTTATTAAGTGTTACTTAGAGATACCTATTCTCTTTGGATTATACTAATTTTTTCCCATCTGTTACTCTTTAACTCCTTAATTATGTTCTTTAAATCAGTAAAACATTGTAGGATAGAGTTTATGTGTAGCATACTGTATAAATTAAAACTAATTCTAATGAGACAAATTGCAGTGACTAGTTTGGGTTAAGTATGTGACCTTTTGCAGGGTAGTTCAGCCTAGTTTTTAGTAAAGAAATGCTGTGTTGAAGACTAGTCACTAAACTTCAACAGTGTACAAAACCTCAATAACTTTTTTTTTAGCTTATATCTGTAAATGCATAAGACTGAAATATTTTAAACTCATAAATCTTTTTTGATAAAATAATGTAGACAGCTACCAACATAAATTAACTAATTCTCATTTTTCTGAGCTGCACATTCTGTAGCTGGAGTGAAACTAGCAGTTGAAGTATTTGTTTCTTGGCACTGGTGGCAGGTGATACCCTTTCTTAAAATCAGCATTCATACCTTTTCATTGTTTGCTTTACAACATAAAACTAAACAACATAAGCTTTCCAGTATGATTTCAGCAGAAAGGGCTGGAAAACAATTATTTTGCAGTGACAAGCCATACACAGTTGAATCAACCAGTGTTGTCTTATAGTTTTGTATCAGCTGATTTAGGAGTTGTGTGTGAGCTCTTCTTTCTTAATCCAAAAAAACAACTGACTGGTGGATAGGCTAGAAGGGACTTGAACGAATCATGTTACTTATTCTGGACTTTTCCTTCACTTTAGCTGAACAGTGGTTCTGTGTGTTAATGTTTAACTCAAGAGTTTACAGTTTGATTATGGGATCACAATACAATAACATACTGGGGAAGATACGTGTTTGGCTGGGAACCATTTGCTCTTCATGACTGGTTTGTTGTCTTTGCATTGAACTTTTTTGATATTAAAGGAAAGTGTAGTTTTTTATGGGGTAACACTGGATGTTGATCTTTCAGCATTTTGAGCAGGAGGAATAATGGCAGTAGTGTTCAACCACAATAAATACTTCTTAAGCTGCTTTTCAGGCAGCTCATTGTTTAAAAGTAGCCTTTTTAAATATTAGAATCTACATGCCAAAAAAGTTTTGGAAATTAACTGGCACATGCACAAAGGGATTTTTTCAGGGTTTGTTTTATTTTGTTTTTCAAAAGAGAGACAACCTAAGCATAATGCTTATCAGTTTTGATTTTCATATAATACATCTTATTTAAGTACCTCTGTAAATTGCAAGCTGTATTAAAGTAGGTCTTTTTGATTTTGAACTAAAGTTCAAGTGAAGACTCTGATTTTATTAATGTTCATAGGGTCTGTGTTCCAATAAACTGATTTATATTCTGTCAATGGCAAATAAAAAAAAAAAAAGTCTTAATGTATTTTATTGCTATGTTAGATAGTTGAAATTGCACTTGATTTTATTAATGTTCATAGGGTCTGTGTCCAAAAAATGATTTTTATTTTGTCAAAGGGAAAAAAAAAAAAAAAAAAAGTCTTAATGTATTTTATTGCTATGTTAGATAGTTGAAATTGCACTTAGGATGCAATAACCAGCATTAAAGGAGGAAGCTAAAATGAGTATTATGGCAAAAACTGCAGAGGCAATTAGGAAATGTCAGCAGTTTTGACTGTGTTTTTTTTCCTTTTTCATTTCTTTTATCAGTAAGGCTCTTGCAATTCATGTTTGAAGATCAGGAAAACAATTTTGTACTTGCAGGAGTTAATCTGTGTCCAAAGCATTTCAGTTCAATTAAAATAAAACCTAAGAAAAAATCTATTGGCTTAAACTAACTCTCGTTTGTCTCTGGGTTAGACTAACGTGTGGTCTCCTGCACTGCCAGAACATGTAAGGCACAGCTGCTGGGTGTTGTTAGCTCCTGCATCTCTGATCTCTGCAAACTTGAAATCAAAGTTCTTTACAACCTCCGTGGCTCTCTTTGCCCATCTCTGAAACAAGAGCGCTCTTTCCTTTAGGGACATTCACCACATAAGGCTGCAGAAGTCGTTGGTTGAATGTATCTGGTATCGTTCCCTGCTGTGTTTGAACTTGGTGGGTTCCTCTCTGATGTGCTGCCGAGGCTCTTTCCAGCATGTGTCCATCAGACAGGACACCTTTGAGAAGGAGGCAGGTGGACTCTCAAAAACGCTAGACTTTGTTTAAGCAGTGGCTGGTTGTAGAACCTCTGTGTCATGGAAGGTTGAACTGGATGCATCGTGCCTGTATATACCAAAATAGCGGGAAGAACAATCAGAAAACATTCATTTAGCTCAAGATACCTGTTTTATCAGAATGCAAATTAACACATTTCCATTGTTGTTGGGCTTGCTGTTTTTTGTACAGAGGAACCTTTGTGAAGGAGGAGGGTGCTGCTGACTTACTGGAACACTTTAGTTTGTCCTTAGGTCAAACACTTTTGGTCAACTCCCTAATATTTTCTATTAGGGTGAGGATTTTTGGATGCATATGTTTCTCTAAAGCTGGCATTTTTCATATTTCCTACTTAGGGTCCATCAGGTACTCAGGTGTTGGATTCATCTTCCATTACAGAAATAGATGGATTGAAACCCCTAAGAAATACAAAATGTATTAGTAATCATAATTTATTTTTTCTTCAGTTTTGTTGTTTATTTTTTCTTGAATACCACAATTCTTTCTTGCCTGTCTGCTTTTAGGGTTGTGTTTTTGGCAATAACTAATAGTTATTTAACATACTGTCATTGAGAGCTTCCCATTATGTCTGTTATTAGAAGGAGAGAATAAAAGCTGGAACTTTTAGATAAACTATTTAGACTGTTTGCTTGTTACATCCTTCTGCTGCCTCAGAGCAAATTACTGTGCACAGTAAAATGCCAAATAAATGCAACTTGAGATGTTGGTGGGTTTACACTGGTTTTATTTGATCACACAATTCTACTTCTTCTATTTTCTATTTTGCACCTCTGTTGCTTTCAGATCTTACTAATCTTTGCCTTTCTGACCCATTTTTTCCTGCTTTTATCATTGACTGCAGCCCTGCCAATGCCTCACTGTCACACCAGAGCAACTCCCTGTCATGCAATCACTTGTCAGTATAAGACTTCCTTTCTCTAGGTCTGAAATACACTTCACTTTCTACTCGTCTCTGTTTGGGTTGCCTGATCATTTGTCTGGGTTGAAGGTCTGCCTTTAAAGAACTAATATTTTGTTGCTGGCAAAAGAAAGGGGAGGTGAAGGAAGGGTCAGGGTGTGGATCAGTGTTAAACAAATTGTGAAGGTCATAAAGAATTTTAATGTGTCTTGAAAAAGAGACTTGTATCCAGCAGCACATTTTTGTTTGTGATAGTCTGAATGGACAATTGTGGCTGCTTTGAGAATTTGGTGTAGACTGCATGACTGGTATAAATTGAATTAGTCTCATGACAAGGACATAGTCCCCTTTTTCTTCTTTCTATCTGCCTGATGGAAAGCAGAAGAAAGCCCTGTGTGACACGCTTGACCCACAGTGTCACTGTGGGCTTTTGTGAAAGGCTCTGGCTTCTGGCCTCTCATTTGATAAAGCCAATTTGATGGAGACTAGAAAGGAAGCTTGCTGCAACACAAAATTTACTTACAGAATATATTTGGTGGTGAGTAGAGATGATTGCCATTCTGTCTGCATAATCATTAGCAAGCCGGCGTTTCTTGCCGAAAATGGGGCAAAGTCTTGGGTTTGTATAACTTAGGGACACAGTAGCACCAAATGGTGCACTGTGTAGTATCCTGTGCCATGGGATCACCTTCCTTTGTCTTTTTCTCCAGCCATTCCTGTGCCTTCCTTTTCCTCCATTTGCTTATTTCTCCCATTTTTCTTTCCCACTCTTCTGCCTTCCTTTCATCTCCCTACACTTCTTTCCTCCCCCAACTTTGTATCTTGAACTGGAATGAAATTTCTCCGTCTTTTCCACTCTGACAGGGCATCAGGAAATAACACATTCTAAGTGCTGCTTTACTTTAGCCTGAAAACATCCCAGCTTACTGATTTTGTGTTCTTTTCCTTCCCATTCATGATGTTCTCCTGACAGAGGAGTGCAAATTTGGACAATTCCAGTGGAAATGTATGTAGTGTATCAAAGGAAAAAAGATCAGAATGCAGGATGTGTAAAATAAAACGGTAACCTTCGTTGCTGGATGTTATACCTGTATTCACAATGCAAATGTAATTATTTAAATTGAAATATTTCTTAATATTCTAAGTACTAGAAAGACCTTTTGAATTGCTGGTTTGCGTTTTTGGGTTTGGGTGAGTTTTATTTAACCAAGATCAAAAATTCTCTTTCCCATTAATACACAAGGCAGTGTTTTGGGTTTTTTAATTAAGATCTTTTCATTGTAAATTTACAAAACTCATAAGAGAATGATTTTAATATTTTTCCTGAATATTTGTGTCAAATAAGGGACTGTCACTTGAGGAAGAGTAGCCAAGTATTTTTGCAGTCAGCAAACAAACAGTTGAGAAAAATTAAGTTACATTACAGGTTTGCTATTTCAGTGTGTGAGATTTGGCTGCAGGTACTCTTGACAGCACATCATGGCATTGTGCCAGCCTCGTGACCAAGTTTGAGTGATGTTTTTTGCAAGTTCTGTCATTTGTATCATGAATGCTGGTGGTTTTCATTGGAGAGTCATTTCAGCTCATGCCACAAACCTCTAAGGGAGGTACAGAAAATTGAAAACATTGTGTAGTTTAACAATCCAGAAATACCTACTTTTCCAAGAATGTTTATATTCCATTATCTCATGTAGATGTTAGAAAACTGTTCTTTTTTAATACAATGTATTTTTTTGTCTTCTTTTATGCAGAGACCTGAGTGAAAACCAGATAAAAGGAATCCCTAGAAAGGCCTTTCGAGGAATCATTGATGTGAAGAACTTGTAAGTGACAACTTCATTAATGTTTGTGGTGAAAAACAGTCTCCCTCTGTTACATCTGGCTGTCACAATTTGTTTGAGTACTGTGTGGTTAGCTCTGTGCAACACAAAAGGGAACTGTGGACCCTGCTGTGTGCAGCAAGTTATTGTCAGGGGTCTCACGTGCTACTCTGGTCCACATGTAGGCTGTGCAACACATCTGGGGAAGTTTGGAGAAAAGGATAAAAACCATACTTGAAGGCTTTACCTCTCCCTTTAGTATTGTTCTGCAACATCCAGTGAAATCACAATCCAAACCTTGAAGCAAGATGTGTATAGGAAAAGAACTGATAAGAGTTTGGGATGAAATTTAGATATTCAGTTAGATTAAATTTTCTCTCCCATCACTGGGGTGGAAAGGAAATAAGGCAAAATATGGCACACAGTGGTCAGGCATGGTGGTTGAGCAGAAATAACAGAAAAAAATAAAAGAATGTCATTTCTGCTCACAGGAAAGTTTATAGTGGGAAGAACTTTGTGAATTTTAAACATAAGCATGGCTTTCTTGTAGAGTTACTACAAAACTTATATTGTGTAATCTAGAGGAATAGATGATGTTTCATTTCAGAAAATCTAACTTTTCCAGCTGTAATTCCCTGTTAGTTTTCTAACTTCATTTAAATTACAAAGTTCACATTCAGAATTGGTTTCACCTCTGGTAAGTTGTCAGAAAAATCATGAGTGTTCTTTGATTTATACACCTAATCTCAGTGCAGAAGGAAGCAGGGTCTCATCTTTTACCTGAGCTGATATCAAGGGATGGATGAATGGACTGCTTAGAGGAGCTCTGTAAATGTTGGCATCCAAAGTTTTAACAAAAAACTGTGACTGTCACGTTAGGCAGTATGGATTATTTTGCTTTAAAAGACATGGTATCAGAAGTGCTTCTCTGTAGCCACTATTTCTGTCTTTCAGGAATACTAATGTTATCACAGAATCATAAAATAATTCTGGTTGGCAGTCTCCTCTGCAAGTCATCTAGTCCAACCTCCATCTCAAAAAAACTTAGTAGTCTATTTAATAGGTTTGCTGATATGAGCCACAAGTACTGATTGTTTAGAACAAGAGCAGAGGAGGAGACTTTTCATTCAGATTGATAGGTATTTTTTCTTAACAAGGAATGGATGAACTGCATATCTAGGATAGTTCCTTAGATCAGGTGACTGTTACTTCCAGACACATACAAGTGGCTTATGAGTTGTTTAAAAAATGTGACAAAATCTTGAGCCAACTTGCTGCTGGAAATGCATTAGCATTTCTGCAGCAATACGAGTGTGATTCAAGTTAAACCAAGTTAATAGTTCAAGCTCTTGGAGCTTTAAGCAGTGAGCTTAAGTGTGCCAATCCCCTTTCCCAGTCTAGATTTGGCAGCCACATTGCTCCCTTCTGAGTCACAGAAATGACCATGCCAACGTGGGCGAGTGTTCAAGCTCCTAGAGGAAGAGAGTGAGTCTGCCTTCCAGTGCCAGTCAGCAGTGTGAGCACCTGCCCTGCTCATCACCTGGTGACTCTGACACATATGAGCTAATGTGATAGCAGCAGGGTTGGCCATGTCTGTGGTTATCACTTTGCAGATTTCTGGTACTATCTCAGATTTCTACCACCTTATAAAGCATGGTTTTGAAGGATCTTGGAGACCTTCAGACATAAGAAATAAAAATACATATTCTCCCACACTCCCCAAACCTTTCCAGTTTATCTTTAGTATTCATATATGGGAAGTCTGGCATGGAACATTCTCTGTTTTCATGGCTTGATATTTCACATGGCCTCAAATTCTTCCAGTTTCTACATAAAGTGTCCAAATGTCATGGCAAAAATACTAACTTTGTAGATATAATAGGAACACATCAAGTGCTACAACACATGCAACTCTGCAGATTAATGCTGTCTTGAACAGCAGCTTGGAAAGCTTCCCTCAGGAAAAAATGCAGAGAAGTTGATGCAATAGACTAAGCCCGAGCATGTATTCCTTTTGGATACAGACTCTGAAATATGCAGCCTAAGGGCTCAAGATAAATTGGAGTATGTGTCATTTGGAAACCCTGGGAGAACTGCCCTCTCTCAGCACAGCTGTAGCAGTAAGCAGCACCAAGTGGCTGGTTGGAGCAGATTGGCTTGGTACCAATAGGAATTTGGTCATTTAAAAAAATAAATGTTAAGATTATAGGAGAGAAAAAAAAGGTGTTATGGAAAGCAGTGTTCCAGGATATTTTTCACCATACCTTTCTTTTTAAATGGTAGAAGATTTGTCTATTGTCACCTCTTAGCACAGCATGAGCCCAGGAAAATGGGCTTATAGAAGGGCTGTGCTAAAGAAGAGCTTTTATATGTCAGGGAGGCCAATGTGTTTGCATGAGACAAAAGCAAAGCAGAGGCTGGCAAGTTGAGGTTTTAAAACTCCCAGTTGGGGAAATTTGTTGTGAATTTTCATATGAAGTGTTTCCTGCTCTTTGACTATAAAATAAAAGGAAGAATCTGCACACAAAATGTAAATTAATAAATCTATTTCTAATTAAAATGTAGAAAATAATTATACTGCTTTTAGAAAGTTTCATGAGCACATAATATCCATTACCAATAGTGAACTTAGATGGGAATTTTGCATAAACTGACACTTTGAATATTTGTTAGAATAAATGCTACTCCGTGATCCTAAATGAGTTGAACAAAAAAGGACAAGAGAGGGCCAGGTTGCAGTGTGCACCTGTATTCAATTTCTGTTACTTATTACTTAGAGAACAGGAAATGTTTCATGCAGAAACACCCCAAGTAAGCACGTTTATTTCAAGAATGAAAGAATATGGATTTGGGTCTTGTTGAGCTTTGGGCTAACTCATCACTGTCAGCCATGGTCTTCCATCATAAAAATATATAGAGCCACTTCTTGGATTTCTGCACGTTTACCCTGTTTGTATCACATCGTGACATTCAGATGAGTGTTTCTCTAGTGAGGTCTTCCTGCAGTTTCTGTTGAATTAGCCTGCCCAGCCCACCTTTCTGGGGAAAGCCAGATACCCAGAACAGGAATCCACAGAAGTTGAGTCGAATAAAGATCCTGTAACAGCAGTAGCCATTCTTTGAGGGTGTTGCCTGCAGTTATTAGCAGTGTGCTCCCAGCTCTTCCTCCCTCTGTGCTCACTTTTAAGACTGTGAAGCTGAACGTAGCCAGTCAAGCTGTGTGGGCATCACAAAGCACTGCAGGAATGTGATTCTTGGAGGCATGATGATATCAGGGTTGCTTGTGTTGCAGGGATCATTACCCCGCAAGAAATGCAGAGGACGGATTTCAAATAATTACTCCTCCTGGCAAGTTGCTGCCCTGTGTCCTTTTGTCATCTCTTGACAGAAGTTTATTCCTTTGTTTTGTGGCATTGCAGTAAGGAAAGTCAATAGCCTGAGACCTAACATCAAGCAGAATGCTGTCTGAGGCTAAAGTGGCAAGACTGTGATTGTGTGTTTCACTGAGTCTTATTCCCTTTGTCAGCCATTCCTATCTTGCACCTTTCTGCCCAAAGGAAAAGCTACTCCTTTAGGCAGTGAGAGTGCAAACACACATCTTGAGTATATACAGAGACAGCTTTGGTGTCAGAGTCTATGTCAGTGCAGCCTCCATGACCCACATCAAGGAGCAAGTGCTGGTGGAAGGGCAGAGTGGCAGAACTGGCCTGTGTCCATACTGTCGACAGGGCTCAAGCTCTGCTATGCCTGGTCCTCTCTTTCACATCAACATCTCCCAAAGAAACTAAAGGATTCACTAAAAGGAAACTATTAATACATACACAGTGTGGATGCATGGGGAGAATGCCAGAGCAGCAGAGCAGAGGGGGAGCTAGCCTGGTGGTGTAGACCTCCTGTCTGAACACCACAAAGAGCCAGAGCCACATGAAGTTACCCAGTTAGTGCATTTTCTGAGGAGTTGCTGCCATTTCTTGTTCTTGATTCCCTGGAACTCAGTGCATATCCAGCTTCAGTGTTTTTCCTTCTGCTGGATTTGACTACAAGATAGATTTTTGTAGCACTGGGATTCAAAAAAACACAAGCTAACAGGTTCATCTGTCATACTAAACAGGCTCAGAGCATTTCTGTCTAAATATTCCTCAGTTGCATGTAAGATAATAGCTCATATTACTAGACTTGCAAGCAGCTTTCCTTGCATCCTGGGGCCACTTAGGAAATTGTGGGTAATATCCTTCTTTATATCCCTAAAGGTTCCTTTGGAGGAAGAAATTAAGCATTTTGATTTTTTTTAATGCAGAAATACATCAGCACATATGTAACAGTTACCACTTTTCTAAGTCAGTAGTCATTTTCTTTCCTAGGGGTTAAAAAAACAGAGCTCTGCAAATACTGTAAAATGTTTTTGTGACTGTTACTTTCAGTTTCTTATTTGTTAAATGGCTTTTCCTGGAAGATATACTCTTATTTTTTCTCCCTGCATCTACTATTAGCATCGATCCATGTCTCTTTTACAAAAATTAAACACCAAGATTGCACATTCAGGTTTTGGAAAAAGCTGAACTTGCTTTTTATGTTGAGAGGTATTTTGCATTAACCTACACAAAACATAAAAATGCTCCTATGTCACTTTTTTTTTATCCATCACAAGCAGCACTGCAGAGCATATTTGTAATATTTACCATTCAGCCATAGAATAGAAATAATTAAACATACCCGTCAAACTAAAATAATGAATAAACCCATGGAAATACTGATTGATTTGTGTGTAGCCATTTCACTAACAGCCAGTAAGTGATTGTGAGTTATTTGCTGTACAAATATACACAGTATATCTTAATGAAATGTTGCACTAGAAAACTCTTTAGTCTGGGTTCTCAGGGACAGCCATAATCCAGAGCCCTCTGAAATTCTTGGCCTTAGTTTCTTGACATTTGTGCACAGCATTCAGTGCTGCAGTTTGCAGTAAAATGAAACAAAAGGAGAAATAGCCTTGTTTTCCACTCTTTTGGTGTAAAATCTGGAATAAGTCTACTGAAGTCAATGGTTGGCCTCAAATAAAAGAATTCAAAGGGCTTGAGGAGAATTGCTTATCACATGTTGGCTTGTGTATTTGCTTATGTAGCTTTCTATAGACCGAACAACATGTGTCTGTATTTGATAATGTGCTTAAAAGGCACAGTATTTTTTAAATATCAATACATAAAAACTTAAAGAAAGGCTAAATTTGTATTATGGAAGAGATTTCAGGTTGCTTTGATCTCAGCTGGTATTTTTTAGCATCTTCAGAACTGGCAAAACAGATCAGAGGTATTGAAACAATCAGCTATTTGAAAACACTCATTAGAGACACGCTTTTTGCACTCTTTAGGGGCTGAAAAGACCATATTACTTCAACCTTAAAAATTTGTAAATAATTTTTCTCCTCATCTGTAAAATCACACTGCGCTCAATGTATTCCGAGTATATTCTTTCCTATCTCCTATAAATGGTATTCATTTTGGTAGTGACCATAATGAATTCAATAGACATCTCAGTGGCCATTGCATTTACTTTCCTAGACATTCCATTGTAATGCTGCATTATTGTAACATTAGAATAACGTTACAAACTTATCACCTTCTACGGAGAAACATCACCTGCAGCCTAAGCTAATTTTATGAATATATTAGTCTGTGCTTTTGCCATCTGTTCTGCCCCTTCTAATAAATGCAAAAAGCAGATATTTCACAATTATCTCATTTAAATATATGATGGATTGAAATGCACATGCACGGTCCCTACACAATGCAGAATGCATTTAAGGTGAGTATGTAACCCAACCAAGCAGAGAGGCTGGGTCCTAGCAGTGGACATTTTGTGATATAGTAATGTTCATTTCTTTACCTCTTCACAAGCTGGCCTTGTGGAAAAGCTAACACACCAAGTGACACAGAATTTGGTTGCTTCTTGAAAGTCATGACCCACCTTTGCAGGGACTGACCGACTGTGTGTCGCACTTTTGCAGGGAGAACTGCTGCTGGTTATACTCCCTGAGTATAGTTTGGCATGTATTACCCCTTTGCTCTTCTGTCTTATAGTTTATTCAGTTCTCAGTCACTAACCTTTAAAATCTACTCGCCCTGATCTTTCTAAATAACTTCTCATGTCTATCTTATAGTAAAAATTGGAGGAAAAAAGCAAATGCTGTGCAGCCTGGCTTCTGGCAGGCAGGAAGGAGTGGGGAGGAATTGCATTTTCATCAGTCCCCAGCTGAAGGTGCCTCACTGCTCACTGTCCATTTTCCATCAGGAATACCATAGCTGCTGCAGCCATAGCCAAGAGTTAACCTGATAGGAACACAGAGGTTACAACTTAAATTCAGAAACTGCATCCTTTTAATCACAGCTCCTCCTCTGCCTATTGTAATTAGGCATGATTCTTTTTCTTGGTATTTGTGCTGTAGTGAGAAGGGTGGGCAACATGTACCTCAGCCACACCTCTGGTGGTGCAGTGAAGTGCAGCATCCTGGGGACAAGGGTGCTCTCCCTGTCTGTAGGGAAGGTTGTCCTAGAGCCCTTCCCTTGCAGAAGAGCCCTGTGCAGGGTGGCTGAGGGTGAGCAAAGTGTCATGAATAAGGAGTTAATACTGTATTTTTCTAGGATATGGTACACATAGGTTGTGCCTTCTGAATAGCTGTGCTCTCTACCAGTTTATCATGATCATCAGGAAATATGGTGTTTTTCAAGTGTCAGTAATAGTCCTGAAACTTTTGCATTTATCTCTTCTAACATTGTAAGGAGCAGCCATTATTCAAAATCACCTTGAGAAGAAAATTTTATGGGTTTTTTGCATTGTCCACTGATGCTAAAAGATGCTGGTTCAGTAGTAATCTTGCTAGCTATTGAGTTCAGTCTTGATAGAGCATAACTGCAAATGCTCTGCAGTAATGTTATGTCAACTCTTCACATTGATTTGGTCCCAACCTGCAGGATATTCCTGCATTTTTGGAGAAGAGCTGCTAAAGGAATGCTGCTTCCATGTTTTATTCCTGAGCAGTTTGGGATAGTCCCAGATGCATTAGGGAGCAATGGGAGAAACATATGCACTCTAATAACCTGCAAATTCTGCAACACACATGATAAATACTGGAAAACTCCAGAACCATTTAATGAAGTATTTAAATATATGTCATAATTGTTTGTGTGGTTAGTCTATACATGCGCTTTTCAAACATGTTTTGGTTTATGTAATCCCTTCTCCCATGTCCCTCACTAATAAATAAAACACCAGGTGGACTAACCCGCACAAAATGATCTTAAATCTGTTGAATGTGCTAAACTACCACTTGTACCTTGCTTGAGATTGATTTCACAGATTGAAAATGCACTGGTGATTTTACTTTTTACTTTAAATGAAAACATCTGCATTAAGTAGAGTGGATGTATGCTCTGTTCTCCTGTCCAATTGCATTTCAGGAAGTATTTGTTTCATGGATGCCCCCAGTTGTGGGCTTGACTAGCCACAAGGGATCTGTCAACGACAACTCATTAAAAGTTGAACCATCACTCTTGAGAAATAGATTTCCTCACTGGAAAGGTTGCTTTCCCCTCAGTGAAACGTCAGATAAATAAAAGCTGAAATCTCTTAAGTGCACTCTACCTATAAAACAGAAATGCATAAGCCAGCAATATTTAGTAGTGGAGGATGTTTATTGGATAGCATTTAATATTTTTAAAAGTTTCATTTTACTGATGCCAGTCAGAGCTGACTACATCCATAATAAGGTTATACGTAACTTTGATTTACCCATTTTCTGTATTCAGTATATACACTGCAATGTATATTGTTTCTAGTATCAATTTTTGGGCAAACCATAGATTTTTAAACATTACTTGTAGATATAAGACAAGCGTAAATACCAATTGTTTTTTCCTTTTCTGGAAATTCATTTCAAGCATCACTTAAAGGCTGCCCATTTCTTTGTTCTTATGATAAAATCCTAATGCTGATGACAAGAAAGATGGAGTGTACCACACAGGCCCAAGTCATCCTTTTCATCTACTTCAAATTCTGTTCTGATCTTCCCTATCCATTTTATTTAGCATAAATTTTTTGCCCTCTCCTTCCTAAGAGGGCATCTTCTATACCCATTAGTAATGCAGTTCTGTAAGTTGGTCATCAGTGGGGGTTTTGAAGAGTGACATGGATGTGCTGTGTCCCATCAGGAGAACAGCAATGGGAACAGTTTGTACAAGAGACTGAAAATAGTTCAGTACTTGTGTGTGAAAACCCAAGACTTGATGGCCACTTAAAAGATTTAGTGTGAATTTTCTGTTTGATTAGGTGGAAAATAGTTAAAAATCAGTGTCAGAAATCTAGACATATAAGTAGATAATTCACTTGTCTAAATGTGATATTGGTATACATTTTTAAATAAGGCCACACACTCTTGACAAAGTAAAATCTCCTGCTCAGTTTGAATGGAATCCATCTTCTGGGGTCTGAAATCTGCTGCAAAAAGGCAGGGTGACTATTGATATTTCCAGGGATTACTTATCTACTTACTTATTTTGCAGAGCTCTGCTCAGTTCTTTCTGGGCTTATTATTCTTTTATCTTAATAAAGCATAGATAAATTTTGATGCAGCATCCATGCTGCAGCACTGCCTTTGCACAGAGAGTAATGAATAGCAGACCTGGCCCTTTTCTGTTTTCATACTCTTATAAAAGTCTCTTTGACAGAAACAAACTCCAGAAAATACCATGATTTGAAAACAGGCTATGTGGTATTCTTACTGTCCTTTTGATATGAAACTTGATTAAAATGGGATGTGACATCACTTGAAAAAGTATGAAAATAAAATTTCTTTATTTTGTACTTTTTTAGCCTAACCTCTGCCTACAGTTTATCTTTGGATAATTTGTGCTGTCTTTGTGCCATGTCTTAGTTTTGAATACATTTGTTGAAAATTTCCTGTAGCATTCATCTGTGATTGTCAAAAGGAGCTTTTATTCTGAAAAAAAAAAAAAAAAAAAAAAAGAACAAAACAGGAGTTGACTGAATTTTCCAAATTAATCTCCCAAAACGCTCTGGGGGGAAAAAATGTTTTAATAATATACTCTGGTAAATTAGGACAGGGTAGTAAGTGATTATACAAAAGTCCATTTTTGACAGAGACAGCAGGAGGGAGAATTCTCCCTTGTCCAATATTTCAAAAGCACTGGTTTTGTACATGTTCACTGATACTGTGAGCTTCCTAACAGGGATTCTTTGATCTTTTCCATTAAATATTTTTTGTGGACCTACTCTGAACTTGGTAAGAGGGGAAAATACCATTATATAGAAAAAAAAAAAAAAAAAAAAAAAGTACTGGTTTTAATTATAATTCTAAATAGCTTCATAACCACTGTGAACTCTGAATTTACATCATTTTTATGATAGCCACACCATTCCAGGTTTATTGATTTTGTCATTTGCTTCATTACATTTAATGCAAACCTTTTGTATGGAATTATTCTGGTGCTGTGCTGGGCACGGAGGGGTCAGTGTATGCAGTCTGTAGCCAAAACAGCACAGCAATATCATTTAAGTACAGACTCCATGAATAAATGAGGGTTGTAAATACTGTCCATGAGCAGCACAAAGTTTGGCTTCTCCTCTTGACCTTTCCAGCTGGACAAAGTTAAAACCATAGCTTGAGTAGTCTTTTTTTCCTGGTTTTTGGTGGCTGTTTTTTTCTCTTTTCCTCCCCCCTCTCCCGTCCTCAGGGTGTTTCAGCTCTGCTCTTCAGGCAGTGCAACACATCTTTCAGCTAGAGAGAAGGCAGGAAAGCAGGAGGCAGGCGGAGCGAGGCTTTGCCATGGCAGGACCTGCCCTTTGCAAAAGGTAACTCTTGCCCCAGCAAAGGGATCTGCAGGGATGGAAGTCTTTCTGAAGAGCCCGTGGACTTTAAAGCTCTCAAGGCAGAGATACCAAGGGGCCATGGAACCTCAAGGTGTTTTACAGTTTCACTGGGATTGAGTTTTGATCTTTCATTTTGTAAATAGGCATCAATGTTCCTGGAATTGTGGTACCTTTTCATGTGAACAAAGCTTGCTGAATTCTTAATTAATAATTTTTCTGGATAACACAAATATTATTTTTAATTTAATGTTGTTTAAAAAAAAAAATTGATGAAAACACTGGTCAAAACAGGTAAATGGATTCTTGTTTTCTCCAAAAGGCTGTGAGTTAGGCTAAAAAATTAATGTCAGTAATTGACTGGGGGACTGGACTCCCTGCACTGCTCTTTCTTGCCCACAAAATACGATAGATTTCCTCCCTTCTTGACCCCACCTCAGCAAGGCTGCTGCTTGGCTATTGTCAGCCCTCAACTCAGCTGCAGCTTTCTTTGAGAATAGAACAAGGCATTTAAAACAGCTACGATGATGACAAAGCCTGTGTAGTTTCTTGCCACATTCAGAGCACAGAAGGGAATGATTAAGTTTCTCATTCAGTGATTCAGGCTGTTATGTGGCTTTGGTATCTTGCAGTTGGGTGGCTCCATGAGATAAAATGGTTGTAGGAAAACAAAGCCACCTGCAACTTGGTTCAATCCAAAATTTTTATGCCTTGAAAGGAAGACATTTTTGGAGGAAAAAATAATTAAACTGCAATGGTATAATTGTATTTTACAGTCTTTTAATAATAAATTTGTTTTATATGAACATATGTTCACAGTCTTTATACAGCAAGGGATGTTATACAGGCCTTTAAACCACCTAAATTGCTGTATCATTTGAAAATTTCCTCAAAAGAAGCTCAAATCATATAAACCCTACATGGATATTAAGACAACCCTGTGGAGGATCCTTATTTTTCTTTAATTTTAAAACGTGTTTCTGTTTGGATCTACAACGTTTTCTTTCACTGTAAAATAAGGATATTACTCTAAGTGAAGAACATAGGAAATCCTTGGCTACTCAAATGCATTATGAGATGAATATAAAAAGTGCAAATCTGAGAATGGCTCTAGGACAATAGTTTTGAGGTAGGCAAGAATAAAAACCTTTTTTTTTTGAGACCAGATGACAGGGTGAATGTGAGATGGCAGAATCAGGAAGTGCCGTCAGATGATGGTCTCATTTGTACAACTCATTTCTTCTACCCAATATAATTTTCCTCCACTTTTTTTTACCTAGGAAAAGCCTGTGGGATCTAATTTTGCTTTTGTTTACCCTTTGGTAGTCCCATAAATGTCAAAGAAACAAATGAGAGAATTCTGTCATCATGTGGAAGTAACCTCTCATCCACTCTTTTGTGGTTTTTAAAGTTCTTTTTGGAGTAATTTTCCAAATCATTGAACAGTAGTAGTAACGTTGTGATAATAGGCATACACAGCTTGTCCAAGGTGCTATGCTCACACTTAGAATTCTTTCTTTCTCATTTTACTAGGGAAAGTGAAGATTTATGAATTGTCCTTCTAAAGGAACATGAGACTTTCAATAATGATTAAGATAATTCCCCTATATAATTCTGGTTTAATATCCTGTCAATCAGAAGTTTTTTATAAGGCAGTCATGATAGTTAATGCTGGAATACAGAATTATGCTTTTTAAAAACCACCACAACTGTGGAGAACGGACCTTCCTCTATATAATATATTTTATTTAGTCTTATGTGAGGGGAGAAAAGGGGCTGCTCGCAGCCCACTAGTGACGTCAGTCTGTGACAAAAACAAAACCCAGAATTTAATTAATTTATCATTTAAACAGGCAAGCTAATGGGCTATATGAAATTGTGACATGGTGCACAAGTTTTTGTAAGGCAAATGGTTTACATCAGGATGCCCATAAGCAGTTCTTGCTGCATTTCCAGGTGCATAACATACAAGTCACCTCATCCAGTCTTCTTCTCGGGGCAGTGAAACATTATTCTTTTTCATATACATTAAAAATTTTTTGTCGTGACTTGTGGTGGGAAATGGATTTTTCTGGTGTGAAAATTGGGTTTAAAAATTAGATTGATTTTTTCTTCTTCCTTCTACTTTTTGTGACCTCTCAGTAGGTGTATATGTGAGTTTCACCCCTGGACCTGCTTTATTTTATATTTAATTTATATGCTTAAGCTCAGGTCATATGCAGCATCAGCTATTGATTAGGTCCTGCTTTTAAAACCAGTCTTAGAAGGCAGATGCAAGGAGGTCAAGTGGTTTGCCCGGAATGATTCATTGCATAAGAGGGCTTTCAGTTATCTGAACCTTTTTGGTGGGAGTTTTGCTGGTGGTAGTGAGGTTTTTGTTTGATTTTTAAGTCTCTGCTTTTCAAAGATATGGCTCTCTTGCTTCTTGCAGATCGGCTGGAAAGCATAATTTAGGGTTAATGTTCAGCCAGGGGGACAAGCAGCAAGCTCTTGCCAGAAAGTTAGGCAAGCAGCTCTCTCAGGAGAATGAGAAGGACTGGAGAAATGTACTTGTGAAGCAAATTGTGCAGGTATCTTCTTTACCTACTTACAAAGGATTTGTTGCTTTGAGTGCAATAAATAAAACTTTGGGGCAGGGCTTTTCTCTGGCCATTTTATTTAAGTGTTGTCACATTTCAGTATGAATTAACTGTTTGAGATTTTGTGTAAGAGGGCAGGAAAGGTAACTGGCATGCTCCTTTGAACCAAACTTGCTGCCTAATCTTAGAAGATTTCTTGCACAAGACTGCCTTTTTCTTATGACAGTCTTGGCAGAGGAAGCAGCTCTCTCTGCTATGAGTATATTTAGGGACTAATGTCAGTGAAAAGTAATAATGAAAAAATTTCACCTAGCAAGATAATTTCAAACTCAAATGGATTAACTGAATTTAAAAGATTCTTTGTTAATGGCTTCAATTTTGTAGGGCTAGTAAGTAAATATGAATGAACGGTTTCCACACGTGACCATTCCTATTAAAAAAAAACAAAAAAACCACAAAGTCTAAGATGACCTGAAGGTTGATGTAATTAATTTCAAAAATAAATACTTTTCCTAAAAAAAAAAGGAAAAAAAAAAAACCTTAGCAATTTACGGAGAAAGGTATCAAAGTCAATAGCTTCTAGGAAATTGTCTGTATGAACCTATATCTGCAGTATTTCCTGTTGTTGTTAGATACATGGTGTAAAATTAATACTAACCATAGTTCTAATAATAAACCATCTTCTATCTATTATTTTTTTTAAATTTAATTAGGGATGCAGTTATGTCGTTATGGTTTTTACTAGTTTGAAATGGAATAATTCTACCACATTTCTCTTCATTAGGAGTCCTTCATTTATGGATAAATACTTTTTGGATAAAGACTTTTAAGTTACCTTGCTAGAGTTTCCTGTGAGATAAAGCACCTTGGGGGTGACCTATCATACAGTTTTTGCAGGGCATGTTGTCTTGCAGATTATGGTTATTCCTTGATCTGGGATTTCTAAACGGTGAAGTTTCAGATCTAGGGTCAAGTTATTCCTTGTCCAGCACTCTGCAAGCGAGTAATGATCCAGAAGGAAAGCTGAAAGACTTCAGCACCTTTCAGGCTGCTTTTAAATTCTACCCAAGAGATAAACTTGCATTTTTTAAAGATATTTTTACTTTCCAGTACTGCAATTCAGTCAAACATCAGTGCTACTATACAAGGTTTACCTATATCTTTATAAATTTTCGTTGTGACAATAGTAAGATGATCAGTATCTATTGCAGTGTATGGTGTTCAGCACCTTTGATATAAACTCTCCCTGTTCCATGTTTTAGGTTGGTACTTTGCCTGTCCTGAGGCCAGGGAAGCACACTTTAATTTAGAAATGATGTGGGTTAGTGGAACTGGAAGCGCTGCGGTCAGTTCCTGAAATGCTGTAAAGCCTCCTTATGCTCCTGAGAGCTGTGCATCTGCAGGGTGGGTGAATACAGATATTAAAGGATGAGGTACTCAAATACTGCAGCAGTCACATAAATGCCAAAAATAGATGAATGCCATTTGCTCTTATGAATTAAAAGAAACAGACCTATGATTTTTGTAGGTGGAAAGAAACACTCCCCAGTGACTCTTCGAATGAGTTGCCGCATAAGCTCTGTGCCCTGTTCTTGCAGGATACATAGTAGTGCCACACTGATTTTGTAAAATATTGTTCAGAAACTTAAAGATCTGCTAACAAAAACTGACTGAAGTGATCCAAACATATTGGATGCTTATGGTTCATATGGGTGTTCAAACAGGAACATTTGTTCCAAAATGCTTGTAAACATAAATCTGCAGGATGGATTGCTGTCCTTACTGTGGGTGATAAACATTTCACAGATGACATGAATTTGGCTGGCTTGAAAACAATAAAACAAAATTACTTTTTTTGTCAACTGTGATCCAATTTGCTGTGTATTTCCATAGCACTTTTCAAAGTATTTAAAATTTATGCAGTTACTAGATCCCAAGGTGACCAACAACAATGTTACTTTTGGTTCCCATTTAATATGTTAGGTGTTTTATTTGCTTTTCTTCCCTACCATCTTTCTAGGTTTCCTTTTGACTTAAGGTTCTTATTTTCTGCTTGAAACTAGTTGTTCTTTCTTAACCCTTCTTGTTCTGTAGGTGCCCTGTTAAGTGTTTAGGAGTTTAATTTGTTTTGTGCCAGTATTTGGTGACAGCATGGGTGAGTTTTGCAAATGTTCCAGAAATGGTGTAGACTTGGAAAAGGAGTGGATGACAGAGGAGGACACAAGTCACAGAGGTGTAGTTTGTGTGACATTTTCTTTTAAAAATATGTCATGAGATTATTAACTTGAATCTAGGTAACTACTAGAGGAAGATGGATGGATCTTCAAATTAATGTAACTGCCCAACAAATGTTTCATGTCCATGAGTGGGCTGTGGCAATGCTGATAATGAGAAGGCACCTTTAGGCTGGTCTGACTCTTGCACAGGGTTCTGAATCCACACAGAAATTATATTCCCCTCTTCAAGAACCTCACCACATAGTGGAGAGGACATGACAACCCTCACATCTGTGAAACAAAATGTTGTGAGTTTGGAGAAGGCTATTTGATGACAGTTCAGCAGTTAAGCTAAGTATATACAATGTATGGCCCAGGGCAGGCGCCAGTGGAATATCTTCCATTCTGCTATGGCTTATAGATTAACCCCTTCCCCATATAAATGATTTCCTAATGTTTTGGGATCTCTGTGACAAAGGTGCTTTCACATCACTAGTCTCCTGGCAGGCAGTGACCCAGCACCCTCTGGTCCTGGAGCCACTCTCAGAGAGTCACTGCATTTTTGCTGAAGAAATTTGGAAATGCTGGTTGCTTATTCATGCTCTACAGTGTTTGCCAATGATACCTCACTCTGTAACAATAACAAAATGACAGATTTTAGTGCTTATTTGAACCTTTTACTAGTCTTCTCAGAGTAACAGGAGTGTTATTTGCCTACTCATAAGTACTTAGATGTGCACTTACATGCGTAAGCAAATGTACTTTTGTAACTACAGAAATAAATAAGCACACAGAGTGCCCAGAGAAGTGCAGAGTACTATTTTTATGAACTTAGTACAAATATCAATAAAAGTGCACAGCAAGAATTCATCCTTTCGACAGCATTTTGGTAATGTAAGAGGGTAATGAAGAAACCGAAAGTATGTATTACATTTAAGGGTTTACTTGAAATCACACAGGAGAACAAGCAAATTTGGGGCAATGAAGTATAGAATCAGAGCTATAACCATAAGAAGTAATTCCATGGGGAATTTGACACTTAGGAATATGTGTGTTAAAACCAAAATCTCTGATACAATTTTGCAGTGGAAATTACTAGGATAATTTCAATTTCATGTCTCAAAGGCGAGTTGCTATTACCAGATCATTATAAGAGAAAAAGGGTCAAACCAAACAAAATCCTGGAAGCACCCCCACCCCACAGCTTTCATCATCTGGAGTGCTGCTTATTCATCCTAAAATCAGAGCCCACAGCTGCATTAAAGATATCATGGCCTGCTCTTTGGAATCCCGCAGAAAAGCTTGGGAGGCTGTGCTAAGCAAGATCAGCACTGGAAACCTGTATCACAGTGATGTAAGACTAGTGCAGCATCTTGAAATACATAGTGTTCATTCATTATCCTTCAGTTACTATTTTAGCATGTCTTGGTTGTTGATTAACCCAATACCACCGTGTTAAGAAAATAAGCCCCTAAACTGAAGTGGGGCACTGAGATATTCTATTCTTCCATCTCTAGCATCAACTGGCCATTTTTATTTTTTAAAGCAGTGTGATATCCAGGATCTGATTGAAAAATTTGTTGGTGTGTTATACTGAGATACTGCAGTTCTTAACTGCAAGATGTGAATTGTTTGGGTATTCACCCACTAGGTGTTAATATTAATTCTCTAATTTTAAAAAAGAAAGCTCACCAAAACACATGAATCTCCACTACTTTGCCCAATTTTAGTAGCCATGTAACAAGTTTGACACTGCTCTGACTTTACTCACCACTTTTACTCTTTTGGTATCATTTCCTCCTAATTTTTGTCTTAAGAGCTAGAAAACATATATCAAGTCACTGTATGACTGCGGGTGATAGAATTAATCTAATGTAATATGTGATTTCAAAGGGGACAGATGTCTGGAGATCGGATGTCAAGATTCCTTTTTGCTCTGTCATCTCCCTAACTGTGTAAAGAGGTGCTTCTGGTGCCTGGCCTTGGGCACATTCACTCTCACTTAACTGCCAAGGTCTGTTGCATTTGCTGGCTGCCACAGCCTTCATCTCATCATGTAATTTTGATGTTTGTTGAAAAAGTCTGAGCCTCTTAAAGACACGAGAGCCTTCGTTTCCTCTCCAAACTTAATTCAGTGAATTATTAATAATCAAAATGTGTAAACAAGGAAGCACCAGAATTAAATAGGGGTTTTGCCATGGGACCACCTTCCTCTCCTCCCACCCCCATCCTGCTGTGCACAGCTCTGTAGCCCCTTCTCCTGGTCAGCTCTGCACAGCCCTGGGCTGTGCTGGCAGGATCTGGGCACGAGGGCTGCCCTGGGGTGTTGTCATCAGGGTTGCAGTGATGTCACCTGTATCCAGACTTCCTCTTGCCTGCACTGTGGAAAAAAAAAGAACAGCAGGGCAATAGCCCAGCCTTGTTGTATCGCTCTGTAGAGTTTCTTGCAGTCCCCTGGCCTACTGAAACCACATTTCAGAAACACTGGTAGCTCCAAACAAATCTTGTCTGTCTGTGACATATGATAGCTGATGTAAATTTTAATTTTAAGTGATGAAACGTTCTGCGTCTTTAAGTTTTGGTTCTGTAATGAATTTGTTACCACACGGCACATTCACACAGAATGATTTTCAAGAAAAAAAAAGGCCAAACCTCAGCTGCATGCAGCTCCATTGATCCACTGTAACGGGAAGCCTGTGGAGGCTTATTTGTTTTTCCTTCAAAATGATCATGACTTATGTGCTATTAGTTCCATGGAAGTAATGCCATGACAGTACACATGTCCATGTAAACACTGACCTGGCTCTATATTACACACATTGACACACATCTGGGGCAGCAGGGCCATCAGGAGCTACCCGTGATGCAAGTCCTCCAGGAAGGCTGTGGGCACAGGGAGCCTGGTCCCTGTGGGCATGCTGTCCTTGTGCCTCCCAAGAGCTCCACACAGGCCCACTGAAGAGGACAAAGAGGCTCAAGCTTTGGTGGAAGTAATGGCCACAAACCTGTAAACAGAGGTAAATCCCAGCCCTTATCGCAGGCCAGGGGTGGAAAGCAGCAGTTACTTAGTGATCCTTTTCCCCCTGCCCCAGCTACCTGAGTGCTAACCTTCTGCACCTGCTTCACTCTGTGCTCTATGTGCATTACAAATTTCTACTAATTATTTACATTAAATATCTGCATGTTTTTCTGCATAAGATCCTTAGTTTCGAGATTTTCCACAGATTCATAGCGACATCTCTAATTATATCATTTCCTGTTGCTATGCCTATTGTAATTGCCTAGTATAATTTCCTATTAATCAGGTGAATGATTAGTAACATTTTGGAATTAAAACTTTTCTTTACATGTGCTATTTGATACTTGTCAATTGAAAATAACAATAAATAAAACAACAATTTAAAGAAGTGCAAACCTTCTGAAAGTGTAAAAACCACTATAGCAAATAACTTTCATATTCTCTTAACACCAATTTTACCTTCCTCATTTCTTCCCTTTTTCCCCTTTGGGGCTGTGACAGAGGAGAACAACAGATGGTTATCAGTCAAGAGTAACTAGGGAAACAGCAAAACCTGCCCCAATTGCTATGGAGACAGCCATTTCTGTGCTTGTATGCACTATTTGTTACATCAGCAACCAGAGAGAGTTAAAAAAAGAAAAAAATTCTTCTAACCTCTCTGATATTGAAAGGAAATCTTGGGTTTATGTGTATTTATTCCTGTGCAAAGAGGCTGAAGTAGTCTACTTATTCATTTGCCATTTAAGTTTTTCATTAAGCTAATATGGTACCTATTTTTTTGATAGCATTTTAAATTGTAAATTAATGTAATTTGAAAACTGAAATGCTTAATTCTTTTGAATAATCTGCAGAGTAATTATTTATAAGCAGCTCTTCCCCTCCTTACTTAGCAATGTGGTAATATAGATTGAGTATGAAAACTGAAGACAGAGAATATGACTGTGCCCAATTTTTTTCATGCAGATGAGCTCTATCTAGATTTTTACAAAACCACGTATTTAGGAAACAAAACAAAACAGCACCAAATAAAAGAGGAATTTTGGAACACTTGTGAAAACCCCAGAGGGAGATTTCAGCTTGACCACAGCAGCTCTATCATTTGTGTTTTGCACCACCAATCTAGTCATGTTGAAAATTATTTTACAGTTGAATTTATCAATTCCTTGAATTTTCTAATACAAGCAAGCCCTTATACAATTATTTTAGTAAAGCATTGATAAAGACTAAAAACTAAACATGAAAAATGCATTAAAAACTACTTTGGAAAAAAAATATATTTATATTTCAATTTAAATTAATTTTGATATTGCTGTTTATATAGTGCTTTCTTATCAGTTTGATTTCTGGATAAGGGCTATAGTTTGGTACGTGAGAAACATCCCATAGATGTATTGGTGTCATTTCCCTTTGAAATGTTAACTTCTCAGAGTTAAATCAGAACTGGTCTGGAGGCTGGACAATAAAAGTTATAGAGTATCTCTCTAATTCTTAGAAGTTATGGAAGAGCTTCACTACTAGTGTGCTCACTTTACAGGAAAGTGATAGCATAGACCCAGCAATTTCAAAAGGTTTGGGAAAAATGTTGTCCAGACTTCCAAACTGAGGTCATTTTGAAGGTGTAAAGAAATTCATTTTTTTCTAACAACAATTCTGTGATACATTACAGTGAATTTACCTTCCTGTGCAATTGTTATTGAAAATTCCTTTAAATACTTAAGTAATAAAATACCTTTAATATGCATACTTTGGGTTAATTATGCAAGTCTTTTATTAATGAGGAAATGGCTCTTGCTTGATCTTGGATCTATACCAGTAGATACATGTAAAATACAAGAGTAATTTTGTATCTGTAAAAGTAGATATGCAACTATTCCAACACTTCTTTTTATTATAGTATTTAAAATATGAGAAACAAAGAAGTCTGAGAAGTATTTATTACAGTACCTGTTAATACAGGCTTAACTTAAATATTTAACTGGATTCTGGGCAAAAATACAGGAAGAAGCTCTAGTAATTAAACTACTATCACAGTATAATGACAAAACCAGGTTAACACTTGAGCTCTACGGTGGCAATGATCATGTTTGTAAATGGAAAAAAAATCCCTCACTGAAACAAATAAATTGCAAAGCATTGACTATAGACTTCATTGTTGTGAAATGTTGATGCTTGAAGAACCTCTTCTTCAGAAATGTGAGCATGGCTAATTGCAGACAAATTACTGAAAGCCCTTATATATGGTATCAGGTTAACTGATGTACTATGAAGAAAAAATGCTGCTACTGTAAATATGGAGTTTTAAACATGAACTTTTAATGTTAGTAAAGATTGTTTTGAAAAAATCTCACCCTGGATGAATTAAATTGTTTCATATTTTAGAACAGTTTTGGGGTATTTTTTTTAAATCTTAAATCTAGTAACAAGACAAAACTATATCAGCTTTGTTGCTAGGGATTTTTATCTTTCTAATGCATTTGAAACTAAATATTCCTTATTGTTGATAGCAAAACCTCCAAGTCTCAGTATTTAAAGGATTATTTCAAATGGCAAAAGAATATCAACATTGGAAAATTCTTTTCCTTCCAAATGGCATTTGAAGTTTAGCTGTCATGCATGATAGATAATGTATAAATCTAAATGGATAAGCCAGAGTTATATTCTGCCAGGGGAACTGTGTTTTAAACAGTTAAAGTGGTGTCTTTGCCAAACCATACACTGTTCAGTGATATAATTTATTACAATGCAGCATTCTTTCTCATTTCATAAAAAGGTGAGTTGTGTCAAGGTTTTTTCTTTCAAACATCAATTTTAAAGATAGACAATGATCAATCAGTTGCATATAATTTAGTCATGAGATTTTCCTGCTTTTTAATAAAAATTGAGACTAGCTATTGAGTCATGGTTAGAGTCAGATTATAATAAATATTATAGCTCTATCATATGAAAGATGCCTTTTTCTCCAAATAATTTTATAAACTCTTACATTGTTTATAAACATTATTCTGTTTCACACTTCCTCTAAATCCCATGTATCCATTTAATATTTCCTTTGCTTGAGTGTTTTGCTCTGTTCTAGTACTGCTTTGTATTTGTTAGCCTTGTCTGGTTGCTAATTGCCTGTTATGGAGATCTCTGATCTCTGGAGTCTCTTAGGTGAGGTCAGAGTAGGTAATTCAATCACACACACGAGCTCTTGGGCTTCCTAGGCTGGGATCTCAGCTCACTGACTCTGGAGCAAGAACCCTTTTGACAATGTCACCAAGCCCAAGTCCACTGCTTTGTGTCTAATGGATGAGAGATCCAGCATTTATCTCAAACACTTTGACTCAAATAAACATTAGTTATCTACCTAGCTTAGCAAAAAGTTGGAAGTTCAAAATTTGGCAGAGTTACTTGTCCATGCCTTGGCTTGTGGCTCTTACAATGTGCTATGCTTGTTCTAGGGCTATTTCACACAGCTCTGTTATTGTGGTTTCATTCATTCTGTAGCCTCTTGTAAGTACAGAAGATCCCTTTTGCTACATTAGATCCTTTATATTCTTCAGAAGCAGTTGAATCACTTTGCAGTTTTAAGTAAGGTCTGAGCTTAGTACTGTATTTCTTCCGAAGGCAGGAGTAAATGGAGGTATAGAAATTGCCTTTGTCCATTTTAAAATTGTGTCCTAAATTTGAGTTTGTGTTGTCTGGCCTTTTTTTTCAATATTGCATTTCACTCTTCAATGCATAGCATCCTGTTTGTAATATTGAAGAGAAATAGATCTTCTAGAAAGAGTATGAACACTGACAAATAGAGATGGCATTTAAATCAGAATAAATGCTTCTGCTGGCTGAGACCATGTGTTAAATTTACCTGTAAGCCTGGAGCAGCTAATCTGTGTCTCTGGCAGCCGTGCTCCATGTTAGCAGTGCTGTGAGTGTGTGTGGATGCTCTGTTCAGAAGGCAGGGATGAAGACATGAGAGCAGTGTTGCATGTTCCTCAAGGAGAAGTATATGTGCCAGCTTTTCTGAAGTGCTGATTATTTTTTTCCCTTTTATTTATTTATTATTTTTTCTTTCAAGTTGAAATTTTACTTGTTCTGCATATGGTTAGTTTTAGTCAGGTAAAGTGTTCTCAACAAATGTTAGGCATGCCTATTCTGCACATTGAAGAGCTGCATGCACAGCTTACCTGGTTTGGGCTTGTGATCTGGCTGCTGGCCCAGAACACAGGATTTTTATTTTGTCTTCATGCATAAAAAATTATGTGTTGAACACCTGTCTTTGCCTTTCTGTAGGGCTTTACCTGAAGTTTTCTCAAAACTTTAAACTAACACATATTCTTGGAAGGAAGACGTTGTTTAGATTTTAAACTCTCAAATCTCTAGTCTCTGCTTAACCACTCACCAGGGTGCTGTGCAGATGCAAGGAAATAGAATTTCCATCTTTACACATTGAGAAATAAATGGGGAGGTGAAGGGTCTTAAAAACAGTCATGCATAATTTTAAGACATCTAACAGTTCTATTCCTTTTGGAAGAAATTCTCATGCTTAAACACAGATGTGAATGTTTTGCCATGATAGATATCAGGATATGTGAGCTCTGTACAAAGAAGCAGTAAATGTGTGGATGTTTTCCAGAGACCGTGCAGATTTAATTTATGATGGGGTACATAGAATCAGGGTGTATCTCTGATGGATACATTCCTCATTTACTTACTGTCCTGCAAACATAAATGGACGTACAGAAATATGATTTAAAATTGTCATTACACTTTTTCAAAAGAAATCAAGGAGTAGGGGGTTTTGTTTAAAACAAAACAAACAAACAAAAAAAAAACACAACAAAAAAACCCCAGTACACCACGTATTAAGCCCTTTAGTCAGAAGGCTTTGTGACTATCACACTGGGTTTATTTGCTTATTTTAGTGTATTTGGCAGAAAAATCAATATTATCATATAACTCAAATAAAAACAGGCATTAAATAGTACTTCCTGTGGAAGAAAAGAGAGGTGATTCTCAAGTTGCACCTGCTTTCTCTTTGTCCTGCTACTATGTGCCAACTTCATGCTTAATAAAGCCAACTGAAGTGTAAAGTATTTAGTCATGCAACTAGCGTTATATTTAACTCACTTAAGTTTATGCTTCTAAAATGCACCACCCTTTCTGTCTGAGCAACAAATTTTTAACAATCCACAGAATTAAATGGGGATCTCAGAAGAAGACACTGGTCCTCCCTAGCAGTCAAAAATACAGTATTTTTAGCATCTTTGCTAGGTGGTTGGAGAAGTGGAACACAAAGAAATATATATATATATGTATGTATGTATGCGTATATATATATTATTTATATATATATATTGTGTGAATTCCTATGCTACAGAAAAATCCCATTTTGATGATTGTACATCCTGGTATCTGTCAGCATAGGAGACATTACTGCAGGTTTGCCAAGTCCAGCATGTTCTCCAAAGTTATGGGAACTATGGGAAACCTTATCTGGGCTTTATGCTTGCTAAGCTTTTTAGTAGAGTTTATAGTGTGTATGGTTTTCATACACTTTAAATCATAAAAAAACCTGATGTTCACTGAGACTAGACTACAACACAAAGGATAACCTTCCTATAGTCTTCAAATATGTTCAGTGTTAGAGCAAACTCAGTCTTTAAAGGGGTACATAAAGATTATTTTCAGTTGCTACATTTAAACCTTTATGTTGCCTTCTGCTCTTTACCCCAAAGAGGCTTTGTTTTGTTTTTTGTTTTGTTTTTATATTGTAGTGCTCTGTCTGTGCTTTTATGTCTATAATAAGAAAGTTGGGACAAATGTCTACTTAGACTAAAACTTAGATGCAGCAAATAATTGGCAAGAAGTTGATAAAACTATACAAAAATATTATGCACAGGTACAAGATATTTCCTACCTCTCCATATATACTTAATATTTTGTAATAGCAACCAGAAACTCCAATAATATTGGTGTTTTTATTCATGATACTTTACACACACAGGACAAATGGACATTGCCTCACCAAGTCTAAAGTAAATGCTGTGCAAGGGGTAGCATAATAGAGCTGGGAACTTGCATCTGTTTTTTCATTAAATGCAGATATTGTACCTACACTTGGGTAGTTGCATAATTTTATTTCTCTAAGTGGAAAATTTAAAGGATCAGGTGTCGGAAAATGTAATAATTTAATTTTAAATTTCAACTTATAACTAATTTTCTGAGTGAGGCAGATGTAGCTGTACTGCTGTATCCACATATATCGTCAAATATGTTTAAATCACGTGTATGCAGGGAGACAAATGAGAGAACTCCACCATCCAAATATTAAATTACACATTTTGAAGAAAAATAGTGTTTTAAGTGTACGTGTGTATAATCCTTTCTGTCCCTGGATTGCTCTCCCTGATGCAGTTAGACAGAATCTGTATTTAGTCAGAAATCTTTCAATAGAACGGGCTACCAGATGGGACCAGTAACAATGCAGAGAGGCATCGAACCACCACAGACATTTGGTGCTTAGAATAATAAAAAGACTATAAAATTAGATTAGTTGAGTCTAATTTGGAATTGGTATATTCCCTATGCACTCTCACAGCTCTTGGGTAGATAAAGCCTGGAGATTTAGTACTGTCAGGACAGAGGACTCCAACTTCCAGTAAAAGAAAAAAGGCATTGTGGGAGGTCACGGAGGGCAGCACAGTGACCTCCAATGATTTACAGGCCTTTAGCTTAATGAAATTGTTTCAGTGACATGACGGTAAAAGCTCATAATGGATTGGATGCCCTAATGTAATGAAATTACTCCCTTCTGCCTTGAAAAAAAAAAAAAAAAAAAAAAAA
>NW_009953964.1:772362-780339 GCF_000747805.2 Chaetura pelagica
GGACCCCTCGGTGAGGGGAAAGCCCCCAACCTGGCACTCCGAGGCAGCTCTGCCTGTACCAGCCAGCCTTCATCCTCTCCCTTCCTTTCTGCAGGCAACTGGACAACAACCAGATCAGCTGCATCGAAGATGGAGCCTTCCGAGCCCTGCGCGACCTGGAGATCCTGTGAGTTGACTTGGTGCCGTGCTGGGGCGGCGGGGGGGTGGCTCTCCCTGTGCTGCAGTGCTGGGTGACTCTGGGGGCTTGGTGTCCTTCCTTCCCACCTCAGGCAGATTTTGTAGGTAGCAAAGTGAAATCTCACGTTTCCCCCAGGCTGGGGTTCCTGCTAATTAAACCACAATAGACGACTTCTCTGCTACCGCTGCCGAGGAGCAGGGATATTGCCGTGCTGCTGCTGCCTGGAACAGATGGGGGTCAGCAGTATTCCAAGTGCACCCAATGTCTGCTCTGCAGCCAGAAACCTGGCCAGGGCTGCAGAGTGTCGAGTATGGGTAACAGGTTTGTGGGGAACAATGTTGTGAGATATCTGACAATTGCCTCAGACAAAAAGCTGTTTAAAAGGTGTTTGGTATATAAGAGGGAGGAGAGACGGGTGCTTGGCAGGCTTGCTCCGTGCAGTCATTGGCTTTTGGGGAGGATCCTGCTCCCTGGGCTGAAATAACACCACGTTGTGCTCTTCGTGTACCACTAACTTTACACATCGGCTGTTAAAGCTACAACACAGACCAAAGCACGAAAAAAGGATTTGATAGTGAAAGCTGGCTTGAACAAAGTAAAAGTGCATTAGATTTAGAGCACTGTCATTATAATGTAAAATCCATTATTACCCAGAACTGAGCAGATAATTTGCTTATTACTAATAGTTATTGTTCACTTAGAGACCTCTTTCTGGCTTAGGCTTTGACTGTATGAACTGATATAAAGCTTTCCCTGTTACCTGAAAGTTAATTCAGTGAAGTGGAAAGTGTTCGTACTTGTGAAAGCACACGGTCCTAAGCCAAATTTGAGATGTCACTGGAGCCTGGGGTGTGGGGGGGTAGGGATCGGGGAATTAAAACTCTCATCTTAACTGGAGTTAATACTGGTCCAGCACTTAAACAGAATGCACTTATATACAGCAGAAGAGGCCTGCTCAGACTACTGAAAAGCTTGCCTTTAAATTACTTGGTATGAAACAGCAAATGGTAGATGGTTAAAGGAAGCATCTGCTTCCCACAGTCCTGGCACCTGCAGATTCAGCACATTCCAGGCATTGCCTTTGCTTCCAAGAACAGGGAATACAACGGGCTTTACAGACAGTGCTGTGCCACACACCACAATGTTTTTGAATATGCAAGTGGTACTATTTGTAATTCTTCACCAAAGGTTCTATTCACCTTATGCTGATGCTCAAAGGAGTTCTGCTGTCAGTTTCAGCAGAAGCAAGTTCAGCTTTCAGAGGGGCCAGGAAGTGGTGGTTGTGTGTGGTTTGTCTGTCACAGTCATCTGAGATGCCTTTGGTCCCTTTCTCTCCCAAGCTGGGGTATTGGTACTGATCAGACAGTGTGTTGCTCATATTCAGCTAACTGTAGGAATCTGCAGAGTTTCTTATCTGGGAACTTATGTCATGAAGAGTATTGTTTGAATTCTATATTAATAGCATATTTCAGGAAAAGTAATGTGTTACCACTATAAAGTTTTCCTTGTCTGCCAGATTGAGGAGTCTACTGTGAAAAGAAAATAATAATGAAATACAAAAATTTATTATTTTTTTAACCAACTTATTTTTCCATATCTGCAGAGAGTGATTCAGTCCTCCACTGACAGTAGACTGTGCCATAATTTTCACTCAAATAGGCTGGACAAAAAATGGAGCCTTTTTTGTAATAAACTGAGTTCTACAGGGTCTGAAAAAGTTGTTGGGAATACATTCCTTCCCCTAGGATGTAGTAAATGTTCAATTATTTATTTACCTCTCTGCTTTTAGTTTGTTAAATCTATACCAGTTACTTCTGGGTAAGAGAAGAGGAGGATATATAAAATATATCATAATCAGTTCTTCCATGCATTTTTAATTTTCAACACGGACATACTTCTACAGGGAAAATCAATCTTAATTCTAAAATATGAGAGAACAGGTTGATATCTATTTCTAAAGGTATTTTTCTTGCAGTCATGAAATGTGAGTTTTGTATTTCCAATCTAATTTTATTTTTTTTCCAAGTTTTTCTTCAAAGAAACTTTGGGTATTTAAATCTTGCAATCAAAATGAATTTGCCTAATGCCACAGAGTATATAATATCTTCAAAGTCATAAATGTTAAAAAAGTTGAAGTAAGTTGAACCATCAAGGATAGCAAGCAAGTTAAACCAAAGTTCATTATCTCAGAGCCACTCTACATTATATGCAGATATATTTTAACCTGTAATGTAATATGTAGAAAATATTTACTGATTCTGGCAAAAATTAATCTAATTATCTGTTTGAACAATTTGTAAGGGCATGAAAAAAATGTTTCTTCTTTATCTTGTTGAAATCTTGTCATATTTCTGTTATCAAACATTTACATTTTTGCATATCTTCTCTGCACACTTGCCTGTCTACAGAATTCTACATTCAGTAGATAACTTGAGGCAGAGACAAAATGCTTAGTGTTATTTTAAAAATTAGTGAAACACACTTTCTTTAAAAGCACTTTGGTTTCTGAAGTACACTTTTCATTCACCCTGAATTTCTCTAAAAAAGCATGAGTGCAAAAAGCTTGATGATTTGGTAGATGCACGAATAGAGGGAAGTTGTGCAGTTGTTCTTCAAAATGAGGAGCACTCCGTGGTCCATGTTGCTTATTCCTGCTTGTTAAACAAATTGTTTTCATTTACTACTTCTATTTTCTTTTTCCTATGTTATAAATTAATTCCTGTAGCAACAAATAGTACAAAGGCAGAAATGACAACAAGGCTGAAGTTTATAACTAATTTCAGTACTTGACATGGTGCAAATTAGTTGCTAACTCTAGAAGAATCTTGGATCAGACCAAGGCACTGACTGAGGTTCCCAAACATACACTTTTGATCACTGTTTGGTTTATGAGCTTCTGAGTTTTGTATATCCCAAAAGGTGCTCCTCATCCTACAGTCTGACCTGTGTAGACCATAATGCAGGTGCCAAGTGCTACCACTGACTCAGAGCTTTGGTTTAAAAAGCTGTAAAAAGGTTGTTTAAAAAGTGCTTTGGTGCCTTCTGTTAATTGCCTTTGCCCCTGCAGCAAGGTGAAAATAATGTCTGAGAAATTACATGCAGAACTGACATGCCTACTCAAACACCCTTCTTGGTAGTTTTGCATTGGGGGTGGTTTTCTTCATTTTTGGCTCAGATTTTCTGTACAGCTTCCCATAAAGGTTTTGGTTTTAATCTGTAGATAAAATAGGGATTTTTCTTGTTGACACACTTGCTTTCCCCTTTTTATAAGCTAATTGAGTGTATTTCGGTGGGTTTGATCTTGCATTCCAGGACACAGAAATGTGTGTGCAACCAGTAAAGCAGCCATAAAATGTAAAAGGGGCGTGTGTTTGTAAAGGGGTGGCAAAAGTTGTTTAACTGACTTCTGACCTGTTGAAATAGAAATGCACAGAAAAGTAGAGAATTGGTGCGCAACTGTAACTGTAACTAAGTGAAGTATCATTTTTAGAAAGAGAGAATTTTCCACTCTGCCTAATTTTTAGTTATGTCCTGTAGCAATATCTGGCAATAACAGTGTTACTGAGAAATATGTATTAGTGTAGCTGTAAGGATATTTAAAGATTATTAAAAAAAACCAACCCTTACAAAACAAACAAAACACCAAAGAATTCTTCAGTCCAGTATTACTTTTGGTGTGTGACAGAACGACGTCCACATCCTTTTCAATTAGAAACTAGTCCATAGCTTTATTGTAAAATGTCCAAAATTATGAAGCATAGGACCTAAAGCTCAGATTTTCACTCTCAGTCCCTTAGGATACATGAATAAAAGGATTTAATTTCAAGGTGATTTACAAGCCCGGTCAAACCAGATAAACTAATAGTACTGAGTGAATCATCATACTGTTGTAATTAAACTGGAAATGCAGAAAAATACTTGTATTTTTAGGATCTCGGTAAGATACTCAAATTACCAAAAAGCTTTTCAATTCTTTATTACTGCTTTGCCTTGCTGGGGTACCTTGAAGACTGCAGGTGACATGGCAGCTGTGCCATGTAGACAGGACAGAAAGAATTACTAGTCACTGTTGGCAACTGAGGTGGAATGTTTTCCTTATTTTGTATTGTAAAAGCTGATTTTCCTCCTACTTTATAATGTTAGCCATAGGGACTGGAGCTTGATGACATTTTGTTCATTGCTGATTTTCTGTAAAAAATACATATATATATATACATATATATATATATACACCAAACCCCAAAGATTTTGTCATTCCAAGAGCTATTTGTAGTGAGTAGTATTCTATTAAAGCAGACACATGAGTTCTTGCTGAGATACTATCGAATGATTTGGGGTTTTGTTTGTTGTTAGTGATGTTAATTCTTGTAGTTCCTGCATATAATATCTCTTAGCCTGAAAATCCTCTTACCCGAGTTCCACCTGCCATTGGAAATGAATGAGCACCAACTCTGTAGCAATAAACTACACAAGTGAGAATCCAGCATTCCACTTTGGGTGCTCTAGTATGAAAAATACAGATAATTCACTCACAAGAAATACTGACGCAATGCAAGTACAGTGACCCAAAGATCCACAGCAATTTTGTCATTTCAATTCCCTAAATATTTGATCTTAAAAAAAAAAAAGTTATTTTTTCAGTAAAATGTAAACACAAATTGAGACACACCAACCTGAATTCTTAAAATGAAAAGGAGTCTTAGATAATAAATCGATCTATCAGTGTCTGTCTGTACCAGCTTTTCTCTTCAAACACTTCTGCTTCACTCTCCTGTTCCACAACAAATGCCCAGAAGCAAACAGGTCCAATCACCGTGTGCTGGTTCTTTCCAACTCAGACTTGACCCCAAGTCATGTTCTGCAGTACAGAGCAAGCTCTGTCTGACCAGATGTGCTCTGCATCCCCCCAGCTTCTGTACCTTGTCTGACACATCCAGGCATTGCAAGCATTTTACATGTGGAGTAGGGTTATCCCTGCTTTCCTTTTTTCATTCCAATATATTCCTGTTACAAAGGATTTTATATCATGAAAAAAATTAGTAATTCGTGCAGTCACTGCTGGAGATGTCGTGGGTGTTTTTATAATGCACACTACCTTTTGGCCTAACAAACTTTTAAGAACTTTTCTGGACATGGATATTTATTTTGTGCGACAGCCAGGATTTGATTGTTCCTAGGGTTGTCTTCTGTGTGCCAAACAGTCAGTTACAAATTCAGTTTTACTTATTTGCAAAGTGTTATTCTGGACATGTCTTAACTAGATAGAAGATTTTTATTTACTTTGCCCACATGGAGAGTCAGGGAGAGAAAGTCATGACATATTTATAAATGTATGAGATGTCATTGCTTAATGAAAGCCTGAAAATGCCACGCAAATGTGATTTCCTCCTCTATTTTGCTGGAAATTAGGATCGGTCGAGGCAATCAGGATCAAATTTGAAGTCTGTAAATTGTGTTCTTATAACTGATACCAAAGTAGCTAAATGCAAGAATGAAAATGATATTTCCATTTAAAACGTTGTGCATAGCTGTCTTTCTCACTCATACTTGAGTATGGCAATATTGAAATTATTGGGTTTTGTGGTTGGCTTGGGGTTTGTTTTTTACTCAAGGGTATATGTTAGATAAAATGTATATCAATCAAGAAAATGACTGTAAAATCATGTCCTTTCAACATGTACATAATATGGGTCATAAACCAAAAACTTCAGTAACTATTTGCAGTAAAACAATTGGAGTATCTACCAGTTAGGTGTAAAACAGGGAGTTTGGCTTTTCCAAGAATATCTCCAGTTTTCCATGTTGAGCTTGCATCACAGGCAATCAAGTTATGCCACAGGAAGAAAAAAGGCTGGGTTTGCAAAATGAGAAATGGTGCACCTAGAGGTATCAGTGGACAAATTACAGCTTAAATTTTTGTTTCCTCCATTATGTATTAGACTGTTGTGCAGTTTATGATCTCCCCATTCTTCCTGCCTCCTGTATCGCTGTATGTCTTTAAGGGAAGGAGAAATGTTCCTGAAGACCCTGGCTGCTGTTATTACAAGGTTTCTGGTATATAAATCAGTTGGAGATAAGATTAATTACAGAAATGCCTTTTTCAGGAGAACTTTTAGAAAGGTACTGCATGTTTGCTTGATAAGAAATGGTTTTATTTGCTGATAGATGTCAGTGGGAGATCCCGTGTTGTTGCTGAAGATATGGAAATGAAATCTGAGATACCCTCAGTTCTATAACATATTACAAAATGTGAGGTTGGAAGTACAGCATAGTAAAAGGAACACTATCCAGATGGCACCTGGGTGACAGGCTTTATATCAAAGACCAGCTGAGATAAAATAAGAACCGGTAAGAGAGGGTCTCTGAAAATCACTGACGCCTGCTACAGATGTAATGTAACTCTCTCTCTTTATGGGAAGAATATATTTGCATAAATTCATTGATCAATGATTTTGCTAATCCTGCAGTATTCCAGGCATGTCCCAGCAAATTGATGAACATTTCTATCAATCCTCTGTGTGGCTGCCTAATTATATTACATCTTTAGAAAAAAATGGATTTTTCCCCTCCTGGAGCATATGTAGCAGTTGAATGCTGTGTTCATTCTCCTTTCCTGCTCCCATTAGGTTGGAGGTTTTTTCCCTTTAAGAATAGCCTGGAGCTGTGCAGGCTGCAAAACTTATCAAGATTAAGAGCAGTGCCAGGTTAGAATTATTTGTTTCATGAATCACTGACCAATACGTGTTTTGAGGAAGCCCAGTTTATGGCTTGGGTAGTGCAACCCCCTTATTGGTGCTGCAGTCGCTGCTCCAAGGGACTCCAAAGTCAAAACTCCAGCAGACACACGGATTTCTAGCAACCCTTCTGATCCATGGTATTAATTGTTTCATTTGCATGCTCTGCTCATCTTGTGACCTGCCCTTCCTCCCTTTTGACTAATATAGTTTCTTTGTCAGTAATATAAAAGATGTAGAACAAGCATTTTGACTGTTGAAAGTCAAATGAATGTGAATGACTTGATCTAGAGGACACTCAACTGTAGTTAATACAGGTGTGCAGCTCAACACCCTAACCAAATGCTGAGCTGGACTGTGGTGGAAATAAAACTCCCTGCAGCTGAAGTTGAGATTATGACAGAGTTCTGAGGGAAAGTAACAAGTTCAAGGTAGATGAGTAGGCATTTTGTGCTGTAATTTGCAATTCATTGTTTATATGACTCTCCCAAATCAGCTGGATGACAAGTCTATGGTAGCTGGACACAATCCTGTTGGCATTAATAGGCCTCTTTATCTGGGGGAGGAGGCTGCATGCCTGGGTTACATAGGTTTCCATATCAATGTCAAAGATACCAGGACAGCCCTTCTGTGACAGTTTGGGGTTCAGAGCTGGTGTTGGATGCAGAAGCTCCTGCTTGCTCTGGAGTCAGTCACCACAACAGCAAAAAAAAAAAAAAAAAAGTATTATTTAAAAAAAATATTTTTAAAAATGATTTTTACCTTCTTTTTTTTATCTTCTGTGTGCAATTAAAGGCATTGTTTGTCACCTACAGGGGTGTAAGTGGTTTGTCTTTTTCAGAGATTGTCCCTCTGCTGTGCTGGTAGAACAACACAGACAAAGGCTCTGTGCTGTAGCCAGTCTTTATACAAGAGAGGACTCAGAATCCTGGCTTCTCTGCAAAGACACAGTAAAATTATGATGAGAGCTCTGTGGACTAAATTATTGTTCTACCACTTCAAGCATTGTATCAGATATTTAACCTTAAACTGTAGCTGCTGGGAATGTGTTACTATGCATTCCTG
>NW_009953964.1:780379-795819 GCF_000747805.2 Chaetura pelagica
ATTCCTGCTTACTGGCATTATCCACTGTTTTTAGCTGGGACAATAATATTGTATCTATAGTAAACTAGAAATAAAAAATTAATATGTATCTATGCAAAGTAGATTATTACATCTGCACCTGAAAAAATGCATACATAGAAGCTTCTTCTGATCTAAAAATTAAATAGTCATTTTTTCCTGCTCAAGGTTATGCATATAATGTAAGTATATCTGTGAGTATGTACGATGACAAGAGCATGTATTGTATGGTTAAATAATGAAAAATAATTTTTAAAACTTTAAAAAGAAAGGCATATGATCAATGTAATATAGACTTTAGCATAGCCAATTTTGTATTTAAGAAAAAAGAAAATATAAGACCTGCATTAAAGATGGAAGTATGAAAAAAAATTGAAGTAATTTGAAGCCAAATAATCACAATTCCTGTGTTAATTTAGTTACCAGAAATGAAGCAATTTCATATTAACAGGTTCAATAATTTTGAAGTGGAATTACATTTCTTAAGTTTCTGTTTTGGGGTGAATTATCCAAATACATTGTTTTAGTATGGATGAGGGCTGGATGGCTACACTTAGGATATCTGCAGATCCTTAGAAACAAATTTTAAAACACTGGAAGGTCATCCAGAAACCATTGTTGTGCTATACCATGTTGTTGCTGAACATCTTGGAGATAACTGGGAAAATAGCTTGGTCAGTTGAAAGAGCATCAAATGAGATGGCTACAAAATAAGCCATTAAAGGAAAAAATGAACAGTAGTGCCATTAATTTTTTAAAATTGCAGATATCCCTCTTGTCATCACCGTGCTAGGTGACATGTGATGTCTGTGGCTTGCAAGTGCCAGACAGTGGCTGTGATTGGGATTTATTTGAGGGTAAAAATGAACATAATGGAAGACAAGTTGTTGGCTGTGATGAAGGGGTGTAGAAGCATACACTGAAGAAAGTCTTTGTTCACAAGATTGGTAATTTAGGTTGTTCTTGCATATTTGGCCATTAGAACCTTAGATTTTTTTTCTCTTACCAAAAGTACTTTTTCGGGAGAAGGGAGGGTGAGAAAGCAGATCTCGTTGATGGCTTTCAGCCTTGGACTTGGCCCCTGTGATCGATAAATTGCCGCAATGCAGCATCTCTGCGACGACTGAAGGCCGCCGAGAAGCCCCCGTTGGTGCAAAAGGCGGTTGCGGGCTGGGCGGGCTCTGGGGAGGGGGTGAGCCCACTCCGCGAGCACCCGAGCTTCTTACTGGTTCCTTGGGCAATTTCAGTGAAGTCTTAAAAGGGTTGGGTCCAGTTTCTCTGCGAGACACCCCGTCTTCTCATCCGTGGCTAGAGCGCTAGAAATCAGGCGAGGCACTTCAGCTAATACTTAGGCTGAAACAGTTAGGAGAGACCATCCACAATGGCAATTATGTTTTATTTTGTATGCATGCAGATATTGCAGAGAAACAGCCACGTATGGAGAAGAATTGACTTCTTTTATTTAGCTACTTCTTGCTCTTGTAGAATATTCCTAAACAGATTACGAGTGCTTCAAATTTTTTTCCTTGCATAATTTATTTTCCACTTTTTCACTCTGTGGACTGAAGGCAAATGAAACGCTGTGAGTATTTACTATTCAAATTGTTATGGTTTCTAAGCTGTATTGCAAACGCATGTATGAATGTAGCAGGTAGTGCTGCTTCTCATGGGCAAGTGGTGTTTGGGAGAAATTTAAAAATTGGAAAGAAAAGTGTTTTTAAACATATTGACCTTTTTCTTGTGTGATGCACACAAGCACTGTCTAATTTATTATCAAAAAGGAAAACTCAAGGTTTCATTCCTGATGGAAAGCAGATCCCTTTCCAGCTTCACCAAGAAGCATGTAATTGCCCTTGTCTAGGAACTACGTGTTGTCTTTGTTCTTTCAAAACACTTAATTCCTCTATAGATGTAACTTTTCCTTATCAACTGTTCATCCATGCAAATCTAAATTGACAGAATGTGTATGTCACACATTTCCTATTTCATTCAGGTGGATTTATATCATTAGACATTAGCCTTAATTTCCAGCATGTATGATTTTCAGGTAGGGGCATCACATACTGTTAAAATATAAAATTATTCCACAAATATGATCTGTGTCTCTTGCATTTTGGTGAGGCACTTTTAGCAGTAAAGGTTAGAAGATTTACAAGATTTGCTTCTCTTCTTTCCTTTGCTGACCAAAGCTGAGAGTTGTCTTTGTGGTTCCATGCTGCATTGTGCCCATTGTCATGTTGCCAGAACTCTGGACAATCTCTTCCCACTGCACTCTCCCCGTGGGAATGCTAACAACCTTGGGAGCCAAGGGCTGTCTGAGACACTGGGCTCCTGAAATCAGGGGGGCTGCTCTAGCATGAGGAACAAGGGTCATTATTTTGCCTGCAGGACTTGGTATGTCTGCCATGGGAGGGAAATGGAAACCAGGGCTACCGACAGCCCACTCTTCATGGATGCTGATCTCCTGCCTCCTCAAAAGACACAATGATGCAAAATCTTTGTTACTGAGCCTAAACTGCTGCCAGTGCCATTTCTGTTCATTGTTTTGATGCTTCTGAGGCAGCTGTCTGCTGCCTCCCTGGGCTTGCAGCTGGTCCCTCCCTTGGTCCTAGTGGCCAGTGTGGGATTGCAGGAAGCCGCAGTCCCGCAGGCAGTGCCGCATTGCGGCAGCAGAGGAAGTGGCAACAGGCTGGCACAATGACCACCCCAATAGAGTGAATGTCACGTCGCCCCTTGCAATGGGTGCAGAGTTCTATTTTTCATCAGTTTCTCCAGCTCTGAAAAGACAACTAATTCCTATCTGTCACTTGGAATGGCTTTTCTGTTCCTGAGTGTGTCACACCACGTATGGAAAGGATATGGTCATTATGGTAGGGAAGTCTGTCGTAATAGAGGCTTATACTGCAAGGTTGTAGCATTAAGATTGCAGTGTACTCAAGATGAGAGAAATTAGAACATGGCTTTGAAGAATGATCCTGTTTCTTTCTGATCCAAATTTAATCAGTTCCTTTAGAATTTCTTTAGGAGGAGTCCTGTAAGGAAACCACAGCACTCAGCTGAGTGGATGCTGAAACCTTTTCTGTTGGAAATCTCCATCATTAGATGTCTTCAGCCTGAACAAATGGCAGAAGTTTCTTGCTCCTTTCAAATTACAGCGTTGAGCTGTGTTAGTTTGAATTTGATTGTGTTTATAAGACTGCTTTAGCTTCAGAAAGGACTAAACAGAAATAACTGTTCAGGCAGGAACCTGAGAAAACATCTGATTTTGCTGAAGTATTGATGCATCAAACTTAAGGTTTGTATGATCTGACTCTGTCTTCTTGATTTTTTTCATCCTTTCCATAAATACGCTCTGGCTTTCAGACCTCCTTTTGCATCAAGAACCCAATCCACTTGCCATTGATTTTTTCAGTAGCACAGAATCCATAAGCCACGGTACCTGACATGCATGCTGTTGGGTAACACCAAGAGCCATATTTAGTAAGAAAGTTCTTTATATAACAAACATAAAAGCCTATCTATTTAACAATTTATTTTAATTAAATTAATATTATTGTATTAGTTATGTAGTTATATGAATAAATTGAAATGAGATTTTCAAATTAATCTACCAAACAAAATTCAGGTGAGTTGAAATTGATTACAGAGAGATTTTTTCTTTCTGTGCCTCCTTTGAAAATCTGCACCTAAATAAATGGATTGCAGGGACTAGGTTCATTTCTTGCTGAATCAGCAATGGGATTTACACTGACTTCAGTGAACGTTGGTCTGGGTATTATGATAATTGGGCTTGTTCCCAGTGGTTCTAGGCAGTAATGTCAGCTCTTGAAATAGAGTACCATAGAGAATCATCAAAACCACTCTGATGATGTAAAATGTTTATTCAGTGTTTGCAGAAATACTTTTCTTTCTCTGAGTCCAAATACAGAAAATTACGGATGTAATTGGTGCTTTGAGCCACAGCAGTCATTCCCAATACAGTGTATTGAAAATGTAAAGCCTTTGAGCAAAGACATGAAAAAATTTCTTGATTAAAAAAAGTGCAGGCAGTGTTTCTTGTGCCAGTTTCTTGTGCCATTTTTTAGTTTAAAAAAATAACTCTTTGGAGAACCCTTAATTTAAAACTGAAACAGAGGCAGAAAAATTTCAGTCTGCATTCTTTTGTCTTTGCATCAATGTTTTTACAATTAAAATTTCCATTCAGGCTGAATTCAATTTGTATTTTTTGCCTAGAATTAGAATGTCATGTAAAAGATTGAAAAGCTGATTGAAATTTCAGCTCTCACTGGGCACAGGCATTAGAAAGACTTGTGGAATGCAACTTGTATCTGTATTTTGTAGAGCTAGTAGAGGTGATTTGATTTTTATGGGAAAAAAAGGTATGACTTTTTTTTGGACAGAAAGAGCAGACTTCCTTAAAGGAAAGGGTAAGACACTTCATGAAAGACCACGTGAATGACATTAGTGACTTAACATCTAACAAAATCCACAACCTAAATGTGTTATGTGCCCTCATTCTCTGTATAACCTTGATTATATTTTATTTTACCTTATCTTGGCTTAGCCCATTTTATTTTATTCTTTCCTATCTTGTCATTGTATTTTCTGCTTTATCTTGTTTTAGCATGTTTTATTTATTTGAGTGTTAGTATGAATAAGTAAATTCAGGCATAATGATGTGTGTGTGCCCACGCAACATAAATGCAGGACTAAAGGTAACACTAGAAAGGTCTGAGCATCAGTCACCAGAATCCTTTATTTTCTCCCACTTGTGTACATATGACAATACAATCTTTGTACAGGCCCATGTGATTTTTTTTTCCTGCTCTCTTTTCCCCATTGACACTGATTGTTAGTTCCAATCTCTTTACCCAGATAGCTTGTCCAACCATTGTTTTAGCTGCAGCTCCTGCCTTTCCCTCTCCTCTGTTCTTAGCCTCAGCTCCTGACCTTGCCAGTCCCAGAGACTCCAGCCAAGGCACAGCCAGCCTCTAGAGAGACTTAATGCAGCAATTACAGGACTTAAGTTAATATGCATTAAAGTTAGTACTACAGGCAAATGTGATCGCCTTGGTTCTTGCTGGTTAACAAAACGGGCATTTAAAACAAATAATTTGTTATTGTAATAACCCTGTTTCCCCAAAGCCTGATGTTTTTGAAAGTAATCTCACTCCTTCAAGGGAAAAAAAAATAATCTGCCATAAACATCTGGCCTTTATAATAAACTTAAATAATTAAAATCTGACAGTTATATGCAAATTAAAATCAGACACAGAATGGGAAGAATTGGGCAATTGTAGCAGTAAACACTGCTGGCAATTTTTTGCATAACTCCATATTAGGGTTATTTTATTTTTTTTTCATACATTTCTAAAAAGAACATTTTATTTCCTCTGAATCCTTTGGATTAGTTGTATTTCTGATGTCAGCTTCCAAATTAACAATTCTAGAGCTTCTCCTGTATCTGCAATGAGAACATTTGCGAACACATCGGCAAGAGACTAATACTGGAAGAGAAACCACAAAATGGCAACTAGATATTTTTATTTATTTCAGTGCATTTTACCTGTCACCTGGAGACTACTTAGAAGATTATTTGCCTGAGCTAACATTGTGATTAAAAAGTACAGAGTTGGGTACAAATATTGAGACAAAAACCCAGCTGTTACTGCTTTTGCTGCTAATTTGAGGTGTCAGACCCAAGCTCTGCTGCTGTATGTCAGTGAATAAGGCCCCTTGTGAGATCATTATGTTTTCTAACAGTTGAGAGTAATGGATTAATCAGTGCAGCATCAGTTGCTTTCATTATATGCCCACATGGTAGCTGTGGGCTCTAACCTAAACAGTCTGTGGGGAGATCAAAGGATTGAGTACAAGAGGCACTCAGGACTCACCAAAACTCTGAAGTGATCCACAGTTGAGTTTTGGACCTTGCCTAATGAGCAAATCTTGGATGCCTTGCAAGCGGCAGGTGAGGACTGAGCACAGTGTTTAGGGATAGAATGACAAAACCATTTTGATTTTTTCCTCGCAGGCCATGAGAAGCAGTAAATATTTAATTTAATGCAAACTGCTTCTGACCAGTACGAAAAATAGTTCTTCATAGCTATGGAAAATATAACTCCTTTTACCCTACAATCTCAAAGTTAATGACAAACATTAATTACAGCAATGTATAAAATTCAAGACTTGGTTTTAGTACTAAAAATAGATTTAGGTTTAGGTTTTGCAAATGGTAAAATGCCCCCACTTTTCATTATATAAGGTGATATTTAAGGGCTGGAAGGGGTCTGAAATTGTCATCTCTTGTCCCAGCCTAGAGCAGTACCACTGAGTCCCATGCCATTCTTGCCAGGGTTTTCTTTAATCTTTTCTTACAGGCTTCTGCTGCTGATGGCTGCATGCTCTGTAGCAACTCTTTGCTCTATTTTTCCTCTTCTCATTGTAAGAAACATTTCCCCTATATTTAATAAAAATTCTCCTTTCTGAAATTTATATCTGTTACTGCTTTTCTTAACTGTTGTTGAACACAAGAAACAGGTAATTTCTTTTCCCTTTGCAATGAATGGCTTTGTATGTAGTTGGAGAGAGCTTTAAGAGTAAGTGATATGAATCTGTTAACAAAAAGGTCTAAGGTTCTGTCACTGTTAGTGTTAAATTTTGTGCTAATGCAGTCACTCACTCATGTTTCATCTCTACTATTTCAGACAGACTTCCACATCCTCACTTATGTGCACAAATAATGGAGGATTTTGCATGTGTGCATTGTGAAAAGATTCCTTCACATATTTTAATTTACCAACACCCCACTCTCCCCTTAAGCTTTGGTGTCTCATCCAAGTTCCCTTTCTGTCACCACCAGACTGTTGAGTTCCCTTCTGAGCTCTACTGGCAACTTGGGGTGAGCTGCTTGAGGGTTTTTTCGTGTGAGTTCACCCACTCCTGAACAGTAATAACATTATCAAGAAAACTATTAACATGAGAGGTTTAATTATGCTTAGAGATGCCTCAGTTAAGTCTTAATAAATTTTCCAGTCTCATTTACTGGATGTATAGTTGCACTGGGGATAGGAAGTCTGGAAACCACGGCAGTTGTGAGAGAAGCAGTAATCGGGGACTAAGACAGTAATTCACTCTTGGGAACAGTACCAGCCTGCAGATGCACCATTTGTAGCTATCCACGGCATGCACATAGATAATAATCTTACATTAGGCCCAATTACATGGTGTTATGGACGCACAACACGGGGATTACATACACAGCCAACAAGCACACCGTGATAAAGCACTGATGTAATTGAAGGAGACAGAAGGAAATGTTAGACTTGTTAGCACTACCAGAGCTGCAGTGTCTGATATGGCAGTTCCCACCAGCCTGCCCTGTCTACTTTTCTGTTCCCTTTCAAAGCCTTACTTTCAAAGTACAGGATTATCACAGAGGTAACCCAGTGCCTCTTTCTTTCCACAGTGGGTTTAGAGAATTTTACGCAGGAAAAGGAAATGAATGTTGTTGTCAAGCCCACAGACACAGAGAAGTATGTGCTGCCAAAATGAGGACTGTTGTTTGCAGGACTCCTTCTATCAAACCATTTTATGTAAAGAATATCAAGTGCCCGAACATGAAAGATATTCAAACTCTGAACTATAATAAATGAGCTGGTACTTTTTCAGATCTCTTTCTCCATTTACCTATCAGCAAATGGGTCTGAATATTTCTTTCTAGCTGAGAATTTGCAAATGCTGCAAAGTCAATGATCAGCCAAATGTGACACAAAGGAAGCCTGAATGGCTGGCACAGCAGACCTCTATTAACTATGGTAGATGCTTATTAAGGCATTATATTAATGCCTTAAAGTGTTAATCAAATATTTAATCTACCATATCATTTCTCAATTTGATTAGCTGTTTGTGCTAATCAGAAATGGCATGTGAAAGAAAATTAGTCTCTGTTGCCATCAAAGGCCAAAAGGTGTCTTCAGCATTTGACTTGTTATCCCCTTGCCTTTTCATTTCCGTCCATTCAGACTGTAAACCAGAAGCATCACTGTGGGTACTGATGCACCACTAGCGAGCTATGTACATATGAAAATGTCTTGTACTTAGAAAAAAGGACATTTGCATAGTGTTTTTTCCTTTTGTCAATGATAAAAGAGCTGACTATATAACTCTCTTTAAGCTGGGATGCAATAGGTAATAGTGTCATAAAGCAGTGTTATGTGTTTTAACAAAAAACCCAGCCCTCCTACATATTTTCCTGCTTGAAATGTGACTGGAAAACATTGTTACTGGTTTTCGTTGTACGTATTGAAGTACTAATTGATGAGTTAGTTTCAGATAATTCTGTTATGTTGCTTATCTTTTTCTGACATCGTTGCCAGAAAATCCTTTTCCTTCTTGTCTAGAACTTAACTGGAACAAAGCAGGTAGCTATATTGTAGTGAAAGTATTCTTATTTCAGATCAATAAGTCACCAAGCATTCTGATATTCATTATATGCTCTTTACTGTATCATTAATTGAATTCCAATTAAGAGAAATGAAATCTCTATGTACTCTGTAATTTACAGAATTGAGAGTGTTTGACTGTTGATCTGACAGCCTGGGAATTCTGCTCTGTGAATTAGTCCAAGAAACATGAAGGGATGCCTAGAGTTCCTGAGGTTTCTTTTTTTAAATACTTGTATTTTTAGTAAGGTTTAAAATTTAAATCCTTTCCTTTATTTTTCCAAAGTATGTTCCATAAAAGTTGTGTGATTTCTTCTAGTATTCTGACTATAATTTTTTTCCTGACTCTCATCTAGTCCAGAACACATGTATTCCTATTCAATAGGGTGGAAAAAGGAGTAAAGAGTAAAGTGTAAATATAATTTTTTAAGAAAACACATGCAGGACCATAATTTCTAGAGATTAATGATTTTCTTGTGGTTACATTGAGTCTGGAATTCACAACTCTTAGGGAGCTGTACGTGCATTTGGGGCAAGTCAGAAGAGAACAGAAATGCAACCGCATGTATTTATGGATTTGCACAAGAAGTTTGAAGAAGGAGATAGGCCATTGTTTTCAACTTGTGACAGGATTGCAGAGTGAGCATTCTTTCCTTTAAAATAATTCTGATTAGTGGGGCCCATAAATCAGCTTTATTCTACAGGAGGAAGAGAGCAGCTCCATGTGTGCCTCTACTTGATTTGGGCAACTGGCAGAGGAGTGAGTTAGTAGAGCAGTTCCTCTGGGGTTGTAAATTGAAGTCAGTGGAACTATGACAGTTCATACTGGTGGAGGATGTACCACCTCAAAGATTGCTGATCCCACGTTATGCATCTTCCAAGTAGTCCTTGGAGGATCCTTAGGACTGCTGCAGTCTGCTTCTGCTTAGCTTGCAAGACCTGACAAGGATCACGGCCCAAGGTGGGAAGTTTGCTGGTATAAATAATATTGTCTATAACCTCAGTTTCCTGATTCAGCATTTGGAATGTGAATCATTTACAGGGAGAGGACTTCTTAATGAGAGGACAGTGCTTTTACAAGGGACAAGGATATATTAGGTTTGGAAAAGATGCCAGATACAAGGCTGGGGAGAACCCAGCAGAATACGATTTTCCTTATATGATGTTGGAGGAGTCAGAAGATTCTGGAAGTTTTCTGTTTCTCACAGCTTCCTGATGTTTGCATATATTTTTCAGTGGATTTGAATCTTAGTTGGATCAAAATGAGACTGGGGCCTTGAAGCAGCTAGCAAATGACTAGAGCAGAATTTGTTTTTCCCTTCATGTGTTAAAAATGCCACTGTATTGTGTGCTTACCTCTGTCAGAACACATACTCTCAAAAATCGTTGCTGGGAAGGCTTCATGTGCATGACAGAAAGCTTTGCAAAATGCCTCCAGGGCACACCTGAATCTGAAAACATTCCCATTCAAAAGCCAAAGAGTTCTTACTGCATGGGAGCTGTGTGCTCTGCACAACCAGAGCAGCAGGGTTAAATTCTTGCAGCTACAACTGGGCTGTAATTACTGTAAATTAGTGCCCTTTGCAGTGTTTGGCCTTCTTTGTCCTTAAATAATTGCTGTTATCATAGATGTTTTATTGCCTTCATTATGGTTAACATTTAAATATCAATGAAATAGTGTGCTACTAAGTCATCTATGCAATAGCTATCTGTTAAAGTTATCTGTGAAATTTGTGTTTAAGGAGTATATTAATTCAACAGTGACTTAGGATTCTTGGAGGGAGGGTTATATATTTGTCAATGAATTATGGGAAACCATTGCTTATTAGGGGCAAAACCTGAGCTACTCTCATCCAGTATTTTGTGAGTAGAAAATACTTTGTGATTGGAATAATCCTTCTTTCCATTAAACAGAAATATTTTAAGAAATTTAAAAATATTTTTGAATCACCAAATCAGACAGTCCAGAGGAGAAGGACTTATGGGTGATGGTGGATAAGAAGCTCAACATGAGCCAACAATGTGCGCTGGAGCCCAGAGGGCCAGCTGTGTCCTGGGCTGCATCCAAAAAAGTGTAGCCAGTAGGTCAAGGGAGGTTATTCTGCCCCTTTATGCAGTTCTCATGAGACCCTACCTGGAGTACTGTGTCCACTTCTGGAGCCATAAGAAGGACATGCAGCTCATGGAGAAAGTCTAGAGAAGGTCCACAAAGATGATCTGAGGGCTGGAGTATCTCTTCTACAAGGACAGGCTGAGAGAGTTGGGGCTGTTTGGCCTGGAGAGGAGAAGCCTCCTGGGAGACCTTATAGCACATTCCAGTGCCTGAAGGGGTTACAAGGAAGCTAGGGAGGGATTTTTGACAAGGGCAGGGAGGGATGGGATGAGAGGAAATGGATTAAAACTGGAAGAGGGAGATTTAGGTGAGACATGAGGAGGAAATTCTTTGCTGTGAGGGTGGTGACACCCTGGCCCAGGTTGCCTAGGGAAGCTGTGGCTGCCCCATCCCTGGAAGTGGATCAGCAACCTAACCTGATCTAGTGGGAGGTGTCCCTCCCATGCAGGAGGGTTGGAACTAGATGATTTTTAAGGTACCTTCCAACTCAAACTATTCTATGATTCTATGACATTTCTACATCCACATGAAGAATTGCACCAGGAGATGGTGTTATGTTCCCTCCCTGCAGTTAGTGCAGAAGGAAACCCACTGTCACGTCCTGTTCTGCCTGAATCCAATCTATGTCCTTTGGAATTCAATAGAAATTCTCCCTTCAATTCCTATGGCTTCTGCTAACTCCTTTAGTCCCACATGTGACCTGTTCAGACATCAGCTATCTGTGTGATTTAATTTCTGTAAGCTGACTTTTCATGTGGCTTTTATTTATCAGGGTTTACCTAAAATCTTCCAATCAAGTGCATAGCTCATTTTTATGTAACAGGAAAGTGAGGCAGAGGGTAAACTATATTTATATATTTACAGAAAAAAATGGTGGTGCAATTGGAAATTCCATTTGTGAGTCCCGTTTGAACTTCCCAACAAACGTATGAAAATACAAATAGCAAATATAGATATTTAAAGGTGGGGGTGTTCATTTCCTGAAAGTGTTATATGTGCTATTTTTGGCTAACTGTCCACACATGGTTTTGGTTTGCATTGCTGGCTAAATAATGTAATTAATTGGTAGCAATTCTATGACAGAGAAGTTCACTTTGCACTATCCAAACTGCCACAGTGGGACATTTCTGTTGTCATCATGATGTTACTGGAGTTCAGAGGCAGAGCCTTTCAGCCACAAGGTTATACAATGACACTTGCTGTGTTCACTTCCAGAGCTGAGGCCACACTGAGACAGTGGTACGTGCAAGGTGTGCTGCACAGCCAGCAAACTGCTGCAAGAGTTTATTCTCAGGTTTACTTCTGACCTTGACAGTATTTGCTTCTCCTTCTTATCCACTAAACTTATGATAGTCTCTGAGACTTAGCGTATTGAGAAACTGAACACACAAACCCATAATTTTGCATACCCATAGATCCCAATACTTAGCCATGTGTTTCTTGTCCAAACTTTGGCATCATCAAGTTTTTCAGAGGATCTGGAATGCATACTATATATTATACCATAAGCCATGATGCACTAAGGCCTACAGCCTGGTGTGTGAACGTGTGTGACTTGACTGACACACATTTCTGGCAACAGATTTCACGTGCAGATTCCAGATTTCCAAAACTTCTCTCTCACTGACATAACTCACTCTGCTCACACGTTTGGAAAGGAAGGGTAATTTTGCTCTTTTGCTCTAATTTTGCTGTCATGGGTATGTCAGCCCCCAAACTAGCTCCAGATCAATAGTGCATCCATCTGGTGCAGCCCTATGCTGAAATACCAGCTGTGTTCTTAATTTAAAGTGGTCATGCTCTGTCCTGCTGGGATACAGTGCAGCAGCAACACAAGCACGCTGCTTCCAGCCTCAGAGCCTGCTCACACACCTCTTCTGAGCATGCCTGCACATAGCTGTGTTACCCTGCAACCCCCAGTTTGGCCAGGGTGCCAGTGTGTTCTCCTGTATACCAGAAAAACAGGCTTAGTAGGGTGTAATCTAATTTAGCTTTAGTCTGCTGATGTGGTAGATGATGGCTTTGCCAAGGGATTTCTAGGCAGAATTGTAAAAATGTTTTTAAATTGGCAAATGACCAAGAGGGCTTTTTAACTTCTGTAAAACTCTTCAAGAGCTTTTGATTAAATGTCCTATGTAAATACATAATGTTGGAACAACTAAGTACTTCAGGGAAAAGAGTGATGTGCTTTTAGGTTCCTTCAGCAGGTATTTTCTTCAATGCATGAACAAATGTACAAAAGCACCACAGTGATCCTGTGGAGTGCCATGCCCCTTGTATGAAGCAGAAGTTGCTCTATGCTGTGGTGCTGTGGACACCACACATCAAATGCAGTTACAGCCAGAAGCAGGACTGGCCACGCTGGGACATGGGCTCCCCACTGGCTCAATCAATTGTCATGACAAACCAAGCTACCGTATTGGCAGATTTGGTGATCTTGGAACATGGCAATTATGCCCTGTTGAAGTGCTTTCCATTTCCTGTGCCATCTTGATAAACCTTATAGCTTCTAATTTGCTAGAGAGTCATTGATATAATTAGGAGCAACATAATGGGAGCAGCACACTCAGCTGATGGTAATCGAGTCAGTTCATTTTTCATAAAAAGCGTTAAGGGGTCCCTACCAGAAGCTGAGATAATTTTCTCTTCAAGCTCTGCTTTGACAGAGCAGCAGAAATCCTTACATGCCAGGGTTGTGTCATGTTTTATTATGGTCTGTTCCACTACCCATATATTTTTTCATAAGGAAACCAAAGAAGGGTACCAATCCATCTGTGTGTTTTCAAAAGGGCAATTTCAGCTGTCTATCCATGTAAGCTGGCTGTGTTAACAAGTCTGTAAAGACAGCAGCTCCCTTTCGGTGTGAGAGGAGCATTTTAAGGGCAAAGCTTTGATATTGCAGTCAGTGAGTTTGATGTCCATTCACTCAAGTTGCACCAGGTTTCCAAGCAAAGTGGCAATTTAACCAAAAAGTTTGGATGTGTTTCTAGCAGCCGATAAAACCTCATCTCCTGTAGCCCTTGGTATTCAGACATGGTAACTAGTAACCTTCATCCATTCTTATGCAGCTGCGGGTTGCTTTCCCCTGACAGGATCTTTCATGATGGTCTGGAGTATTGTTCAGCATGTCTGACTGCTCACAGTTTGGCAGCTTTATTATCAGGGGTTTTAGCAGTGTTTCTGTAGACAGTGTGTTGGTGAAGAAATGTGAATAATTGATCAATTATTCTCTTTTCTTTTTTTTTTTTTTTTTCCCTCCTAACAGCACTCTCAACAATAACAACATCACCCGCATTCCTGTCACCAGTTTCAATCACATGCCGAAGATCAGGACTCTGTGAGTAACAGCTATTAATAATAATAATAATAATAATAATAATAATAATAATAATAATAATAATAATGTAAGCTAACTCATTGGGTATTTATAATCCTGTGACTATTGCAGACATTCACTGCACTTGCTGTGAGGACCATGGTGGGCAGGGCTGGGTCTCACAGCTGGGCCCCTTGTTCAGGGGCCCCTGCACAAGGGCAATTCCAGATACCCCTGTAGGGATGGGGACAGTTAAGGCCAGGACAGGCCACCAGCCCACGGGTGGGGACCAGTTCGAGTGGGGTCCATGGCCAGTCAGTGTTGGGGACCCACACTGCCGTGGTGCTGCTGGGCCAGGGCGGGGGGAGCCCTGGGAGTGGCTGGGGGGGGAGGTCTTGGGGGCAGCTGGTGCCTCAGGGCTCTGACCTTGCTGTCACTGGATTTTCTCAGGGTTAAGTAAGTTTCAGTTTTATCAAGGTTTTGAATTTACCAGGAACTGAAACCGGATTATTTTTTTTTCCTGTGGGAAAAATCTGTAACATGAAAATGTGTTCAAAGCTGGAACATTGTCAGAATCATGAAAGCTTCTCAGCTGGATCAAATTATTTAATTTTGTTAATATCCTGTGTTTAAATACTATTTCTACTTTTCAAATTCAGAATACTAATTTCTGAAACAAGATTTTTTTTTTAAGAACTCGAAATAAAGCTTCTTTTTAAGATACTTTCTGAAACAAAATGTCACTGATTCTGATGCATTTTTAATAAAAGCTTCTCCTCCATCAACTCATTTTTTCTATGGACCTGGGCACCATTCCACTGGACAAGCTATTATTTGCTTTAGTAGACCAAAATTAAACTGTTTGCAGTTGTGTAATTTAGTCATAAGCCTACCATTTTCTTTAAATAATTATTTCTTTAAATTTATTTAGGGAATACACAACTTCAGAAAAAGTCACTTTTAAGCAAAATCTCCCTGTTTTTTCCTCCAAAATCTCAAACTCAACCAAGACAGGTTTAGTTCTAAGAGCAAAGAAAGGGAAATAGCAGCTGAAAATCTATGGCACTGAAAAAAATGCTTCAGGGATGCTACAGTTGCATATGTAAAAATCATACTAAATAAGTTAACAAAACTGAAGGAAAATTATTCTGACTCACGTCAATTTATGTAAGTTAACCTCTGATTTAAATTTAAATTTACATCCTTCATTAAATGGTGATATTTGGAGATCTTAATGTAAGTAATTAAATGGAAATTAGGTATTTGTCTGCTGGAATAGAATGGGTACAGAGGCTAAAAGTAGGGGTAAGGTTCCTGAAATTTTGCCTTTTCTCAGTCAGTCACAGTGGTCCAGAAAATTTGTCTGACTTCTTCAGGTTAGTCAGTCTTGTCTGTTACTAGAGCTCAGTGCCTTCTGCCATTTTCCTTTTAGTTTAATTTTGGAGATGGCTTTGTATATAGTTCCCTGGAGACTTACACTGACTAATCCCCCTCTGCTGTAATTAAGGAAAAAAGAAAAAAAAAAAAAAAGAGGGGGGGGGGGGGGGGG
>NW_009953964.1:796085-837734 GCF_000747805.2 Chaetura pelagica
CCAAACCTACACAAAAAAAAAAAAAAAAAAAAAAAAAAAAAAAAAAAAAAAAAAGAAGGGGGGGGGGGGGGGGGGAGGAGGGAGGAAGTCATAAATAGGATTTATAAAGGGAAGCTTTTATATTGAATTCTGAGAGCCACTTTTTATAGAATGCTGACCCACTCTAAAAGGATTTGCTGGAAATTTAATTTCAGGTCTATGGCTAAAAGGGCACCTTTGCAAACTTGCATTTGTATTCATTTCACCTCATGTTCTGTAAAGGTAGTTTCATCAATATCAAGTGGCATGTTTCAGTCTCCAAAGACTGCCAAATAACACACAGTACCCTTCTCAGCAGCTCAATATAGGGATTGAAAAATCCTACATAGATGGGTCGAAACAAAGTAAAATGGTTCCGTTTTCTACATTTCCTTATACCTGTTTCAAAAGAAAAGTAATCAAAATAGCAATTAATTATAAGTTAAATACAGCAATGAAATAGCATTTCATCATTTCTTCTGCTGCTCCTTCCTATTAAAGATTCTACCTCTATTCTCAAGTAATCTTAGCACTTTTCACAATTAATACTTTGTTGATTATAATTATTAATAAAAGAAGTTTGTATATATATATTACTTTTTCTTTCTTTCTTTTTTTTAATTCCTTCTGTTCAGAATTTAGGCCAATACTGTTTTGGTTTAACTGAGTTTTGTGTAAATGTGTAGTAGTACCCTAAAAACCAACATTCACCTGAGAACATGTACAACTAATCAATTTTTGTTCTCCTATGTGAAATATTTATATAAATATATTATTTGGGAGGAAATGTTTATACTTTCTCTAGTTTCCTGAGCTTTATTTCACTTGATAAACAGTCTCTCCTGCATGACTATACAACCACAACTAACAATTTGCATGGAAGGAGAAAGCTGCCCAATGTGTAATGGTTGAATAATATCTACTGTTTAATATCTTGGTTGTTGATGCAAATTTAGTTCAAATGGATCATGAATGATGTTCATTACAGTTTGGCAAATCTACCATTTTCCTAAAAAATTATCTTCAGTTGGAACACCTTCTCAGATAGCTTCACATTTGAACATGCCTTTTTTCTGAAGCTCTTGTAGGGAATCCCTGGCCTGACCATCACTTAAGTAGAGAGAAGCCCTTTTTCCCACCCAGCTGAGGCTCAGTGGGGAATGGATAGTGTTTTCCCTATGTCTATCTCTTACACACCAGTGAGATCCATTAGCAGGACATTTGGGACTGTTTGTGCTGCAGCTGCATCTGCTGTGATAGTTCTGAGGATAAATAGCTTTTCCTTCATGGGTCTCAAACCAATCTTCTCATTTAAGAAGAACAGAAAAGAAAGATTAAAGAGCATATTCAACTTGAACGTGACCTCTTGGAGAAAAAAAACCCCAAACAAAACAAACAAAGAGAGAAGTACTCATAAGATTTGAGACACTTTCAGAAATTCTTTTTTAAAATCATCTCCTCTGTACTAACATTTTTTACTGAACTGTCTTTTCTGTTGTTAAGTTTCATTGATCTTTTAGCCTTGATTGGAAGTGATAGGAATTAGTTTTTATTGATCTGCTTTCCTTTGCTTGAAACAGCTTTATTTATGTTAAGGCATGGCCCCCATAGCTTTTTGCCTAATGGTAAATGTCTTGTCTCTGCATGTGTGAGTGACTGCTGAGATAGGCAATTGCATAATTTCTTGTAATTTTTTTTGTTTAAGGGTAAACTGAAAATGTACCAAATCACTTCTGTGCTTTTCATGTTCACAGGGAAGTGGTACATTATGTATTTGAAGTACTTGTAAAAAGTCTTTTTCTGGCTATATTCATCAGTATAATTAGCAAAAAAAATATAGTAATAGGTTGCTTTGTTAAGCTTGATCTGCTCTCTAAGAGGTCTTCTCTTGAAAGCAAACTTTAGAATATCTGTGCAAAAAAAAAAACCTGAATAAACAACAAGGTAGGGCTCTGCTGAGGCAGGTGAGCTGGTAAAGAGGGGACAGTTCACACTACTAAAATGGGAAAACCCAGAAACCAGCTATAGAAATTTAGAGAGGAAAAAACCCTTAAGTCACGGAATTGGAAAGCTGTCCCTTTCTGTTAAATTCTGGTTTTATTACTCCTGCCTGTCTGTATCTGTATGGGCAATGCAGGGAGTGGCACGGGATGAGATCTGCTTCAGTTCCTGAAGGAAGATGATTCTGAACATTGTTGGTGACTGCTGTAATGGGGAGGGATAATATTTTGAGGATTTAAATGAAATGCTAACTCTCTAATTTAGAACAAAGCCTTACTGTGGCATGTCTAGATGATTTTTTTGTCTTTGCTTCATAATTGTGTTTGTTCTTTCAATCAAGAGATAAATGATTCATAATAACAAAAAATGTTACTAGAAATCTAACTGCAGTGTCAATTAAATATCTTCATAATCCCTAAAAATTAGGTCTCTTGGCCATCCTTCTAAAACAATTACATTTTGCAGTGCTCCCAGGAGACCAGCATCTTCCATCTCTACAGGATAAGCTCTCAGTTCCAGATTTCCACTCTTTGACTGTGACTACCCACCCCAGACACACCAATCTGGGGACTGTCAGCCTGGGTGCCACTGCTGACCTGCACTGCTGCTCTTGCAGGATGAAGATCTCACAGATAGAGAGTTAATTTCTTTGGTGGATGGACAAGGCTAAGTCCTGTGCACACCAATTCTGAGCCTTTTTTTAAAAAAAAAAAAAGATGCAATGCCTGTAATTTTAGTGAATAATGCTTTGTCTAACCATTTCTGACAGCATTTTCAGTCTGGTTTATCATTTCAGCTTTGGTATAGCACTGCAAATGTATGACTCATTACAACAAATGAAATAATTCATGTCCTGGGCTTTTGTTTTGACCTAAAGTTTGGTAGCTATTAAAATTACCAGGCTTGCTCCCTGAACACATCTGCACTTTGTAGACTTCTTCCCACAATGTGAGGGAAATCAAGCAAATCTCTAGTCCCAGGCATCAAGGGGGCTGGGAAGGGAGCTGTGGGGCTAGAGCTTTCACTACAAGGAATAGCCTCAGCATTACTGTGTGACCTGACCTTGTTGTGGTCCCCTTCTTCATAATGAGTTGAAAAATTCTGTCTGAAAGTTAAAAACTTGCATTAAATTAGCACAGTAAAAAGAGCATTTATGACATTGTACAGGCAACTCAGGAACATACAAGGTATCAACAGCCTCTGGTGTGTGGGCTCTCTCTCTCTCTGCACCCCCAAAGAAGAGAGAAGAGGGAAGAATCACCTAACATCCTGTTTTCCAGCCTGGTCCTTGTGTTTATACAACTCATTCTTTGAATTCACTCAAAGATATCACCTTCATTCAGATACGAAATCACAGGCAAAGTGATCATTTGGAGTACTCTTAAATTCTGCATGTTCTTTTCTCTAGAATGGTCAGCTCATGATGGCAGGACTTCACTTCATTCTTCCAAGGCATTATAAATAGTAGCACTAATTTATATGTGGGCATTTGTATATTATATGGCAACATGGACAGTCAAGGCCTGACTCAGGTGTAACCAATAATCTGCAGTGACACTTCTTAAACTGTAGTGTCTTTTGTGTCTTCTGCTTCAAAAACTGATGCTAACTTTGGGCTGGTTCTGTCTTCTGTAGGCGGCTTCACTCCAACTTCCTGCACTGCGACTGCCACCTGGCCTGGCTGTCCGACTGGCTGCGGCAGAGACGCACCATCGGGCAGTTCACCTTCTGCTTGGCACCCGTGAGCCTGAGGGGCTTCCTTGTGGCAGAGGTTCAGAAGAAGGACTTTGTCTGCTCTGGTAATGATGTCAATTGTTCGTTTCTCTATCAGCTGATGGCTTTTGTGAGTCACATAAAAACAGTGAATGGAAAGCTATTACATTGTGTCTGACTGTCATTCTGTGGCAGTCCTGTTTGATTTTAGTATTGCTGACCATTATGGAAGTAGATCAAATTGTTAATATTTTCTAAGAATGACTGGGTTCCAATTAACATTCCAGTTCTCAAATAATTTTTTCTACTTTAGCATTGCCAATGATATCAACATTAGAAATCAATTAAGTGTGGATAATTTGCTGTTTCTCAAGGGAAGGGCTCTAGAGCTGACTGGAATATGAAAGAAAGGAAATAGAAGATGCTAATCTGAGTCTGTTGGTAAATGATTGGACAATAGAACAGGAGAAGCAGATTTTATCCCAGGGACTGAAACAGGGTTCTTAAGGAGCCAGTGGACTGTTCTACAAGTTTCCACACTGACAAATGAGGCTGATAATACACAGCCAACTCACAACCGTGTGCCTGTGTGTTGGGCCTACTCCTCAAGTCCTGGAACAGCACTTGGCTCCCTTGTGACAGAAATGCATTTTCTTAATTGAAGAAAAAAGAAAGAAAGAAAAAAAGAGAGAGAGAAAAAAAAATAAATTGAAAGAGATCTCTGAATTTGGCTGAAAGGAAGAGATCTGTCAGAGAGGAGGCATGGCAGTGTGTATGCTGGAAACAAAAAAAAAAAGGAAGATGCCAGACACAAGTATGGAGATAGTTTTGCAGGCCAAAGGATAAGTAACACAGGGAGCTTGTTATGAAGTGTGAGTCCTCATCTTGAGAGACTTTGAGTCTTGTGGTATTATGTTCTTTATCTCTCACAGCCTGTGCCATAAAGCTTTATCCTTTTGGTACATGGGTTGACTTATGGAAATACAGTACAAATACTCATGCTAGAAATGTTTTTAGGAATCTTTTTTTTCTGTATTTTTATCTACATGTGACAAAGCAGGGGAGAAACAGTCCTACTTGGAAAAGAAGGTTTGATCTCCTTAACTATATCGTGGATGGTAAATTAATGCCCAGGCCTGAAGGTGTGCAGGAAGTGTTATGGGCACATGGAAAATTAAGTTGTGAACCATTGATTTTTGTGACATGACTATCAGGAGTGTTGTGCAGCTTCTACACAGTTGTGATGGGAGAATGGCCAGAATATCTGATACATTTAATCAAAAGTTTAGACAACAGAAAAGTTTAGAAATCTAACAGTCCTAGGAGAGGCAAGATAAAAGAAACAGACAAATTAATTAAGCTATTGGCAAATATATTTTTACCAAAGAGCTAAGCACCACATCTTCTTCTTATGAAATGAAGTTTCAGATGGGTCATGAGTTCAGCCATTTGGATTTATGATATAGTGAAGTCAATGGAAAAGAGTTTTTTAAATCTGAGAAGAGACAATAATTGCTGAATGAGAAATAGAACATGGACAGACTCATCTAAATGGAGTTTTCTGTGCAGACTATGACTTCCAAAAGAGAAAAGATTTTTAACTGTTGCCTGTTGGAAGAAGAACATATAAGAGAACTCTCAAGATTGGCCTGCTTTTTTTAAAGCAGAAATTAATACAAATTAAAGGAAAAAATATTCCAATGAGACAGTCCATCAACTGTATTCCCTAACCCTTTTTAGGAAATTAAATATACTGGAAAAGAAATGCATTTAAAGAGCTCATTTTAGTGGAGGATTTAGCAGAGAACTCAGCTTAGTATGTGCTAGTTCGACAAAAACCCACATGGACAGCTAGTTTAAAGAGGGTATAAATCTTCCCTGCTCCTTATTACAGTTCTTATTCCTGATTTTACAGCGTAATTTGTTCATGTTTGATTATGAAATCAAACTAGGACAGGAGGTGAATATTGAACTGAACTTGTCCCTCTGCAGAGGAATTTTATACAATTTAGGCTTATATGAATCACTGTAACTAGCCTCAAGCTGGCAGTGAAGCAGCCTTTGCATCATCATTATGAAGAGCTGAAATACAGTTGAGGGAACTGCTCTAAGTCTAGGCTGAGCATTCCAAAGACTCATGTTATGGCAGCAGGATTATCATCTCAGTGAGAGAAAATGCAGCTTTTCCTCTACTGTAAAATTGGACTAATCAGAGCATTCCAGTTCAAAACTTGCATTGTTGCATGCTTCAAAGCAGAAGGAGGAGAATCAAATAATTTGAGGAAAGTGCATCCTTGAAAGACTGACTTCTGGTTATTCTCTGAACCTTACACACAAGTAGGGGGTTTTAATAATTTTATTACAAATGTTCCTTTAGAAAAAAAATTTGTATCCTACATAGCGAGGACTAGCATAAGTTGGAAAACAAGAAGTGAAACATGGATACAAAAGTGCCATAATTAGAACCCAAATTGCTTTATTCCTTCTGGAAACTATGCTGCCAGTCCTGTACAGTGATATTTATATGCATTATGTGCAAAGTATCTCAAGATAATCTTGAGGAAGCCAGAGTTATGTGCTAACATATCTGTGTCAACTGAGGGTCAGTCTTTAAAAAATATTGTTCACGTTGTACACATGAATTATAAAAATGGTAATTCAATCAGCACTTGTAGGCAAATTGTGAACAGTGGAAAAGACATTCCAGGTTTCACTTGTTTGTGCCCATGAGCATTTGGCTCAGAACTGCAGGTAAATGTGTAGGATTAAATAGTGAGCAGTTGTCTGGAGAAAGGTTTGCAAATATGCCTAATTGGATTTGTGTTACTGAGGAGGCAGGGAGAAGGTCATTAACAGAAGTGACTAGATGGCCTCTTACCATCAGGGCAGCGCACTCAGTACTGCTGGCAGTCCTGTCACCAGCCAACTGACACCAGAGCCTTCTAGCTGGCTTCTCCAGCAAGCTGTCCCCTCCTTGTAGGAGAGTCTGTCCCTCAGAGCCACCCCTGACAGAGCAGCCTGCCTAGGCCTTTGCCTTGAAGCCATCTGTTCCCAAAAAATTCTCCAAGCAGACTTCCTCCTGCACAGTTGCATACTGACCGATGCGCCTGCTGAGACAGTCGTAGAAGGAGAAACTGTGTGGCACCAGAGTGCTCCTGTTTGCCTCCCAGTCCTAGCATGAGGTGCTTCTCCTCTCTCCCCCTTGCAATTCACTGCTCTGCTGCTGTGATGGAAGGAATGGTACACTAAAGCAAACACTTAGTATCACTTGAAATGCTACCTGCATTCTGACCCTTGGGAACTGTTTATTTTTGTATTCCCTTAGCTAGAATCTGGGGCTGCTGGTTTATGCTCCTTACTTCTTAGAGCCTTTCAGCCTTTGCTTGCATTAAAACCAGCTTCTTGCCCATGTTCAGATGGTTCACTGTTGAACCAGCTTCTCTTTCTCCAGTTCTGTTTCTCAAACACACACACTCCCTCTGCTTGTCTGTCTCTTGTCCTCCTCTGACCTCTTTAAGAGAACTTTATTTCATTTTCCTCTCATATAAGTTTAATTATGACACTTGGATTTTAGTTCTACCTGCTTTTTACTTACAGAAGTTGAAATTAATCTACATATTGATCAGTTATGTCAAGTCATAATGTGTTTTCTCACTTGCATTACTGCACCTGTGTAGCTTTGCAAACTGAAACAGTTGAGTTCATGAAGTTACACCACCAGCAGCACCTCGGTCTCTTCGGTGCTCTGTGCAGGACCCACTGAGTGACCCCATTTTTTCACACTCTTTTACAAAGTATACACACGATAAAATAAATATGCATCTTACCTGTGTATCTGTGAATAAATCAGATACATTTGGGAGCACTGTACTCCATACTGTGATGTGTAGCATACTTCAGCCAGCCCTCCCCTCAGCAACTGCTGTCAAAACAGTTCCAGTGTCATCAGTTCTCAACTGGTGCCTTGCAGAGAAGACTATCTGGTAGGTAAGCAGGCAGAGTGTGGTGGGAGGCAATTGTTTTTTCTCTACTGTTGCTGCTGATTCTGAGGTGGTGTTGACCCTGAAGGTGCAGGTTGATACAGATTTGTTATAGTTTCAGCCAGTAGTTTTAGGTATTTTACAGTGGACTGTGTTTACAAAGGAGTATGAAGTTTGGATGAGATTTCTTAGAATAGACCAGAGAGCTAGAGTTTCTGATTCATATGGTGCGACTGCAGCTGAGGTATAATAAAGAGGAAAGTGTGTTAGCTTCCTGCTGCTTAATGCAGACTGGAAGCCCTAATGAGGAAGCAGATTTATTTGTTGAAGTGAGGTCAAACAGTCTTAAAACATAACTGTTACTCTGTGGCCCAGACCACGAAAATCAGTAGATTGTCTTGCTCCATTTTTCTCCTAGGAATTTCATAGTATATTGTTGAGGAGAAAACTAACAATGAGTAACTAATAAAATAGCACTCCTCAAGCTTAGTATCTTAATGAGAACATTCAGAAGATGCCAAAGGAAAAGTGTGTGGTGAGAGGAGTTTCCCCATCTGCTCTTATTTAAAAGACTGTGCAGTAGTGTATCTGCAGCAGGTCTGCTGCTTTCAACATGGGATGTGGGGGTACTGCCTGCAGGGAAGATTGGTGCTCCCTGGAAACCAAAGAGGAGGGAGGACTATTTGCTAATGATGTAGACTTTGCTATTTCTGGGCAGCAGCAATTGCTCCTGAGGGAGCAGAGTGGTTTCCCTCCATGCAGTCCATCCCATACAGAGAAGTGCTGCAAATCGCCACTAGTTTTAATGGTCACAGGAGAGCAGTGGTGTTAAATACAAAGGAACAGGGTTGACTTTGAGAATGTGACCAAGCCTTTTTTATGAAATCTGTAGACTTTTCCGGTTCAATACATGTGTGTGATTGGCAACACATTTATGGATACTCAGTTAAGAGGAGTAATTAAACAAAACATACAGCTGCTTATAAAATGACTGCAGAATTCCACAAATGAATGGGTGGCAAGGACAAACTTGCATATATTCACTGCCAGGTTCAAGTGAATTTCTGTTTTATTGACAATTAAGTTTACTGATGTTATATAGTTGCAGTAAAACTGTGGTGGGTGGACCGTGGCCAGCTGCCCACCCAGCTGCTCTCACTCCCCCTCCTCAGCAGCGCGGGGAGAACACAAGGTCTGCTCCAGCACTTCCACCCCCTCCTTACCCTCTGCCTTTGCTGCTCACAGGCTGTTTCGCACACTTATTTCCTCACTCCTTACTGCCTGGCACCATTTTGCCCTTCCTCAAAGACATTTTCACAGAGGCAGCACTGGCCTCTGTGGCTGTGGAGCCGCAGGAATGGGCGGGAAGCAGCTGGAGCCGGCGGTGGCGCGAGGGGCAGCTCGTGCCTCTCCTCACAGATCCCCGGCAGCCTCGCCGCCAGCGCCTGAGCTGAGAGGATCTCCTGGCCCATGGAATTAATTCCTTGTAATTGCAGGCAAGTGTCTTTCAGTCAGAAGTCTGTCAAAATTGTATTCTGTGAATTCCGGACGCCACTAGGAGTTTGGCTGTACCAGAGGTCTCTCACAAAAGAACAAAGGCAGCGACCTCGGCCTGTCACAGGACAAAGGCGAGAAAGGTCGCTGGTGCCCTGTGTTTCTTGACGTGTCCCAAAGGCCAAAGAATTTGGTCCAAGGAATTCCAAGGCAGCTCTGGGAAGGGGACAATGCCTCACTCTTCAGTCATTTCCCAGTCATCTGGAAAAAAGTTTTTCCTAGCTCCAGATCTGGCTATTGGGTGAGCTCATGGCCTGGCTGGACCCCTTGGCTGTCATTATGAGGAGAAATGTCACATTCTGCTTGACATACTGTGATAGCTGTGTCAATCTGTAATGCTTCTGCCTGAAGTGAATCCCATCTTCCTCCTCATCCTGCAGAGACCAGCTTCTGCTCTGAGCAGGGAAGGTCCTCTTAGCTGTGACAGGACATGGGAGCGGGGGGTGCGGAGGAGGGAAGAAGCAAAGACGAACGTGCAACAAACAAAATCAAGTCGTGTTTGAACCTTCTCTTCAAATATCAGCAAATTAAACCCCAGAGACTCCAAGCATAGTCTTAAACTGTACCTTCCCAGCTCAGGTTTGTTAATGGATAACCCATTTAGAAGACCATCCAGTACTAAGCTCCCTTCATAGAATCATAGAATCTTAGGGGCTGGAAGGGACCTCGAGAGATCATCTAGTCCAACCCCCCTGCCAGAGCAGGGTCACCTAGAGTACATCACACAGGAACTCATCCAGGTGGGTTTTGAATGTCTCCAGTGAGGGAGACTCCACAACCTCCCTGGGCAGTCTGTTCCAGTGCTCTGTCACTCTCACAGTAAAAAAATTCTTTCGGATATTCACCTTGAACTTCCTATGCTCCAATTTACACCCATTACCCCTTGTCCTATCACTGGTCATCACTGAGAAAAGCCTAACTCCGTCCCCCTGACACTCACCCCTTACATATTTGTAAACATTGATGAGGTCACCCCTCAGTCTCCTTTTCTCCAAGCTAAAGAGACCCAGCTCCCTCAGCCTTTCCTCATAAGGGAGATGTTCCACTCCCTTAATCATCTTCGTAGCTCTGCACTGGACTCTTTCAAGCAGTTCCCTGTCCTTCTTGAACTGAGGGGCCCAGAACTGGACACAATACTCCAGATGCGGCCTCACCAAGGCAGAATAGAGGGGGAGGAGAACCTCTCTTGACCTACTAACCACACCCTTTCTAATGCACCCCAGGATGCCATTGGCCTTCTTGGCCACAAGGGCACATTGCTGGCTCATGGTCATCCTCCTGTCTACCAGGACCCCCAGGTCTCTTTCACCTACACTGCTCTCCAGCAGTTCAGCCCCCAACCTGTACTGGGACATGGTGTTGTTCTTCCCCAAATGTAAAAGTCTGCACTTCCCCTTGTTGAATTTCATCATGTTTCTCCCCGCCCAAACTCTCCAACCTATCTAAGTCTCTCTGAATGGCAGCACAGCCTTCTGGTGTGTCAGCACAGCCTTCTGGTGCGTCAAACCATAGGCTTCATAGGCTTACAATTGATCATGCCCATTATCTATCATTTAACCTTGTACAGGTGGTATCCTTTCACTTAAATAATTTGTCTTCCTCTTCATTTTTATGCTTGAATATATTTATAAGCTCACTGTATTATTTCTGGACCTATTTTTAAATGTCATTTCATATGCACCTTCCAGAGTGCTGATACAAATTGCAGAATTTGCTGTAATGAGATTACTCTGCACAGATGCCATTTGATATGTAGATACACCTCTTTTAAGACATTGTACTAGCCTTTTAAATTTTTTTAGCCTTTTTTGGAAGAGCAAATAGTATACAAACCCAGAAAACCAAAAACACACTAATGGCTGTCCTTATGGTGCAATAATCAAAAAGTCAGCTTCTGGATACTTTTAGGGGAAAAGGCATTTGTTGCCAAGGCTGGAGACATTCAAAGAAAGGCTCAGCGTGGGCACAGGGCATAGGGAGACATTCAAGCTCTACCTTTTCAGTCTCTCCAATAGAAAACCTACATGGAATACATTTTCCTGAGAGAAAAGCAACTTTGTCATAGTTTTGCAATGACTTGAGTTGTCTCAGAGATTCTGTTTATTAATCCTTCAGAAGACCAAATTTACCTATAACACCTCAGTTGTTACAGGTGAGCCTGCGTCTTTCTTATACTTTCGTCCATTTTGTTTAAAGCTATTCCATGAGATTTCAGAGCTATTATTGTTGATTAAATCATTGCAATATTACTGCTTAAGAATAAGACAATGTGAAGTGAGGTCTGATTTTCAGAGTTATTACTGATGAAGCAGGTAGAGTAGGTTTTTGTAGAATAAAGTAGTCTTTGTTCATTAAGCCAGACCTTCCTTTCAGTGCGATTGGATATTTCTTTTTTCATTCCTCAATATTTGTTTGCAAACCAGTTGGTGTTTACTTTGCTTACAGAATAGTTGTGCTCATGTGCTGTGAATTTTTAACAGATAAATCTACTGTTTAGGAATGTTCAGCAAAATAGTGAACTTGAAGCAATTAATGAATATTCAATGCTAGCAACTTTTTGCATACCATAATCTTGATGGTATTAACAGTATCAATCAGGGGCTCAAGTCACTAATCATAAATGCTTAATGCTGTGCTCAGCAAAAGCTGTTGAACAACCATAGAGGGAAATATTTGCATAAACCATTTTCTGCACTTTCCTGTGGAATAAACACATTTGTACAGAATTTACTCCATTAGTGACATATTTGCCATCAATAAGGAGTGTTAACTTCGCAGATAGTTCTGATTGCTTTGTCCGTGTTTCTCTGAAGGACTGTGCACACTCAAGTGTGTTTTAATATTGGGATGAATATATCTGTTAGGCATCTTTTTGAGATGGAATTACTGGGAAAATAGCGACAGCTGTCACTCATGTTGTAGTAATTGATTTCAGATGTCCCAGCATTGTAAGACATTTCAATGAATTATCTCATTAAACCACAAAAGGTCATAATAGATCCACAGATTCCCGATACTTGTACTGTTTTGTTTATTGATCAATAATTTCATGTCTGCTGTGAAATGATTTAAATTATTCATCAAAAGAATGATTTAAAGTCACCACAGATTCTTAACTGGTAAATCCTGTCAGATTTTTATTAAAATTCATTAATATATTTTACAAATAACTTACATTTTGCTGGTGGAAAAGAGCTGCTGCAAAGATAACTGGATAGGTAAGGAGGTAATAAGGCACACTACTTAGAGTGCTGTAATTGGGTGCCAGTGCGAATGAGATTATTTAGTTTATTTAGTCACTGCAAAATGTATTTTAAATGCCTGTGTCATTTAAGCTGTCCTTTTATACACCATAACAATTCTATTCTAATTGTAATATCCATCTATTTGCTACTTTTAAAAGGCTAGAAACCAATGAGATGGTTATTTGACAAAAGCACTTAATTCCTATGTAAACTGCTGGGTCCCAAGGCTCTCCCCTGTCTCCTCTATCTCCCTAACCCCTAGTCTGAAACTGTAGCAATTAAGCTGTGCAGGCTAATCACATGCCAGATATTAACTACCCTAATCATTGAGGCTGACATTCATTACATCAGGCCCAAAAAGCACAGTAATTTTTGTTAATCGTGTTCCTATCCTGGTTTCCACATTTTGTTAGTGTTGTTTTTTCAATAGCAAAATGCATAAGAGAGTTGATGATTTTTATCTCTTAAAGAAGAATGTAATTAACATGGTGAACTAGTGCTGCTGTATAACAAAGTCTGAAATGGCAAGTGATGACACATAGTAAGAACAACTTCAGAAGGGAAATAATATAAATGCAGCTGGCTTCTCTGTGGCCAGCACCCATTTTGTTGCATCCATGCTGTAAGGAGCTGAGTGAACTTACAGAGAATGCAAACAGGAATCCTGGAATACTTTTGTATTTCCTGTGCCTTTTGAATAAGTTATTGGCAGCAAAAGGAAAATTAATTTTTAAATTTCAACTATCCTTCTTCAGAGACTGTAGTGCCTTGCAGTCCTTGATCCATTTGTATGTTTATACTCTGCATACCTTAGAAAATCATACCCAAATTTTAAGAACTTTAATTTCCATAGTCTACTTAGACTTATTTTCTTGAGCAGTCCTTTCCATGCCAGCTCTTCACAACTATACAAACATTATATTGATTAAAATCTCTTGGACTGTTTTGTCCTTTAATTCTTTAGATCTGCTACGTGTCTAACAATAAATCATCACTCAATTGAAGCAGTTACATCCAAATCAGATTTGAAATTCTGTTTATAGCATTATTCAGAAAACTTTACCTTAACAGATGACTGTTTGTGTGAGAGCTGATGGAATATGTGCTAGATGCCTGTTGAGCATGCATGTGTAATATAATATTTTATTCTTTGCAAGGAAAACATAAGGAAAAGTATTTTATAATAATGATAGCAATTTATGAACAAAAACTTTTTATTTCTTTGAAGACTTCAGAAATCTACAGTCTAAATCTGCTTTTTTCATGAAGGAGAAAAAAATTCACTGAATATAAAGGTCTGTATTCAGCTTGGAACCAAAAGTCTTTTTATTCTAAGCAGAAAATGTCAGTCAAAGGTGGGAGGAATACCAGGTATTGTGGGGAACAAGGAGAATTCAAGATATAATGAGAGATTAAGTATTTTTAAATAGTCCTTTTTCTATACTATTTTAAGTGAAATTAGAAAACTGATCTCTCGTTACATGTGGAAAATAATCTGCTCAAACATAGTCTCTTTCTTTACTTTTTCTTTTACATTCAGTGTGAGCTGTTATTTTTTTCATCCCAGTCCTGTTGCATCTGCTTTAAGAATGAAGATATTATACTGCTTTCCCTAAATATATTGATGTCATACACCTCACTGGTTATCTAACTGATTGTTTTCCTCACTAGCCATAAATCAAAACTCTGTTCATCTAAAAGTTCCTTGTTTGTAGTGGAAAATCACATGTCTGAATTGAATTTTTGGTCTGAATTGAGGATAAATAAAAGGGCTCTTACTGGCTTTGGTCTATTATATATCAAGTTTTTGTTTGGAGGTGATTCAAAAGGCTTAGTGGGCAGCAAAAACGATGGCCTGATTGACATTTTGGTCTTTCCATTCAAAAAGTTGCTCAAAAGTTCCATGGTATTCAACTGTAGTGTGATATTAATTTTCACCTTATTGCTGCTGCTACCTGGTTTTTGTGCAAGTAAGACTGGTGTTTCTGTCTTTTCTCTCTGTTCAGAGTGCTTTATATAACTATCCTTTCAAACCATTCCTTTAGTGGGGAGCACCTTGCAATTCTGTGTCACACAAAATGGGGAGTGATGAGTTGAGTTCCACTGAGTCTTCTACTGTTGATTTAGATGCAGCAGAATCAGGAACAGAATCCAACTGGGAATATGTCAGTTTTTTTGATCTTGTGCCCTAATGAAAAGGGAGTGTGTTACTGCTTCTCTAACCCACAGCAATATGTTGCAGATTTATAACTGCAAAATGCATTTTCCCTTTGCTGCAAAACCTGTTCAGAAAGCACATCAGATGTATGATGGTAGATCTGACCTTGGTGCCAGCTTTCTTTTCACCTCCCAGAGAGCTGGGGCTGCTCTGAAGTGTTTCTTCCCAGTTTGGTAATTTCTCCCTGTACCTAAAAGCTTACAATAGCTTGTTTGCACTTCCCTCACTCTTTGTTTTGTTATGACCACGGCAGCACAAGGTAGGAAGACAAGGAGAAAATATAAAACGTATGTGCTCAAGCTGTATGAACAAACCTGTTGTTCTTATGCGAAGAAGGCCTGTGTGCATTTTGAGGGAATATAAACTACCTTTGGAAGTAGTCACAGCTAAAATCTTACAGAAACCTTAGACGCTGTGAAAGACAGAGCTGGCAGTGCTGATGGTGATATGTTGCACAGTTCTATTAATTTTGAAGGAGTTCTGTTAATTCACAATGATGTTATGTCTGCCCTGCATCTCTATAGCCACAAGACAGACCCAGGAGAGCTGCTTGTCCTGCCTGTTATGCATGTACATGTACAATTAGTGAAGATTTTTTTGTTTGTTTAATTCAAATAGCTAGAACTTAAAATACTGTGTTACACATATGGTCCTGTGTATAGATTATGTTAAGACAATGTCTAGTAAGATTTTGAAACTGTAACAAGCCAAACTTCAGGTTGCCTGATAAATAAGAATTTGATTCCTTGTGCCATGCACATTCGTATTCAGATTGTAATTACATTATTGAATTATTTTTTTACCGTAGATTTTTGCTCAGTTGATTCTGTAGAGTGAAGTTGCTGAAGTACTGAAACCAGCTCTGTGTTGCCTGTTGCTGGTCAGCTCCTTACCTGCAACTGTCACAGAAGTTGGAAACTGAGCTATATACAAAACAAGATATTTTAGCAAAGAGAAGGGATCATTAGGATCATCTCATGATAAAAACAGCTGCCCAGTCTCATGAAGAAGGAATTTGATTCCTACCCATGCCACAAGTCTCCTGTGAGATCCATTTTTTCAAGATGATCATTACATCCCAAAATCTAATTTCTGGGTGTCTGAATTAGAGTTCTGAGGTCTGGACTGCCAAAATACACTTACTCACAGCTCTGATTAACATCAATAAAAGTTGTATTTAAAACACAGTCCTATGAAACCCACATTTTTCTCCTGCTGTCCTGACAGAACGTCAGTTGATGACTCAATAAAAAATAATTCAAACCCAATACTTTGTTTTGGCAACATTTCGTACACAGTTGAAATGGTGATCTTATCCGGCAACTTGACAGTATCTTTTAATATAAAGCAGTTCTGTCATCTCTGGCTGCAAAATAATATTTAAAGGGGCTTACCACTTGCTTAAAATAAGGAAAATTCAGACAAAGAGAAATTAATTCACAGCAGAATTCAATACCTTTTATAATGGAAGGCATGATTTTGCTATAATTGTCTTTTGCTTTTCAGGAGGAAAAGCAGGAGGGCTTCCTCTGCAAGTGTAAAGTCAGCCTGTAGTATTCAGCTGACATCTCAATCTGTATCTGCCTTTCAAAATGATACTTAGAGATGCCACTGAATGTCTTTCTGATGTTGACTTTTCATTGCTGTTTACAAGTCTTTGAAAATAGGAGCAGCCTATATGAGCTGACTTTGCTGTGCGTAGTTAAGGGCCAAACCAGAGGGTATGTAGGCATAAATTAAGAGAGAAAATGTATAATTGTTATAGAAGTTTAATTGTTGTAATGATATTTGATTGTAGATTGATACAAATATTTTTGGACTTTTTGTCACTGCATTTATAATTTATGAAAGTCAATCATTAACAGTCATGCATCTTTTCCAAGAAAAACCCCAACACTATACAACTTTGCGTATTATTCTCCAAGTTTTTATATTTATATGATTTGACAACTATGATGTTTTAATTTTTCCAACCAAAAGACCAAATAAGTTTTGTGATTATAATCTACTGTAATCTAGAAAAATACCCATCTTGTTTGTATTATGATTTTATCACTTCTTGACGATATTAACCCCCGGCTCTCTGGTCAAAAAGATACTTGAGGTTTCTTCTGTTGGAAATATGACTCATCATAAACAAGTCAATAACTGTTACATCTTCATAACCTCAATTAGTGTAGCAAAACAAATTTATCTGTGTTTAAGTGTATGTATATACCAAAATTTAAATGTAAGAATCATAACTCTTTGAGTAAAAATGACATAATTGCTAATTTCAAAAAACTTACTTACAACTAAACCTGAATCTAATGAATTCACTAGAATGAGTGTAGAGCAGTGCCCTCATGATAGAACTTTGCTCTGTAAGTAACTTCTTGTCTTTCAGTGGAATTACTATATTAAGGAAGGATTTGAAAGTCTAAACTCACATTTTTCTAAATTCTTTTTGTATTTCCATTAACTGCATTGTCTAATCCTGAAAAAAAATAGCTTTATATTTCCAGTCTTTATGTCATAACAAGTTACCTCATTTCAAAAACACAAGTCATCGTTGATGACTATTTCAGTATGTGAAAATATTCAAGGACTGTTTGTGTAATGGAAACTTCTAAGCAAAGATAACTTTTCGAAATACTGCTAGATCTTAAGGCTTATTTCTTTTTAAATATTTGAATAAATTGATATGGCTGATCATGGAGGGGACCAAAGAACTGTTCAAGAAGGAAAGAGATTGATAGAGTGGAAACTGAGTAAGAGTAAGAACACAGTAATCTTTTACACATTTTCTCTGCAATTGATTTGTAGCACATTATATTCACTGAACCCAAATAAATTATTACTTCATATAGTAAAAGGATCTGGGAAACTCAGAGGCTGATGTATTTTGTTGTTAAAATCTCAGGCAGTCATTTCTGAAAGCTAATGTTTAATGTTTTCATTATGTCTCAGGTCCCCAGTCTGAACCTCCGTCATGCAGTGCCAGTTCCATCACTTGCCCATCTGCCTGCACCTGCAGCAACAATGTAGTGGATTGTCGAGGAAGGGGCTTAACCGAGATTCCAGCTAACCTACCAGAGGACATTTGGGAAATGTAAGTGCCAAAGTAATGCACCATTCTTTTCCATGGCTCCCTATTTTTAGCCTATGTCATAGCCTTCTGTGTGGAAGAAAGACACGTGTTTTGAAAACTGTTCTGAGCAGTTATCAGATTGAAATTGTGCTACCCCAAATCAAGCTGAAGTTCTTGGCATATGATGTTCAGGTTGTGTATACATCTCAGAAATCCAGTATTGTAGTTCTATAGTCAGGAAAAAGAAACAGTCCCACAGGAATCCCTGGAGGGATTTCTTAGTTTGGTGTGATGCATTTGTAGTGAAGTATGGCATCAGAACACATTGTCCCTGTTGATTTTACCTTCTATTTCTTGTGTCCCACGTTTTTATATTCCTAGTTCTTTAACACTTCTTTTTTTTATGACTTTTTTATGTTGTGAAAGCAGATGCTGGCTTTTCAGTCTTGTTTGGCTTTATTACCTTTAGGAATTGTTATAATCTATTTTTGTGTTCATGACTTCATACCACTGTGGTCCTGAAATACTGTTACATTAAAATAAGTTGCTTTTGATCAGTCCATGGGGAATGCAGATCAATTATTTTCATCTTTAGGTGCTTGTCATACAGAGATATCCAACCAGCCTTTTATAGTCTACATAGTATGTATTTCTGTAGCTACTGGACTCATTCAGCTTCTTGCTGCTGTAGAAGTGCTGCTATGTAGCAAAATTCACTAGGGTAAAGCATGCTCTGAGCTGCTCACATGTAGCCTGGCCCACTATGATATGTCTGGAGTGTGACAGTTATAGCCAATGAAGGTGATGTGCTATACTGTTTGCTGGTGATCTGCTCTACCCCACTAGCCCTTTAAGTCACTTTATCAGTCACTTTATCACCTCACATTTATTTGGATTGGTATCTCAGCACAACAGTTTACAGCTAGCTTATGCTTGATTGTGCATCTCCACAGAAAAGTTGTATTAGAAATAATAAAAATTTTAAAAGCCCTGTAAATGCAAAGAAAAAACATCTTAACATTGTTGAGAATGTACCTAGTGCACAAAAAATGTTTATAAGAAACATTAAGTCTTATGCAAGCTGTTCTCAATGCCTATTACCTGCTTACTAACCTCCTGACAAAGTTCAGGAAGTGTTTATTGTGTTTGATTCCAGTATATTGTGGCACACAAAATATGCATGTAATGCATGTTTTTCTGTGCATGAAAGTCAGCTAGAATGATTCTGAAAATACAAGCTGTGTTTGGCATACCGAGAATATTTAATGTTTTGTGCCATTTTGAATTCTGTTGGATTACAATTTTTCAGAAGTGTTTGGAATGGTTCGATAATAAGTGTCAGAAGATGAAATTGGTCCAGACTTACTCACAAATTAAGATTGGGCTAGGATAATTGTACAATTTTGTTTTGTAGTGTTGAAAATGCTAGGAGATTATCTTTTTGGTTCCATGCCAGACTCACTCAAAGAGCAGCATCTGCAGGAAGACTGAGCCTGGTGTGCTCTGGCAGTCTCCTGACAACAGTGCACCTCTGTGTGAGAAAGCAAGTGAAAATGTTCACCTTTATTTTGAGTGTCTGAGTGCCCAAGTCTTACCTCCATTTTGGTTACTCCAGCCCACAAACCTGGGACTTGAAGTAAAAGCAACTTGTCAGATCTTCTTAGGAGAACAGAAAGTGGAGGAAGTCTTGGAGAGCCTTTAAGCTAGACAATGAGGTAGCAAGTCAAGATGCATATAATGTTTCCAGAAACTTGCATAACCTGGAGGTTCTAAACCTTCTTAGACCCGTAGAACACCAGTTAAAGCTTGTAGCACACTGTCTAATGATTCAGATCTGACAGAGTTCTTGCATTTTAGGCACTACTTATTTGAGTCTGTGTCTGTAGATAAACCTCTTAAACCACTCTAATACTGCACGTATCCTTTGTAATTCATAGGCACTTCAGGTGGGAGTGGTTCTGCAGAACTCCTGAGTGTAACTGTCATAAAAACATCTATTGTTCACTTTCTGTGGGAATCAATCCTGTGATGGTTTTATTTTTATGGAATATATATATTAAGAAATGTAAGTAGTCCTATCAAAATAAGTCTTAGTGGGTGACAACACTTACATAGTTGGTTTTTTACTGGTAAAATGGTGTTTTCATTTTTAAAAGTACTGGTAAAAAAGAGCAATTTATCTTATATCCAAGGGCAAAGTACTGCATATTCTCAGATAGAGTAAAGGATATGGTCAGATATAAAAATGTTTCTGGAAAGATGGAAGAAGCTGGCTCAGTGTTTTCCTGGAAAAATCCTGACATAAATTCTTTTGATCAAGATAGCCATTCTAGTTTATGTAGAAGTCTGTCATACTGCTCAGAAATTCAGTTTGTCTGAGGCTGCTCTGGGCTTCTTCAATACAAAGTCCATACAGAAGTCTCGTTCCAGCTTCACATGGAATAGTCACTATCTTTTGATTTTATATGATAGGCAGAATAATTCTGTTTTGCTATGGTGCTATAGCAAGAGGGTCAAGTAAATTCTCTGTACACACTGTAACCCACACCTCTAGATGTCACACACATGTGCTGTTGGGTTTGGATTTAACCCCTGTGGTTGGCATTTAGTCAGCTCTTCAGTATAAAAGGTGGCTATGCAGTGGTACTGCCTGTACACTACTTTCTGGACTCTAATCCTGGTATACTGGGATCCTTATCCTCCTTGAGAGATCTAACTCTTACTAGAAATGACTCTTCCTATGGAATATGGGGTACTGACAAACTGCACAGCTGGGTTGATATTACACAGAATCCTAGAGGATTTTATCTTAATGGTGTATTTTTTATTGAGCTGTTTCTACCTAGTGTAGTAAATGCCCGTTCTACTAAAACACATTTCCCCCTACAAACACTAGTCCATTCATAATATTGATATGGTAGTATTAAAATGCTGCACCTTCCTCAGTTCCACTTGGGACATTTCCAAGTTCATTTGCTTGGTTATTACTTGCATTCAGTGGCAGCTTCCTCATTCTTATATTTCCCTTAACTCAATATTTGATCTGGTAAGAACCCTTGACTGACAAACTGTTCTGCAGAAACACACAGCTGGTGCTCCCAACATGGTTAGTAAGAGTGACCTACATTTCACTCTGTGTTTCGGTATTAATTAAAGATTTTTTTACTCAGCCTTCCTGCCTTTCTTCATTAACATGAATAGGCAGAACCTTCTTTGGCAAAGCTGCCAACCAGATCTAAATTTGTTTTAGTTGAAACAAAAAAACCCACCTGTCACAAAATAGGCAACTCACTTGTCATGAAGCATAAAAGAAGCATCATATGACACCAATTTTCACTTGCTGCTGTCCACTGCCACATGTGACTTCCAAGTCTGTTGTGTTACTCTATTACACTTCTCCCTGAGGTACATTATCCTGAAGGCCCTTGTTGCAAGAGTGTTGGTTATTAAATAAAGGAATTCAGGAAAGCTAGAAATCTAGCCTTGCTTTTTCATAATTTCATGAAATAGGCAGCTAGAATGTACAGAATGCAATTCATTTTTTAATAAATCTTCTTGTTCAGTGGCAAGCTGACATCAACAGCCAAAATGACTGAGGAAAAATGAGTTACAAGAAATTGAAGCTGAGGAAAACAGACTTTGTGTTGTATGTTATAAAAGATTCTCTGCTTACAAAGTAGTTATCTTGGTTTTTTTGGAGGAGAAATCAACAGTGTATGTTACAGAGAAACTCATGTGAATAAGCACAGAAAACTTTTGCATGAATGCTTGGATTAAAATGAAAGTCATTAAGCACCTGGACGCTTTTACTGAAAAAGAAATACCAAAACAATTATGGCTTGATGGTTTGCTGGTAAATGAACGGTACAGTCATTTCTCTGCATTGGAACAGCAACTACAATAAAAGGAGAAGATTGCATTTATTTAGAAAGGATGAGAGCAAATGCATGCAAGGTAAATGGGGAACATAGGGTGAAGGTAGAACGAACTTGACCTTTGAGTGATATAGGAGGGTGGGATGACCTACAAACTGGTAGGAGACAAAGTCACCAAAGAATCTGTTTCTCTGATCAGACTTGATTGCAACCTCACAGCCTCTGCCTGTCAGACTGGATGGCAGCTCAGCCTGTATGGACAGGACAGCCAAGTTGTAACAGAGACCTGTTAACTCCAAAGCTACCAGCCATGCCTGCAAGAACCCCAACCCTGCAGCATGTGGGAGCTTGGAAGGGTGTTCTGAGAAGCACACTTTACAGTATAGCGGGTTGCACTCAGCGTGGGGCTGTTGTTGGCTCGGACCATTGGGCTGGATAGATCTGAGCTTTGGCACTGTCTGCCTGTTCTCAGTCCTTAGTGTCTGACTGGTTTTATGCCAGGGAAAGAACAGCTTCCCTGCACTTGCAAATGTGGGGAACTGAGACTAATGACCATGCTAGCCCTGTCTGTAGTGTTTCAAACAGTATTGCTTCAACATGCTGCCTGCCAGGTACGTTTGATTGCTCCCAGTACTGAAGAGTGATCAGTAACTCCCTATTAATCTTCTTCTCACCTCACTACACTTTTCTGTATCCCTGCTTTAGAATTGAATTTTTATGCTGTTTGTCTGCTCAGACTGATAATCTTATTATTTATTTATTTATTTATTTATTTTTTAATCACTGCAAACCAGGCTGTATTTTAGGATATTCATTCTGGACAGCTTCTGTCTGAGAATTCTGTGCACCTTAATACTACTTCTATCTTTTTGTTTTGTAAAAGATTGACTAAGTGAAAGTAGGCAGCCCCCAATTGTTGGCCCTCCTGCTGCTGTCTGCCCTGCAGCGCATTTTAGACGTGCTCATGGTGTGGTGCCCAGGGGTAGGAAGGCTCCTGGCCTGCCAGAGTAGCAGCCACTGGCACCAGTGCTGCAACTGGGCACTGCCTCCCTGAAGGATCTTCAGATTGTGTAAAAGAAATACTTGGCTAATTGCTAGTTCTAAGGGCTGGGTTGTGGTTTGAGACAGATACTTCAGAGAATAAAGACTAGCTGGGCACAGTATGGAAAATTTTGGGAAAAGAAGTCAAATAAGGAAACAGCAAAACATATTATGAAAAAGACTGGGAGCAAAGGCAGTCAAGACCATTTGATAAAAGTGCTGTAAGTCTGAGAAAGGGAGGAATATTTGCTGATAACACCTGAGATTACTGGTAGTGAGCTGGGGGCCACACAGAGATTAACTATTACACTGCACAAGGTTTTACTGTTTTAACTGCTGCTATTCCAGTTACGCATCAGTGCAGAGGTCTGGGTGTTATACTTTTGTTACATGAGTTTCTTTGTGATGGAATTAGTTATTTCAGCTTTAGTTTTTGAATCAATTAAATTAAATATTTTACTTGAAAAGTTAAAAAAAAAAAAAAAAGCCGAATTAATGTTTGTAGCTGCAGTCTGCATTCAGTGCTTTTGTATGTGTTTGTTGTGGTAAGCACTTTAGTTACACCATAATCTCCTGTTGCTATTAAAAGACTGAATTTGTTTCCCTAGGGATGCATCAGGGTTGTGTAGTGAGGGAGCCTGCATGTATAGAATCTATTCATTTGTTGAAGAAACAGGAAGATACTAAAATGGGGACTGTGGGGAGGATCATCTCATGAACACTGTTCAGAGGATTGGGTTGTAATCTCTTCTTGCCAGTGGCTTTATTAATTGATTCCGGGCAAGTGACTTGCACAGACTTTTCATGGGTGGTCACTAGTGATGGAATCCTTGGTTTCTGGCTGACTCATCTGAGATATTCTGAGGTGCTGAGGACTCCCAGCTGCAGCAAAAGTCAATAGGAGCTGTGCTTTGAACACATTATGCTGTGCTGATTACTTTTAAACGCCAAGTCCCAGTCATCTGCAGCCTTATAAATCAAGCTCCAGATTCTAAAGTATATCCCTTGATCTTGAAACTGATTGTAGATTTCAGACCTGTGCTTTTTCATGTTAATCTTGCTTTATCAATGTTATTTAACCTTTATAATGCTCTCTGATGAGGTTAAGAGAAATATAATTGTATAAACCGAGAGTAATGCTGGATAGGATGTATCTAAATCAGAAACCAGGACCTTTTGTTTAAATGCTGAGGTAACTGCTCCAGACAAAGTAAAGAGGCTGACACTTCCTGAAGGAAGAGTGCTGCTCAGGCACCCATAATAGCCACAGCTTCCTGTTTGACTTCTGAGCAGACTAAAAGAGTAGAATAGGATGGCAGTCCTACCAGCATCTAGATTTGGCTTAAGGTCAGTTTTGAGTCACTTGTTCTTTGTTCATTTAGTTTGTCATTCTCACTATTGATAGCAGAATTAGTGACTTGTGTTTTTTTAGGTATGAGTAGTGCTTGATTTTGGTGCTTAATTTCTGCTTTTAGGAAAAATCCTGGAGTTTGAGCACTAAGGAAAAATCTAATGCACTTAACAGTTAGTTTTCTCATAGTGCTATCAAAATGAAAATGAACCAATGATTCTGCAACAGAATTACATTTAAATGTAATGTTCCACTTGTTCCACCTTTAATTAATGCTTTTCTGACAAATTTAATATCTAGAGTCTTTGTCTTGACAGTACCACTGTGCTAGCTGTTTTGCTGGATGGCAGGCAGACCTGTAGAAAGGAGAGTTTGTTGGTTTTGTTGTTTTGATGATATTCTTGGGAAGAAATTACCTTCTCAGTTCCTCAGTACCTGTAGGAGTGTATATTATAGGAGAGCTGGGACTGCAGTCATGAATCTTTATGAAGATATTGTGATTTGAGGAAGGAGATAAACAATTTCTGGGCATTTAAGTTACTTGTATATTCAAAATCAATTTTCCACTGATTAAAATAAAGTCAGAAAACCTATTGTAGAAAGACTGAGGGCTGGTAACTGTATTTTAATAAAATTTATTCTTTCTTATATAAGTTACAAATTAAATGCACTTTAACAATTTTGTGTATAGAAGAAGTTGGCTTTTATGTTCTCATCTTCTTAAAGGCAAGAGTTTTTTCTTTTTTTTCAAGAAGAGAAGTGTGTAGAAATCATAAACTTTGGGGACAGAGGAAAGACAGTTCTGCATTTAACAGTGTTCTTCCTCCTAAAAAAACCAAAAAAACCAACTTTCCCAGGCTTCCAGTAAACACTGTAGCTGAAGCCAGAGCAGTATTTTTGAACACTGTAGTAAATGTTCCATAATTGCTTTTGGTGGCAAGCTCTCTGGCTGAGGAATCAGGTTGGCTCCTGTAGTTGAATCATGATTTCCATTCACTGCTGTAAATTGGCTCTGGACAGCTTCACATGTCAAAATTGACTACTATTTTCTGGATCTCACCAGGCAAACTTGGTAATTCACTCCTTGCATTGAATATAAAAAAGAGGGTTTTATTGTCAGGTCAAAATTATGTAGAAAATAATCTATTCTACAAGGGCAAGATGACACAAAAATAATAAAAAAAATAATAAAGGAAATATTTTACATTGAGAGACAGTAGAGAAATAATAAATATCTGAGAAATGTCAAGAACAGAGATGTTTTCTGTGCTGAGATAGATTGAAAAAAACAGGAAGGTCTGTTTCATTCACAGGTTTAGACACAAGCAGTAACAGGAGGGAGTTTCTGGTGTAAGATCAAGACAAGCTTTATTTCTTACATATTTGCTTTTGTTTTTAAAATTAAGTGTAACTAACATCAGCTATAAGCATAAGAAGATGGCTTTGTTTTGATGAACCTAGATACACATGACAATTTTCATTTTGGCTGTATCAATTTTTATCTTCTCTTTGCAATTGAGAGATTTCTTAAACAAAAAAACCTAAACTAGTTATGTGCAGGTGAAATCTACTCAGACAAGCTGTGTAGAAGTTAGTAAGCTTGCAAGGTTTGAAAGTTTTAGGTCATTGTTCTTTTTGGTTAGGGTTTTTTGTGTGTGTGGTCTTTTTTTTTTTTTTTTCCAGAGACATCACTTCATTCCAGCAGGAACATAAATTCAGGCTTGTTAATAAAAGAATGGTGTGAACAAAAAGGCATATGACTGTTTTAGCTAATACAAATGTCACTCAAAAGCTCCTGTTCTGTCAAGTAAAATGAGGAGATTGTGATGTATAATGAGTAAATGCATCATGAAAGCTGATTATGAAAGTGTGGAAAGAATCACAGAAAATAAAATAGGGAGTATAAAATCATAACTTTGAAATAAAACATCCTAATCAGATTTTATAACTCAGAAATGCTAATTGTCTTTTGGCTTACCTTTCTGTTTATTTTGCTAAAAAAAAAAATTACTTACAGAACAAAGGATTTGAGGAATGTTTGTATTGAAATGATAGAATCTGTTTTGTTGACAAAATATGACAGGTCACATAACTTGAGCTGCCAGAAAGCTACTTAATTTTCCTACTTATTTCTTTTCTTATATATTTTCTTGTGGGTATTTGAAAATGTGTACTAAAAATAGATGTTACAGAATGTACAGAGCTCTTCACAATAAGTTTGATTATAGATTAAATTATTACTTTTTTCCTCTCGTTTCCATAAAGTCTAAAAATATATTTTTGTGTTACAACTTGACAAAGATAACACAACCCATTTTGGATCCTCAAATGCCTGAGCTAGTTGTTGTATTGTTGCAAAATTTGGAAAGTGATCTGGGCTGAAAGGTTCTTCAAGTAGTTGGAAGTCAATAGCGGGTGGGCAGGACTGAGCTACTAAAATAGTAATGAAATTGCAATATGACTTGTTAAGGGTTTAGTCTTTCTGGGAACCAGTGGAACAAAAACCTACTCTCAGTAAAGCAAACATGAGTCTGGTTTGTTAAAAATTATTCCTACTTGTTTATATTAATGTAAAGTAGCCACAGGCCAGATATTGCTTTCCAGTAGGCACTGCAGAAACCCTGTGCCTCCCAAGTTTAGACTTCACAGGCACATATCTGCGTAAAGGTATTTTTTTTCCTGCGAACTCTGATACCAAGTTCAGGTGATCCAATAAAAGCAGCTGAGATGGGAAATTATCTAGTCTAGACTAAGAGTGGGGAAATATTATTTTGTATTCTACCCCAAAACAGTTTCTGCTTAACCTCTAACATCCTCGCCGCATGTACCCACTGATGGTGGCTCACAGGGGAGTTCACTTGAAGTCCCTGCTTCTACATCTGGGCACAACCCACCAAGAGTTCATGCACTTGTGGCAGCGTGGTGAGAGGGAGCTCGGGGCAAGAATGCACCCTCAGTCCAGTGGTGAAGCAAGGAAAATAAATTAATGAGACTGGCAGGAGAAACAGCAATAAAATGTGATGAGAAGGGCCAAAAATTCCTCCCAGGAATGTGGTGTATAAGAGCAGTGGATGGAGAAACCTTGAAGATTGGCAGCATATTGCTGCATTCTGGCTGCTTGTGTGGTAGAGACACTGGTGTTATGTCAAAAACTGTTTTGAAAAATACCAGTTTATAGATTTCTCTGCTCTCTTATTGTTTGTCTGTACAATATTTCATGCAACATTAACATATCACAGCATAGCTAGTGGACTCATAATGTGACTGCCATTACAAATTCAGTGTTTATTGGCAGATACCTGACCAACTGCTCAACTACAGAGTTGTTGTCAGCTTAAAATAAATTCACTGTGATAGTCAGAAGATCCAATACCAGTAATGCTACTTTTAGATTAACACCATGGTATCAGAGAATATATCAAAACATCTGGTTTCATTCTGAAAGGTGTCTTTTGGTAAGTAGAATTATCTGTGTAGCTTTCTAGGTGGATGTATTTTGAAAAGTCGCTTCATTCTTGGTAGGGTTTTGTCTATTGAAGATCTGCCCATAGGTGAATAGTTAAGGTGTCCTTTTTAAAACTGTAGAAGAAGGTTGACAGCTAGACCCGGAAAATCACCACCAAACATCATATGAAGGGAAATTCTACTTGTCACCTCATATTAATACAGGCAGACAGTTTACTGGCTCTCAGCTCTCCAGTTCCTAAAGCAGACCCAATGAGAGGGATTTATAATACATATTAATTTTATTTGGAAGTCATTCAAGGATTGTGATTGAAGACAGCAGTATAGTAATCTTGGAGAACTGTATGTGTTTGGGATTTTTATAGGGGTGGTAGAGTGTTTGGCTGAGGTAGGGATTGAAAGCTTTAACTGTCTGTTAAAACAAGCAGTAAGCACAGATGTTTAAAATGCTGAATGTCCTACCATTCCAAAGCAGTTTGTTTTCTACCTGTCAGAGAACTTAAGGGTGAAAGACAGAGGCACAAAAATGTCCTCGGTAACATAGGCTCATAAACACTTTCTGAAGCAACAGAACAGCAGGTTTTTGCCTTGCATTTATTAGAGAAGTGCCCTGTGCAGTGCTGCAGAGCTGTGCTGTAAAGGGCTGTGACTGTGGCATCTGCATCTTCCACTGCAGAATAAATAAGGCACAGGTTCTGAGTGTGTAACTGCAGGGCAGTTTTCCTTCCTATCCAGGTACCTCCTATCCAGGGCTGTCTTCAGGTAAATACTTCAGACCTGTTGTGCATGGTAGGAATAGAAGTTACATTTCAAATGAAGAGTCAAGAAGGTGGCGAGGACAGGGTTCAGATCTAGCCCTTATTTGTCATTAGAAGACCAGATTTGAAGTATGACTTCCTCCTCTTAAATACTAAAAATATCTCTGTGGGCTGTCGGAGTCCAATGTACAATAAGGCATTAAGTCTGAAATATGAAATAAATGTAAGATAACAGTCCAAGCAGCTTTTACAATCCAAGTGCTCTCACTCCTTGGCAAAGAGAAGCAGTTATCTCTCTTGATTGCTATGTGCTCTAGACAGAAATGGTTCTTTCCAGCCCTGGGCTTTGTTACTGGAGGGAGATGCACATACTTCTTATTTTTCCCCAAACAGTCCTTAACCAACTCCCCACAAATGCCTACTTATAGGGCAGGAGGAGAAAAGTGAGTGTTTGCCCTTCCCAACAACCTTCACATGAACTGTATGCATCCTGCTAGACCCAAGCGTGCTGAAGGTCACTGCTGAAATAATCTGGTCTCATGCATCCTCTCTCAGAGATTGCTTTTTGTCATTGACTGCCTGAGTGATGCAAGCCCCAAAGAGCAGAGCATGGGGGGCAGAGCAATGTGATCCAGGGAGCAATCTGGCTTGTTCACTCACTTTCTCTCCCAGCAGGGAAGTTCATGACTGCCCAATGCAGGGGGACGTTTCTGGCACATCTCAGGCAAGAGCTGGTGGCACTGTTAATAGAGCATGGCTGTCTCATTTGTAGGCTCTATTCATCAGACAGCTGAGAATTATCAGTACTGATGCTCCACTCATTCTCTTTTTCTCCAAGCTAGTGATTTGTCTGTGTTATGGGTAGGTAAGCTTGACAAAACATTACACATTAGCAGCTGAGAAGGTATTTGAAATGGGAAAATTGCTTGCAAACTGCTTCATTGCAGATCCAAGTAACAAATTCTTTCTTTCCCTCAATGAGAGATAGTTAAAGCCCAAATTAACATGTCTGTCTCCCCCACTCTGCAGGGGGAATCACTCTTCAAGACAAATGAGAATGAGAGCTGGCTCTGGGAAGGCTGCATTAGGCAGAGTTTTGTATCCATTGTGTTTGCCATCCTGAGCGTGAGCAGTGCAGGCACAGATGAGGAGATGGTGAAAAGATTTGCACTTCAGTGAACTTTGAGATGGATTAGCATGGGAATTTGAGTGCTTACTATTTACTCTGCGATTGTTTTATATATTTAACTGCATAGTTTCCCCTTGCTTGTTTTATTATTTTTTTTCTCTGATACGTTCACATCTTGCTCTCTTTGCTGCAAAGTCATGTAAGGAGAGTGGGAAGGAGGACGTTACCCTGTCTAACATCATGTTATTACAAGAAAAATGCATCTGAATCCATTGGGCCCTCATGCTTTCCAATCTGATAATATATTAGAGAAGAGAAAGGAAATCGTTCTTGCCACTTGTTGTTGTCAAAGACCCTAAAAAAAAGCTGTGAGAGGCAGACAGAACATTGCTGTATGTTAGAAGGGGGGAGATATGCTTTAATTTATCTAAGCAATACAGGTGGCAGCAGGTGACATGGCAGAGTAAAAGGGATAACCAAAAGGATGAACAAAAGCCCCTGAGAGGTTTGAACTTGGCCAACTTATTTTATCAGTTTTGTGAACTCTACATATGGAGTCTTTTAAATAGATTTTATTATTAAATACCTGAGGAAAATCTAGGAAAAATTTCTCGAATTGTAAGAAATCTTAAATTTGGGGAATAGTAGTTCAGATTAGCAAAAATTACCCTTTTAGGACTGTCTCTCTTAAACAAAGTTCTCAAATATGTTGCAAAATTATTTTATAGTATATTCTGGTGAAAAATCAACTCACCAATGTTGTTTTGCACTAGCACAGGTGCTTTTGTGGTGTATGAGAGCACTTCATAGTATTCTGGCATAGACCGTGAAAAATGCCATATTCCAGAAGTCATGTTCTAGGTAAACAAGGTAATTTTCCCTGAAATAAAATATGTCTTGAATTTAGGTTGGATTTTCACTTTTTGCAGAAAGAAGTCACAACGCTAAGTAAGAATATTTTTTTCCCCACTTTTTTTGAAAAATAGTATGTCTAGCAGCAGTTTCCCATTATATCATGAATAACACAGATTTATAATTAAACCTTCATCAACTTGAAATTGCCAACACCCCCTCTGGCAAAACCTCGTGTTTCCCAGAGAGTTTTAATCCTGCACTGTCCTTCACATGTTATTTGTAAGGCCAGGTGAGGCGAAAGCAATAAGTATTAATATAGATAATTTGTTTTCTACTATTTTAGTTGTATAACTGCATTGTTGTGCCTGTTAATTTATAATATGCATTTATGAAAAAAATAATTCATTTTAGTACTTCATACTTTCAAATACCAGCCTATTTAATGCTGCACTTTATTTAATGCTCCAAGGTCAGCTGCACTTTGTGTCCAGGTTAGAATCCACCTGAAACACACCCTTAGGAGAGCACAGTCCTGCTTGTTGCTTCTCTGGTAGCACCTGCAAAATGCAGTGCTCTGAGTGCAGTGTGTTCTATGTAGTCCTTCATTTACAGAGAGCTTCATACAATAACAAAGGTGTAAGGTGCTAAGGTGAAAATATAGTAGCAGATGACAGCAGCCTTGTCCATCTATTTCTGTACAGGCCATCTGCTGCAAATTTTGTAGGAAGGTGTGAATAATTCAGTACTACTTCAGAAGAAAGCTCCCTGAGACAGCTCCCACTTTTCTCCCCCTTTTCTACATGTTTTCTGGAAATTATATTTTTTTCTTATTACTCAGGATCTGTAGCTATCCCAGCTTTGGCTTATTTTGCCCTTTGGGGCAAAATTTCTGTGTCTATTTCCACCCCTGTGTCACTAAAATTTCCTTGGAATTTTGTTTCTTAAAAAGGGGCCATATTTCCCCCCACCACTCCATCTGAGTTTCCCTGTAAGCACTGCTGTGCTGGGCTTGTGTGCAGTGTGTGTGAGCCCCCTTTTTTGTCCATAAGGCAAGGGACTTGGACAGGCTTGGCTGTCTTGTTCCTAGAAGTATCTGCATAGAAACACTTGAGAGGAGTTAAACACCAAACTGGCAAGCTGACAGAAAGCCTTTATGGGAAGAGTATGTGTACTGCTAATTCTGGTGACAAACACCCAACAATAGTAGCGTGCTGAAGCTTACAGCAATTTGCTTTTCACTGTGGGCTTGCCAGAAATGAAGCATGTTATATTTAGACCAACTGGAAGGGAAATCTCAGACACTAATTCAAATCACAGAACAAGGAATAGAATTAACTCTGATCACAACCTTTAAAATAGACTGCTACAACAATAAAAGAGTGCGTGCACATTAACTGTACAAGCTGACTGTGCAAGTGTCACAATATTCATGACTTAAATAGCTTCTTAGAGTACAACGGAGCTGGCAAAAGTGTCCTATTTTCAAGAGGATTTCTCTTTTGTCTATTTAAAGCACAGATCTATGGGAGAATACAGTGTGCAAGACAGGGCTGGTGGACCTTATGTGTTTTCTCTATTCCCAGGGCCTTTAAAACCAAGATTTACTTCTCCCTGCATCTCGTTTTATCTCCTTCCTGGTTTTAAGATCTTTTCTCTCCTCTGCAGTGCTGCAGCCGCTCTAAATGACTAGACTGATTCATTCCATCATTCCAGTATATTTTTGTATTTCAATTCTAAACCATTTCCATCCCCAGAATTTTGCTATTGAAGCTGTTTCTTTTTATTACAGTTTTGGAAAAAAAAATACACAATGTTTGGATAGTAAGTAAGACCTAGGTAAAATCACATTTTATTTTCAGCTTCAACTCTGCAGAATTTTAGCTGCCATGCTCATTTTAATTTGTTTTGTGGTGGTCCGCATTTTTAATTAAAATTAATATTTAGGGTTCATTAGAGCGGGATTTGGGGAGCTTGCTGACAAAGACTTGAAAATACTTTTGGGAAGGAAGAGAAATCAATATTATTGGCTACTGTATAAGGTATCTTAAATCTACTTGTATTTTATGCTAGTGATACATGCATTTATGATAATTCATAAAGAATACTTTCAAACCAAATCTCAGACATCAACACAACAACATATTCATGTAGTCTAGTGCATATTTTAGAACACCTGCAGTATTTGAAAGTTAACATAGGAAGATACAGTCCTTTTTTGCTTTAACATAGACTCCCCATTCCCCTAATAATCTGGAGTCATGTTGAAATGAATTGCACCTTGGTTTGCAAAAGCATTATTAATGCAAATAGTGGATATAAGGAGGGAACTTTGGCGTGTTCCCAGAAATTGTTCCTCTTGAGTTGCTCTGATAGTATTATTAATCTGCTTATTAAGCTGTCATAGCATAGCATAGCATTTAGTTTAGCTAGCTACGTTCTATTTCCGACAGCAAGTCAAGGAAAGCATATATATTTTCTGCCTTAACTTCAATTAAGTAGTAGAGAATATGTGACTACTGGTTTTTATTAATTTCATGAGCTTTAAAGATGCAATTTCTATCACCTGTGACTTTTTTAATGTAGATTTAGTGTAGTCAGTGAGATGATTTTATTTTCTAAGTTATTTTCTCAGCATTTTCTCCTTCTAGTGGCTTTCAAAAGAAAAAACATTCTGCATAAAACCTCTGTAAAATTGTTTGATTTATACAAAAATTTACTTTCATGTTTAATGTTATTCCTCTCCTGTAATTGTGTAGCTAACATGCATATTACTTTGTTTGTTTTCAGACGTTTGGAACAAAACCTCATCAAGGTCATTCCCCCTGGAGCTTTTACCCAGTACAAGAAGCTTAAAAGAATGTAAGTTTTATTAACAAGACCAACACACAAGAGCAATCACAAATCTTCTAGCTTCAAGTTCAGTACCTTCATTTTAGAAACATATTGGCAATTTCTGTGTTGAAAACACCAGGGATTGCACAAATAATCTCTTCAAAGTGTAAGCAACATTGGAATTTGGTTCAGGATGCCTAACGGTGCATGAAATCCTTCATAATGCTTAATTTCTCTTCCTATTATAAACGATGTGAGCTAATTAGTTGTTAGTCTGCTCAAACATCAAATCTACTTCCTCAGAAAGGATTTTAAGTTCCTCTTTTTTTTCTTTCATTCATTCTGGTATTTGTTTACACAACTTCAATTTAGTTGACCCCAGTTAAAGCAGGAGTGCATGTTCTTGCAGAGTAGACAGGATCTTTTTTTAGTGTGTTCAATGTTCTGACGCTGAAATGGTTTGACTCTTTACAAGAATAAAAAGAAACCTTCTAGAACTCATTTTCTCTGTTTCTTGATCATCAGTAGATACCCAGACAATTCTTATTAGCTCTTGTGGTTTCTCTTTGAATTTAAAAAAAAATAAATAAAAATCCTGATTTGTAGCAGGGCTCTCATGCAGATAACCTGGGCATTCCTCATAGTGAGTCTTCCTTTTCATTTTTCAGTGATAAATGAGACATGTTGTGACAGCAGTGCAATGATACGGGCAATGGTAAAACAAGTTACTCCTGCTTCGCCGTAGTGTCAGGATGTTGATGGGTCCCATCAGACCAGTAACTTCCAGAAGTCATTAGGCTTTGTAGCTCAGTGCTAAGACTGCTAAAAAGGTGCCCTTACAGTTTGGAATTAAGAAACTCAGCTCATTTCACAGAAGATACGGGATTATCAGACAGCTGATGTTTTTGGAAACATAAAGGAGCTTGTGCTTTGGATTTAAGGGTAGAATTACTGTGTTTGCCAGTCGAAACTTACCAAGTTCCTAGAGCTGAAGAGCTGTAAATATGGATCTTAATATTTAACAAGTCAAGTCATCAATCTTATAGAGTCTCTATTCTTCCATCTCACTTTCAATATAGCTGTATGTATTTTTAAAGAAGGACTGTATTAGATAGCAGGATGGTAATTTCAGTGAAAAATTACAGATCCCTTTTCAGTGACCTAACTTGTAACTTCTTCATTATTAAAGTCACTACTTAGTTCTTTCTGAGGTATGACTAATTTTAGATTTTGGCAATGTTTTACTGTCCTTCCATTTTTTATAACTGGTGAACTGTAGTTTTATGGGAGTTGACCAAAAAAGTGTTCTTTAACATCACTAGCTGCTCAATCCAATGTTGCACTTACTGAAATCATTAATTTTAGAATTTCACAGCAGAATTACATTACCAAAATGTATTCACAGCTTTCTGGATTATAATTGGCACACTCATTAAGGTCTGAACTTGTAGTTAAATAATAAGTTATTGTGCCAGATGGAGTGTACCAAAGCTTAGTTAACATGGCAACATTTTCTGGAAGAATTTGGGGTAGGGAGTCAGGCTGCAGAATGACCCATAACAAATATGATGGTTTGCCATTTGGTTACTGACCTCTCTCCTTGTCAAAGTTTCATTCCTAAAGCTGGACAGTGAGGCTCTAACCTGGGTATTGTGAATTGTATTGCATTTGTCTTCTTCTGGTGAATAAATACGCAAGAAGTTTAGGGATAATAGGCTGCTCACTTGCAGTTCACTCAGTGATTTGTTTACTGAGTATTAGCTGCAAGATTATGCCATTTCCTTATATTAAATAATTGGATAACTGAGATTAATTTTTAGGTATGAGCCAGTTGTCCAAGATGATCTTTGCAGGACTTGATATTAATAGGTCAAGATGCTAGCAGAATATGTGTGTGTGTATATATATATTAATTCAAGTGTTATATTTGCATCTAGCTGAAGTATGCTACTTAGAATGTCTCTTCAATAGCTTCCAGGACATGCAAGTTATTACTTTCGTTATTGTTTTTTAGCAACAGAGCTGAAATATTTTGTGTCCTGGGCTTCTTCATAATAATTGTCTACATCTTCTCACACAATTGCAGGAAGCAAACTGTGTCTGTCACAGAAAGAAGATTTGGCACCTATAGTAGTATTGAAATATGCAGTTGAATTATACGATCTGGGATTATAGTTCCCCTGATTTTGAAGCAAATGTAACAATTCTTACCTCTACACTCAATTATTCAAGGTATTTAGAAGAGGTCTGAGGTGTGTTTGAAGGAGATACACCCCAACAAGTCGTCATTATTGCGTGAAGCAGTCATACCATTTTTAATGCAAGGTTCTGTAACTTCTAGCCTATGAGTTCCAAAGTTTATGGCATTACCTACAATTTGCATTTGCTTTTGTGAAGCTTTTAACTAACAAGTTGGTAGCACAAGACTAAGAGCCAAGTACATAGAGCCAGTTTGAAAGATGTGGTTGTACCTCTCTAGCTCTGATGTTTGTAGTGGCATTTCATGTCAAATTAATGTTGCCACATATTAGCAGAAAACACATTGAGATTTCACAGCCTTCCCAGTAGCTCTGTGGTATTGCTACTTTTGTTAAGCAGCTTTTAAAAACTAAACCATATATGACATGGATTTTTTGCTGAGTACTCTTGTCAAATGAGAACAGTCAATTTTACATGTTAGAGATAATCCAGTAATCTGTTTCTAATTATGTTAGTCAACAAAGAGAATATTCATCCAAAGCTATTAGTAGTTTTGGATTTGGCTGCATCTAAAAATAAATCTGTTTTGTTTCAAAACCTTTTACAGCAAAGACATTTAAGCCATACAGTCATATGTTGTAATGGTGACTCACAGGGCATCCTTGCTCTCCTGATACAAAGTCAAAAACAGTTTATGTCCCTAACTAGTAACTGAACACAGCCACTCTCCAAGCTGGGTTAAACAATTTTTTGAAAGAGGATCTCTGCTGTTCTTTCTAAAGTACAGGAAGACTACTATGAGGTGACTATTTCCTAATCTATTTCCTGCCTGGGTGGAATCCTGATAATTTTATTACATTTCCAGCTAAAGAGCCACATTTCCCCTGTGTGATTCATAACCCTGAACTATGAAAATGACCCTTACGTGATCTCAATTGGCTTAACTGTGCAGGGCAGAACACCTGTATCTCTTGGTCATGATGCAAATCAAGCATAGAGTAGAATGTTCTTACCAAAACAGACCAAAGGAAGGGAAGAAAAATACAAGGACATAATTTAATCTCTTTGTTTCAGTCAAGTCGCAAGGAGATTGAGCTTCCTTATCCAACAGCAGTGAAGCTTGGGCCCTAATAGAAAGGAAATAATGTGTCTAATTATCTTCTAATGCTGATTGTAGTGCATCTGCATGAAGAGAGAGAGTGTCATCACCCAGCATGCCATTAATGCACGTTCAGGCACCATTAGTTATGCACTTATTAGCATCCGGACATGGGGAGAGAGAAAGGATGAAAATGTTGAAATGCAGCAAATCAATAAAATAGTGCTTTGTTTCAAAAATTAGATGCCCCTTTTTAGATCCTTGTCATTTTTCAGCAAGCTCATGATTTAATGTCATTATAATGGGTTCCTCAATAAATAGATAGCACAAGGTCACATCAGACTTCTGCCTACATAAGAATTACTAGATAAAAAGCAGCAAATGCTGCCGGGCAGTCTAAACAAGCTTCACAAAAACTTGTGTATAAATGAATATTCCTACTTCTGCTGTCTCAAATTTTGCTGCTGTAAATTGAGCTAAAGAACCAGAAACCTTCACTGAATGATGTCCTTGCAGACCGAATCTTATCATACAAAATAGCAGTAGGTCATAGAGCAGTTGTTTCATGAGCCTTATAAAGGAACCAAAGAAAACCCCACTATATGTGGCTAGATTTAAAAACAGTTGGAGGGCTTCATTAAAATTTTAACCAACAGAATCTGTAGCTCAAAATTTGTATTGAATATAGAACTTTGTTACTTTCTGATCTGTAAGTTCTTGTTCAAGTGGTGTTTATTTAGAGCCTGACTGGGATCCTTAGCCTGTGCCCCAGTGGAACTAACAGTTAAGATGTACATAAAGGATTGTATTACTGCAGCTTCAGCTATCAGTGATTTGATACAAGCTGGTACTCACTTGTCAGGGAATGCAACGAGGTGGCTGAAAGCTATGCCTGTAGCTAAGCACCTGGTTGGACTGACTGACAGAAAGATTGGATTGCAGTGACAGTCGTGATAAGGCACCTGGTTCTGAGCGGCTGGGTCGCAAGTCTAGTAAATTGTGGTGTAGTCTGTATTTATCTTTGTATACTTAGTTGGTTATGATTAAAATTTAAGAGCATTTTCCAAACAAGAAACACACTTTCCCTTGAAAATGACAGCTATAACTATTCCAGTCACATCATAGCTGAAGTGGTGGAATCTTGCTGGGTCTCCCTGGCAGGGCTGGCAGAGTGCTATGTGTTCTCCACAGTGCTGCTGGCTTCAAAGGGCCACAGTTTCCATTCAGATGCTCATAGGCTTTCCCTAGTGTCTGAAAACTCCAGGCACACCTGCCAGTGCTGTCAACCCTCTTCTCCCCTGTCTCACCAGATAAAGGTGATGCTTTTTTTCTCTAGGTCATTAAAAGTCAACATCACTGCCACAGTGCTGAACTCCTCAGTGACACTGGTGCCTGCTGTGGGATCAGGGGCTGGGGAACCTTTCCAATCCCCTTTCCCATTGATATTAAAGAGAGATGGTGTGGAGAAAGTCTTCCCAGAGAAGAATTTTATCATCCTTGGGATTACTGATCTTGTTTCACATAAATTTAGTCTAACTCTTAGTGGAATTCCCTAGGGTTTTGATGGGAATTTCGTTTGACTATACTACATTGTTACTGGTATTTATGAGCGTGTTCCTCTTTACATCTCATTTACCACAAGGTTTCTTTCCTTAGACACAGCCTTGATGCCTCAGATGCCATCCCCCTGCTGCCTAGAATATGCTGACACCACTAATTCCACCGTCTTCCTTAACACACATCTGCCAGTGCTTTCCAGCTGCCTTGGAATCTCTCCTCACCTTATCTAGCTTTTCACTTACAATCAAAATGTGATCTTCTGTGCTGTTGTAAAGTTAGGCTTCCATTTCTGCATTTAAACATTTAGACAATCTTTATGCCTTTTCACAGGCTGCTCCTCATGCTTGAGGGTCACCCTGCAGTGTCACAATGTGATCTCTGTTATTAGTAGTTCTTAAGATGGCTTTATCAAGGGTTATTATTCAGTGGGTTACCTCACTGTTGTTCTTCATAATAGTAGGTTTCAGTGTCTGTAAAATGAAAAAACTTATTAACAGGGGAGCTGCTGATTTATTGAGGCTACAGTGATACAGACTGACGTTTTCTGATCAGTTCTGGAATCTGCCTATCCGTGTCTTTACACAATTGATCATTTCTCTGAGGTAGTATGATCTTTTAGATCTGTTTTTGTATCAAGTATATTCTTCCAATGAACTTCAGAAAAAAATATTTTCATCAAATTCCTGTTTACAAATGTGTTTTTTTTTAATACTCCCTTCTCTTTTCAGAGACATCAGCAAGAATCAAATATCTGACATTGCACCTGATGCATTCAAAGGCTTGAAATCTCTCATTTCATTGTAAGTAGAAAATAGAACTGAATGGGCATTTGGGGAGAGCTTGCATGTAAGAAAAATAAAAATGATAAGGTGTTGTCTGGGGAACTTATGTTTCTGTGTGAAATTGCTAGCTTCATGGAGCATCTAAACTTTTGTAAATGAAAATTTTGTCACAAATTTTGGAAGGAGGAAATGTTTACACATCTCTGGTAAGTTCCTTTATAAATTAACACCCCCAAGGTTACTGACTGATTCAGTTCAGAGCCATTGCATTAGTTGATCTACTGTACATGTGCACCTGCAGGCTAATCCATGCCCCCCAGCTCATCCCAGCACACAGAAACCTCATCACAGCTCAGACACTAATAATCAGGGAGAAGTGAGGGAAAATACTTACATACTTAATTTTTTATCTATGTATTAAAGAACTGATATTGCACTCTCTTGTGAGTGTTTTGGTTTATTTGTGTTCTGGGTTTTTTCCATGCTTATGGAAGGACCTGAGCTCTTAAGAAAATGTTTATGTTTCTCTTCTGTAATTACTACTTTATTAAACTGGAAGGGGAATAAAAGATTACTTCACACAGAAGATAAAAGGAAGGTAGATCTCTTGACAATAATTTGTTTCTCTTTATAGAACACAGAAACTGTTTTAGCACCAATTTAAATTTAAATGCAGCTGCATTTCAACCTAGCTACCCACAGCACTGTTAAAACAGTAGAGCTTTTAATGGGCAAAGGGAGCAATACAAGGTCAAAAGCTGCATAGGGAGAATGATCTAGAATAAAGTGTCAGAAAGACCTCCAGACTGAAAGAGGATAAGTTCAACTGGAATGATGCTTACCTGGGTTAATTTTAAAGAAAATTTTAAAGCATTTATCTTATTAATATTTATATAGCAGTTTGCTTTTTAAACATGTAGTTTATTTCTAAAAGCTGATGTATTTTACTCGTTGAATAATGGATAGTTCTAACAACCTATATAACTGGTTGACTATGTTAACATTAGAAGGCTATTCAGTACTAAACTTATATGTTGTAGTAAATTTCTGAGACAGCATGCAGAAGGATGGGCCTTTTTTTGTGCCCTGAATCCAGCTGGGAGAATGCCAGAAATGTACATTAAGTGTTGCTAACATTTGTTGAATAGTTAGAGCAGTGTTATTCAACATGCTGTGGAAATGGTCAAATCCCTCAATGCCGTCTGGAAATGTTTCAGTGAGAGAATGAGCTTTACTGAACAATGCAGTGTTCAGTACTACACTGCATCAGCTGCTGTTGGTGCTGCCATGCTACAGCTCTTGTCTAGGCAAACCTCCTGACTAGAAAAAAGCAGGACAGGCAAGTGATTTCTTCTGGGGTTGACTTCCCAATTCAGAAGGTATTCAACTTTAGCTATAGCTAATTTGGATTACCCCAGGTGGCCTTGGGAGTGGGACAGAACACATCAGGGTGGAAATGAGAATGCAAGCTGGGTGGGAATTTATGGTGGTTTGACTTGCACACAGAAGTGAAATGGCTGTATATTCTCTGCCTAGTCATCCAAAATGATACTGTAACTAATTTATGTTTCAATATGTTTATATCTAAGTGGGTAAGTCTTAAGTTAATGCTAGGAGGTTACAAAGGGACGAGAGAGCAGGGACATGAGATGCAACACAGGAAGGGCTACAATAAAGCAGCTGCCTCTGAGCAGTCTTTCCTTTGTTTGGTGTTTGCCTCTCCCTCAGTGTCCTTCTACCTCAGCCATACAAAGCTGTTGTAGCACGCAGTTTGTCTGTCTTCTCTTTGGCAGACTAGTTTCTGGGACAGTACCGATTTTAGCCTTGAAATTGTCAGCCTCCTCCCCTAGGTTCAGTTGTCTGTTGTGCTTGCCATTGTTTTCACTTTATTTGGAAAGGCTTTATTGCAGGTAGGTCTTCCAAATGTTTTCCCTGTAGCTGATAGGCAAGAGTTGGTTCCCTGATCTTTCATGACCCATCATTCAGACCTCTGGAAGGCTCTTCCCTGCTTTTTGTTTCTGTAGATTTTCAGTTTCTGAGCCCTTGATACCTTTGTGGAGCAAGCTTATCTGCTGTTCTGCAGAACCTGGGTTTCCCCATGTTTCTACTTCTGAGAAGTAGAGGATCTACTTTCATCTGATCTCTGCTATAGCCACCAATCCAGTTCTGTCAACTGCAGAAAGACAAGTGAGTGCAAGAGAAGATGACTCCTTTGAAGTGCCAGCTCTCCCAGGGAAGCTGCCAAAGGGGAAGGAATGAGGAGGTAGAAATTAAGTAAGACAGTTTGCTTACTAGTGTTTTCTCTTTTAAGTGGCTCAGGTTTTTTGGTGCCTGGGGCCTTGATAACTTCAGTTAGCTGCATGCCCTGAAGGAACACTGCTCTGCATACAATGCTTCAGCTCGGCTGAGAGGGACTGTTATTTCTCATATGTAAGTCAAATGTGATTGGTGGCATACATTTTAATGAGACACCACTGAGGTTTAATCTGTGCACAGAGCAGCTGGACCTTTCAGTTAGTTGAGTTAAAGCAAGAATAAAGGAGGGAAAAATATTAATGCACAAATGAAAGTAAGCAACTTTGTTTGCATTAAAAATTAAGTATCTCTGTACTGCCTTGCTGTTTTTCACCTCTGCTTTATTCCCATTTTCTGCTCCTCCCTTTACTCTGTGCTTACATGCAATTGCAGTGCTCCCTGTGGGTCCAGGAGAATGAAAGTGCTTATCTGGAAGACAGCCAACATTATTAGTCTAGCTGACTGATGGAGACCTATATACCATGAGTTGCTTCTCTGATTTCTTCTGAAGTTAACTTAGGTTAGTTTTTCAGGCACAACTGCTTCTCAGAGAACCCTGCCTATTGCACCTATGTGGAGATGGAAGAAAGGTTTTCAAAATGCAGGAAT
>NW_009953964.1:837792-850173 GCF_000747805.2 Chaetura pelagica
GGAATGCTTATTACAGAAGCAGTTTCCACTAAAATGTATCAGACTTAAGTCTTTTAAAAGTGCTAAGTCATCCATATGCTAGCAGGTCATCAATTTTTGTTTTAAATCTATAAATTTTCTCTAACAAAATCTACCTACGGGACTCAAATAGGTCACAAAATCTTAACACTTTAAATAAGCCATTTCTGCCTTAGGTTTTCCCTGCACTTAGCAAAAGAAAGGCAAGCTTATTGTTGTAAAGAATCAAGATTTCTCTATTACCCACACACAGAAAAACAAACAAACAAAAAAGTTGGTTTCCCCATGGTCATTTTTCTGTGGGATTCTGTTTCCTGTTCATACAATGATTGTGTGGAACAAGGGATCTCTGCTTTTGTTATATATACTTCATAGAATCATGGAATGGTTTGGGTTGGAAGGGATGCAGTATGTGGGCCCATATGAAATATCCAAGATGAGAAAAAATAATTACAATTATTTGAATTAAAAAAAAACCAGCAAAACGGTGATTAGCACAGATGTGAGTGAGCTGTGGTACTGAAGCTATGGCTTTCTCTTAGAGGGATTAGTCTTGCCATCCAATACTTTTTTTCCATACAAACATGAGAGCAAATGCTACCCATGTATGGAGAAGTGTGGCAAAATTGGTTCATTGTGAAAGAATGTGTTACCTTAATTTTAAGCAAAAGTGTGAGAAATGCTCTCTTTAAACTATATTGTAGTTGTGTTAGATAGTTAGAATTGCACTTTACTAGAGTTGGAGTAGATAATAACTCAGTGCAGAACATGGGGGCTAAGTTATGAATAATCTCATGTTTCAAGATGGCTGCATGCAGTTTTGGAACTAAATTTTTCACTTAATCAACTCAAAATGTGTCCAATATCAGTGAGAGGATTTTATCAGCATTTGGCTATTGTTACTACTATCAAAGGTAAATGTTATTCTTCAGGTCAGTATGCTTCCCACAAGTGCGCATTTGGAAGGGCATATCCAGACTCCTTTGGGGACATTTTATGAGATATGACAAAATAGTCTAAGCTTTTGGTGTGTTAAGCTGAATGAATACATTTTAGACCACTGCAGAGGGAGAATTCCTTTGCTTTTGTTCATATACTGAATTAAGCTAGTGAACAATTCAAAAGCTTAGATCAGCCTGGGCACGAAGACAAAAGATAGCTTAGCTTTTGACATAGCAGTCCCATTTAGACCATCATCTCCTGGGTGATGATGTATGTGGTGTCATTCATGGTGGTTTGAAATCTGCAATAAAACACTGTCTGTTGCAATAACTGCCAAACTTATTTTAAGGTAACAAATTGCTTTGGATAGTTTCACTGTGATTTATTTAGCCTAACATGGTCTGAAGAAATATGAAATAGTGAAGGGGAAAAAAATTACATGTCTAAGTTTCTTTCAGATATTATAAATTTATTGCTGGTTTTACCCCTATCAATTCCTCCTCTTTTGAAAACTTGAATTCTTATTGAGCCTCTGCCATTTATGTAGCTTGGGAAATATAATTCTTCCTAGCAAGAATTGTTTTCACAATTTCACAGTCTGAAAGAAAGTTAAAAACATTCTGAGGACTGAAAAAGGCATTTCATAAAGTCAAAATGTGACACTTCAGTAAGAATTTTTCAGCCAAGCCAAAATAAAGGAACACTTAGCTGGAAACCATATGGTATAGAGTAAGATTCTGTACTAGGCTTTCATAACCCCAAAAAGGTCTGTGTCACCTTCCAGGGAAAAAAATTCTCGGTATTTTGGATGCAACTCTAAGCTTTTAGATTAAGATATGCAGTGGCTATTTTCACTGTTTAATCTTTACTTTTAACATGTAGAACATCAGTTGGATTAATCTGCAAAACTGGAAGTTTAGTAGGAGCAATTAGTTGTTTAACTGGAAATTTAATATTTATATCTTGGAATAGATACATTTTGGGGTGAAATTGAATTATGATGCCAGAATTGGGCTGAAGAAGCACACCACCTCATTAGGACTTTTATATATTTGTATAATTTCTTATTGTAGGTCCATAATTACTCTCCAGCAGAATAGGGTGATTCTTCCAGGGATCTCCTCCAATGCTTGCAGTGCAGCCAGGGACTGGAGCTTTATGTGCCTTGTCCTTCCCATATTTTGGAAGGTTGATGGCAGCCTGAAAACAGTTCTGAGTTGTGAGCCAATCTGCCAGGTAGTTTTGGAGCTCTGCAGCTTGGAGTTTGTGGCCATGCTGAAAGCATGTAGCTGTGAACTGGCAAGGTGGTGGTTCTGGGGGCCACCAGGAATATAGCCCTGGGATGGCTCAGCTGCACCTGTGCCCTCACGGCCACTCACTGATGGAAGAAACACACCTGCAAAGAAACTGAGGAAATGTTGCTTCAGATAAAAATACAGTGAATGGTTCTTCATACTGGGCATTCTGGTATTCAATACACCTGCCTAGAGAAGAGACAAGAATACACATAATCCACTGGCAAGTTTGTAATGCCATAGGTAAATCTCCTAAAATTTTTCTCTCCCGGTAAAAGCAGATTTAAATTAAATTCTTGAATGGACTGAACTTCCTGTTATATGGCCTTCTGCAGTTATTTTTTGCTGCTGCTCTGGAAGCATTGCAGTGCATGCCAGTGGGATGGGCAGAACGACAGACACAGAGGAAGGTGACTGCAATAATGGGATGGTACCAAACCTGGCCAGTCTTTTCTACAGGCTAACTTGTTCATGGGACTATTAGGAGTGCAGCAGTTGGTGCATTCCAAACAAAAGCATCTTGGATCAAGAACCTAACCAATATACATGTAGTCATACCAATATTTGTTGGTATGAGTATGCTTTCCTGTCTTAAAACAGAAAAGAATGAGAATTTTGAGTAAAGCAATAGTTTCTGTGCTTTCTATTAAAGTAAATGGAATAAGGAACTTCAGAAATTAGTTAAATGCTTTATGTGTCTCTCCTCCTCTTTGCTTGTTTCTGTAGGATGGTTTGGCTTCAGCTCTGGCATGGCAGGCAGACAATGACATTAGCTGATTTGGCTCTGTGTAGTGCTGAACATGAATATGAATTAGAGACAAGTGCCTGAGCTCTCATACTGACTTTTGTTTAGCTGTAAATTTGTTTGAATGTTAATGTGCCACATGCACATAAGCCCAATTAGGTTTGAGAATGCTTATTTTCTTTTCATGGCTTCTAAAATTTGAAGCTTTGTCTTATAAGCAATTTTAATTAGTTTTATATTATTATTATTATATTAGTTTTATATTGCTCAAAATAATGAAGAGGATGTATAAACACATCCAAGGTTTCAAATTCAGTGGAACACTGCACTATGACCTTCTGACTCTTAAAAGTAGATGAAAAATGACTTTAATAAGAGTCTTATTTTGATATTTGCATTTAGTAGGACCATAACTAACAACAGCACTAGGTGTGTTTCTCTAAGTTTTTACTTGCCAAAAGTGTTTTTATCTCTACAGCCAGAAGACAGACTCCCTTACTCTAAAGAGGGGATTTTTTAAAACTTACTTCCATGGCCATTTTGTAAAGATTAGCTTCTGAACTCTTCTTATATGCTGTTGTGAATTACTGATCAGCATTGATGATCTTGCCAATTCACCAAGCCAAGGAAGATGTTAATCTAACATCATAGAGCTTATCATCTGAACTTTGCATACAAATGCTGCACTTGCTGAACAAATGTTGTTAAGAAAGAGTGGAGACTGAAATGGAAATATTCTGGATTCTGTGGGCATTAATTTAATATTTTAACCTTTTAAAATACTTTATTTGCAGAGGTTTTGCATTTGCTTCCTGGTACAGGTGATCACATCAGTTACTCTGTTCAGAAAGAAGCAAGAGGGTCAGCGATTTGGATGTTGTTTTAGAGCCCTGTGCAATTCCAGTGACTTGAATGTTATCTCATATTTTGAAATTGCTATCTAAATGTGCTATCTAGATTTTTCGAAGTTCAGCCATCATTTCTGTCTAGTTTTAGGTAGAACATAACAAACTATATGCATTTCATGACATTTTGTAGAAGTAGAAATTTTTTTGTCTTCTCCAACTGAAATTAGAATAATTAGAAAAATTCAGTGATACAGGCGTTCATTAATCACAACAAACACTAACTGTAACACCACGTTAAAAGCCAACCTCCTCACTCCACAATAGAAATTAGGTTACATTTGTTTAGAGAAAATATAATGCTAGGTGATCCTTAGTTTGTTCAGTAGAAGTAAACTTCCTTTTAAACTACAAAAGCAATGAAAAATGAAGTTTCAGGGTTTTATTTTCATATCTAAGGGGTGTTATTTCATTTAGGCTCAGAAATGAGCTGATCTGGGAGCTCTTCCAGAGAGCTGATGTACTTCCAGAGACTGATGAAGAGTAAACTGAAGTGGCAATACTCTGGGAAGGCCAGAGGCTATTGTAAATAGTCAGTCATGCTAAGTGTTATTTTCTTCAATATGTTTTGCTCTCCCTGATATTTTTATATGTTGAAAGACAGGGTAAATTAGGAATTCAGCCAGCATCCCAGCCTCACATGGCTGTTTGGTTCATTGCTAGCATATTATTCCACATCAGGTCATATACATTTATGGTTGAACAATTATATGCAGTGACTCTCATTTGTGTTATTAAATCTTTACTGATTTTTGTAACTGAACTACCTCTAAATTGAGTTTCTGAGTTGTATGTCTATTTGCAGTTCAGGCTAAATTTCTTTCTATTAGCTCACTGAAATTGTAACAGCGGCTGGTGAAGCCAAACTGTTTTATCCAATGATGCTTGTGTCACATTTCATGCCAATTATTGTATCTTAAGAGACTCACTTTTATGAAATTTTATCAACAAGGAGCTTGTGGTCCCTGGCTTTTAAATTCAGTATCACTGAGCAGAGTTTTAGGTTTTTGCATCAGACAATGTGCCTTTCAATGATTAAAATATTTCTAAAAAGGACAGAAAAATATCCCACAAAAACTAAAAGACATTTCATATAGAGATTTTGGATGATGTCCAGTTTCTACATTAAAAATGTTTTCCAACACCAGAGAAAGCCTGAATCATAACGACTCATTTAATACCATGTGCTCTCTGAGAAGAAAATGAGATCAGCAGTTAAATGAAATACCCACGGATCCTGGGCATGATGCGCAAGATCAATGAAGATGATAATGCAGAGATGTGGGAGGACACTAAACTGGTCTGTTTCTTAAGATTTATTTTGTCTTCCTGTATCTTTCAGAGTGCTCTATGGAAACAAGATCACAGAGATCCCCCAGGGCCTTTTTGACGATCTTGTGTCTCTGCAGCTGCTGTGAGTATGATCCCTTCCTCTTCTTTATTTCACAGACGAGCTTGATTTACTGTTTTTTCAGCTTCTGGCATTCATATAAACACCTTTACCACTGAAAGCTCGCTGGGACGTGCTACTCTGTTGTTTCTACATCAGGCAAGAGAGGGAGGCAGGGGCTGGGGAAAAAAAAAAAAAAAAAAAAAAAGGAAGGTGCCAACCTGGGTGATAGACACAGGATTTAAGTGTGGGTAGAAAATGAGAGACTTGGTGAAGTACAAGAAAGAAAATTTGGTCACCAGCTGATGTGCAAGTGGGAATGCCATCTGACTGTTTTCATACAATTAGCATTTGTGGTTGAATATCTAGAGCCTTGAGGGCTACTCTACCTGCACGAAGTAAGGAAGGTGCCAACCTGGGTGATAGACACAGGATTTAAGTGTGGGTAGAAAATGAGAGACTTGGTGAAGTACAAGAAAGAAAATTTGGTCACCAGCTGATGTGCAAGTGGGAATGCCATCTGACTGTTTTCATACAATTAGCATTTGTGGTTGAATATCTAGAGCCTTGAGGGCTACTCTACCTGCACAAGCAAGCAAAATGGTCACGTGAAAGATATTGCCATGCTCAGTTCCCTTTCCTTATTATGCCAAATGTGGCTTAGCTGCATGAGAAGTTATTTCAGAATATATTGTGTATCTGAGTATTTTATGCCATTTAACACACAGTTGTGTTCAGGGTAGGATATATATCATACAGTCTTCTGTTTTTATTAATATAGCATAAAAAAATTTCTAAGCCAAAGATGAAACTGGAAATTTTACTCACTGTTGTCTCCATAATCACACTGGGAACAAGTAACTCCTTCAAAGAGAAAGAAAAAAATGACTATTTCAGCTAGTCAGTGGAGTCAGAAGAAGGGAAGTGAGTTTAATATCTATTGCAAATGTTTGATTTACCATCATAGATGATGCACCCAGAAAGTGAAGGTGATTTATGGTAAATTAATCCATTCTGGTTTATAGTACATGCAACCATTCACCCCAAAAAAATATATTGTATGAAATATAGCAGTAAAAGCAGCTTTCATACATGTTTTTAAGGTATTTGTGACTGTCTTGATATAACTAGATACGAATATTCAAAAGTTTGTGATTATTGTTGAATGTGTCACTCTATGATTGCAGACTATGGTGTGCCAACGTACTGTATAAAATAAGCATGGATTCAGAGTAGAAATTGTTCTGTACGTTATGAGAAGGACTGTTCAGATGTGTAGCCCATTAGATCTTAATTGCAAACATGGACCACTTTATTTTAGAGAAGGACAAGCAAGAGCACATATGATTTGGTTATAACAATCCTTGAGCTGTGACAGTGGAAGCTGTTCATCTCCTCCTGCACACAGCCAATGATTTTGTCTTCACACTTTACACATACCTTTTCCAGCAGCTCCTTTCCTCTCTCCTGACCATATCTCACAAGTTGGTTAATACTTCAGTGTCTTGATGGCCAGGCTGTGCTGGAAGAGAACACTGTATGCAGAGAGGAGGTAGTTTGCCATGTGTGACAATGAGCAGAAAGTGCTCAGGGGACTGTAACTGCTGTGTTAGCCATGCTCAAGCACAGGTTGTGTTTGGCACAAAGAAGGCACTGCAGGCAAACGGAAAACTAAAACTTCACTTGTTACTTTGACGTCTGAGAAAGAAACTATCTTTGAAAAGTCTGAGCTTTATCATACTCACGTCCCCACACCCCCTGCCAAAACTTACATATTTAAGCCCAGATGCAGTCATTTTCCTGTCTGAATTAGCTCAAGGGATGATTCTTTGTTAAGGGGGCAAGACCTACATGCCAGAGCACCATTAAAAGCTATTGTACTTCAACTGCTTAAACATTCTCAAGCTGAGATGTATGTAGATTGCCCTGTTATGGGATTCTCAGAGTATTGTGGCTCTAGAGCCTTTCAGGGTCTTCTTGAAAGTGTTTGAATATAAAGTAGCTCTTGCAAGGAGAGTATTAAATGGTCATGCTTTAAATGCAAACAAATGTCTGCACACTTTTCTGACCATGGCTTTGAAGCAGCTATTATGGGACTGCTTGTAGTATTTTTAATGGATTAAAAAAAAAACAAAACAAAACAAAAACAACAACATTTGTTGGTTTTAAACCTGCTGTTGAACAGTTGGAAGAGTGCCCTATGATTAGATCTAATTTAGTGTTCAGTGGGCTCTAGATTGGATTTCTTCTTATTAGTCTGGAGCCACACTGATAAGAATGCTCTCATTAAGGTATCCTGGTAGGCAAGATAATTTCCTAGGGTTCAGCTGGAGCATTTTTTAAAATATACTGCCTTTATGGTGAAGCAGTACACAGTCAGAAACTGGGAGTTACTGTGGGCCGAGTCTAAAATTGTTGAGATGATATTTAGAAGAAAAGAACTATAACTGTGAAGTTGCAGAGCAGGCAATATTGTTATTTACTGGTTTGGGTAACATTCATCAGGCTTTCTCAGAAATGTCATTATCCTTCTGTTTAAATATACTACCACAGTATGGGTCCACAATACTCCACTTTTATTCTGGCAGAATTGCTTGATGTCAGTGCCTTACACCTGCAGCCAGTACCACTTCTGTCAGAAACACCATAGCTGGGTAAAGTAAAGCCTGGCTTGGGCATGACAGCCTCTTAAACTGCCCCGTTTGACTTTAGTGTGCGGGAAATGGAGAATCCAGAACAAATTTGAGACCACCTGGCTAGCATTAGCATTCTGTATTGCTGTCATGTAGGACTAGGGTAAGCCAGTATTATATTATATTTGGCAAGAAAATAACTATGCATGGTTAGATCAGTTTTTGTTGTTATGGGGGAGGGGGGGGGGTTGTGTTTTATTTAAACTCCATTGGTTTAATTAAAAGTGTTGTTTCTGAAATCTTCATTGTAATAATCTGTCTTAAGTAGTTAATATTCCCCATGTGAAAATCACAATCGTATTTCTGTTAAATTCCTGATTTCACAAATCTTATTATTCCTTAAATATGCAATTGTAACCAACAGAGCAGCAAACATTATTGTACAAAGTCCAACTAAATGTTGTTCAGTGGAGCAGAAGCTTTTCTTGGACTACATAGTTTTTTCTTATCCTGTTGAAGTTTTCAGGAAAGAGGATGCTAGAAAGTTATTGTAGCTACTGTGCCCTATCCTCATACACTCTTCAGCAGGCTGGATCAAGTGTCTTCTGAGGATTTTAGGTCAATTTGAGAGACTTATACTGTTTTCCAGAAAGGGATAACTGGATTATTAATTTTTTGTTTGTTTGTTTCAAATAAACTGGTACTTTCATTTCATTGGGGTAACAATCAATCCATGCTATGGAAAAGGGTTTGATTAATTGTAATTCTTTGTGTAACTTGTATTTGAATATCAAAAAACTGGGAAGGATTTCAGTTTTAAGGTGGAAGTTTTCAATACCCACTAGCTGTGGCCCCTTTGAATTCCTGTCCAGGAGGCCTTAAACTAACCTTGGTCTGTCTTGAAACTGGAATATATTTAAATGTCTTTCTCACCTGTCTTTCAGTTTTGCTAGAATGTGGACAAGCTCTTCCAGGTGCCCTTGAGTTTTCCAAACTGTCTGCCAGTTACTGCAAAGGGGACAGGGCAGAACACTGTGCAGATCTTTTTTTTTTCAGCAGCCCTATGACAGATAAGCCTGAGAGTTGCTCCACTTGCTTCCATATGAGCAATGTGAGAGCCAGGGAACACAGTGAAACAGTGAGTCAAGTGGCTCAAGCCAGTGAGCTGTGGATAGTGGGCACCAAATTTGTTAACCTGGATTTTTCATATCTAAGTAAAACACTTTCCTTTCTGCAACCATATTAAAACAAACATTCTAGGAGCCTTTTTATTACAGTTATAGACTGTGTGCTTCACAGTGCTCTGTTTCCTGGAATAACACAGTATCATAAAATCTCTACTGTTTAAAGATACTGTAGAGCAAAGTAATATAGGGAGATGAAATCTCATTTTTCAGATGTCTGGCAAGTTATCAGTTTTCAGTAAATCCTTTTCATTGAGGAAATTTACTTTGCATAGCTACTAATCATACAAGTGCTCAAGCATCTTGATCCTAAATCCTATAGTTGAGATCCCCATGGCTTGTTGGGCAAGAAAGAATCCCTATAGTGGACTCCGTTTTGCTGTTGCTGAAAGTAGATATACTCCTGGGGTACATATATATTGAAATCAGAGGTTTGTTGTATTCCTTTCTCATAAAACAAAGCCAAAAGCCTTCTTCTCCTTCTACTAATGTCTAGTCACTAAGGGAAACCCAACATAGACATATTGGCAGAAAAAGTAACTGCAGAAGTGGTGAAAAATTAGAGTTCCAGATCCAATAATGTAATTTGGGTTAAAATTGGAACTAGATCTAATATATACAACTTCAACTGATATTTATTAAAAATAGAGTTGTATGAAGTGACAATTTGTGTATGTACTTTCAGAAACTGCCATTATCAGTATTCTCAAAATTCAACCAGTGAAATTTTTCTTTGAGCGATTCTCCTTTTTAACCTGCTTTTTATGCTATTTCTCCTTGGATGAATAGTGAGATACTTGGTACTCTCATAGCTCTTCTGATGAGGTTACTGGGAAAATATCTCCACAGGAAATCTGTTAAGTTTGAAGTGCTTGTGTTGATTCGTAATTGTAAATTGAGTCCCAGCACTTATGAGTTTAAAATAAGATGTACCAAATATTCTTAAAGGTCTTTTCCAACCTAAATGATTCTATGATTTATTGTACCCTTTTGGAGCATGTTAGAAGCTCAAAGAAAATCCAGTGAAGCATAAAACCCTACAAAATATTTTTTAAAAATATGCCATTATTCTAAAGAATGTACATAAATTCCAGTATTTTGTATAGGATATATTACATTATTATATACATAAGTATCATTAAACAGTGTTGCAAACAGTATATAAATGCCAGAAATTACAGGTTTCCATTTCCAAATGCTTTAAAGCACAGTAGTCTCTCCTCCTCCACATAGCAATCTTCAGAACTTAAAGTGATGTATATAATCTTCTTGTTCCTTAGAATTCTTCATTTTTCTCATTGAGGAGAGAGAACAGGCATCTTAAAAAAGCGACCTGCTGACTAGATGTAAGGGGCAGCAATTTTACTCGGATAAGTCAAGCAGTGGATCAGTCTGCCTAGAGGAGTTGTGCGTTCTCCATCCTTGAAGATTTCAAAGACCAGACTTAATAAAACTCTCAGCAACCTGGTCTGACCTTCTAGATGACCCTGCTTTGGGTAGTCTAACAGGACAAAGAACCTCTCAAGCTTCATGCCATTCTGAATATCCTGGGATAATTATTTCTCAGATAAAGCAAATATCTGTGTTAAATATCTATCAGTTGGTCATGCTTTGAGTGGGGTTCAGAGCAGATGACCTCTGGAGATCCTTTGCAACCTGTGTTATTTCTGGGTTTGATGGTTCTACTTTCTTAGCAAAATGACATCAACTTTTCACTTGATTACTCAAAATATTTCTGGCTAGAGCAGATACTGTGCAACCTTTATCCTTCTAGTCTAGGACAGAATACTGTCCGCACTGATCTGTTTAATAGCTTTAGAATTGTTTTCAAGCTGTTTGCCTCAAGCTTTTTTCCTTCAGATTTCTGCATTTAGACTGCTATTGTGATAATATTACTAAACTCAATAACTGCTGTACAAGTGAGGGAGCAGCATCTGCCAGACACAGAAATACAATTACAGTCAAGCACTAATGAAAGACTGCAACAGCATCTGCCCTTTCTGTGTCACTTCTGTAGCCTGTTTGTATGCAGCTTCCCAAAACAACTGCTAGTTCATACGTCAGCGTGTAATTCATTAGCTCTTCTGACGCCAGTGCTCCAAGCTGCACTCACCTGACAGGAACCCTCCCAGTTACTACTACACAAGAAACCAACTCCCAATAGTGCAGGAAATTGAGAACATGTGTTTGTTTTGCTGTGCATCTGAATTATCACGGGGGTGTCTAAAATCAGCTATGACCTTATCTGCAGACGTAAATCAGGCAATATTGAATTCTGAATAATGTAAGTCCGGATACTATGACAACACGTGTTTATAATTTTCCAGGTAGTAACACGAGTGCCTCAGGATTGTTTTACGAAAGTGTTCCACTGCAGTCACAGTCTTTTGGTTCAGGAATGAAAGGAAGCTGTTAAAATCTCTCCCAAACAAGACTGTTGAGATCGTGCTTTCTGCTTCCTTGATTCATTAGGAGCTTGTGATTTTTCCAGTGTAATTTATGTTGAATAAATTTGTCATCACCATCATCCAGTTTCCTAAACATGGAGAAACACTTGAAGCTGCTTCAAGTAAGCACAATGATGATTTCACACTTGTTATTATCAATTGAAGCACTGACAGACTCTTCAGTGGTCAGTCATCGCATTAGAAAATGTAAATTTTAGTAGATGTCTAAATATCTTGACACAGAGGCAGTCAAATTTCTCTCCTACACTCCAGGCCATTTTAAAATGTTCCCAGAACCTAATATAATTATTTTGTCAATAAGCAGGTAGGGGCACATACAATTCTGTCATTAGATGTTGCTGGTCATTGACTGCTAGGAGGGCAGAGTACTTGACTAGATACTTCCATATTGGCACTTTGGCTGTTCTTTCATCAATAGTTGTGTTAAATCAGAGATGACACTTTATTCCCTATACGTTTCAAGAGAAAACGCTGGAGAAAAAAACCAAAACAAACAAAACAACAAAACGCCATGCCAAAAAGTGTTTTTACTTTTTGTAACAGGCATTGTATTTCCTAAGGAATGTTTTCTGCCAAGAGTCCTTCTTTTGCTGTCTGTAGTGTCTCTGAACGAAGGTGAAGCCTTTGACTATTGGTATTTTATAAAAGTCATGTATACTCAATATGTATTCTTAGTAACCCATGCAAATAACTTCCTTATAAGTCTCCTATGCATTTTACATCTTTGTTCTTCTGGTGAGTTCTCATTTTTCCCAGTGGAGTCTGGCATGTGGGATGTGCCAGCCAGTTCATGGAATGCCG
>NW_009953964.1:850194-859072 GCF_000747805.2 Chaetura pelagica
CCGAACATTTTCATTCACATCATTTTGTCGTTGCTGTCAAAACACAAAGCTAGTGAAAAAGATGTTTTCCAGTGGCTCTGTGCAGCTTCTTTCCCTGACACTTTCCTTTTGACTTGTTGACGTCTGTAGGAGATGATTTCTGGTCCATCCTGTGGCAAAAGAAATCAACTTGCAGCCTCCAACATGCGTGAAGGTTGCTAGGCTGCTGTTTTGTTCTCTGAGTTATGTAGTTATTCTGCTGATAGTTTGATCACTTGACTTTGCTGAGCTGAAAATACAAGCACTGCTAAGGGTAAAAGCCATATAAACATCCATTTGCTCTTGAACAACAATTTTTTTCAATCGTTTGGGTTTGGAGTTCAAAATGTTATTTAAATGTTAATCACTTGAAACTGTGCTTGGGCATATAATTCAATTATGGGACCATCTTAATTATGCAGATGGTGCTTATGAGCATCTGATACAATTGCAGTGCCAACTCAGTACACATTTGCTCAAAGGCCTTAGCTGAAACATGTTATTATTTCAGTGTGTATGGACAAATTCACTCCTTCAGGAAACGCTTTCAATGGTGAGCAAACCACAAGGTCTTTAGCCATCTTCCTGTATTCTGTGGTGCTCCTAGCAGAGATTTCTTCATGTTTTTAAACAGAGACTTCAGTTAATAATCCATCATCCCTCTGGCTACTGGGTGGTTTTATTTCTGCTTGAATTTGTAACCTCCTTTTGAATGCTGCACCACGTTTGGGGGCTGTGTGTAAACCTCATCCAATCAAACTGACAATAAAATAGTGAAATTAATGGAATTTACTTTCACCATAAATCGATGCAAAATAAATACCATGTAATTCTTGTTAAATAAGACTCAGCTTTTAATATTGTCCCTTTCTTGGTGTGAGTCCAATGAACAGGAACCCTTAGTATGTTTTACAGCGTGGTTCACTGTTTAAGGAAGATCAGTGTTTCTGCTTCCTAGAATATGTTTTTCTCATCTGCCTTTGTGGTTGTTTAAAAAAAAAACACAACTATTATAACCATTTTTAACTCAATGTTAGGCCAGCCTTGAATACCTAGTTAATAATTAGATGCCATTAGAATGACTGAGACATTGAAGAAAGATTAAGCAAAGAACTGGCATTTATAAAGGGGAATATTCTTAAAGGGGATATTTTAAAATAACTGAGAGTTTTGAAAGGAATATAAACCTTAATTCTCCTGGCCAAAAGACATTGTCTAATTCACAGTAACTATGAGGAAAAAAATGTCAGGGTTACTTATTCTGCTCTCTGTTTTTCACTCACCCCTACGACCTGTTATTTTCTCACTGATTTTTATCAGAAATAGGACATTAATCTATCTCATGACCCACCAAGCATAGCCACATCTGTATTTCTGTTGAGCACACTCAGTGCTCTTTAGATTTAGGTACTGCCAATATATTGTGTAGATGACATACAGAATAGCTGTTGCCTCCTCAGAAAAGCTGTGTAGTACCTGAATTCCCACTTCTAAACAGTCTACACAAACACTTTCCTCTTCCAAGTTACTTTCGCTGATGCTTAAAGAAGAGAATGTGCCCCCGTGTCAGTAAGTGTATATAATATCAGTTTCTCTCATTTTGGTACTTGGCTTTTAAAGAAATGTCGCAGATTGTATCCCCATGAATCTAGTCATTAAAAATTCATGCCAAAAATCTTGTCACATTGTGACTTCCAATTTCCAGCATTTGGTTTATTCATGGTTTGTTGAAACTACTGAGAGAATTAATCCAAATTCCATGAATTCACTGCAGTTGTAGGTCAGCTCTACTCTGTGTGTTTATTAAGTGGAATCACAAGGACAGGGGGTAGAAACCAAAGGTAATGCCTAGATGTACATCAGGATATTGTTCAAAACTCAGCACCTGATTCTGCCTTCTAATGACTTTTTAACCTGTTCTGTATGGAAATGATAATGTACAACCTTGAAAGATAAAAGCATAATGCAGAACCAAGAGAGAATGAAGATGCTTTGGCTTCGACCTACAAATGGCTTTAAGAAGCAGGAAGTAAGAGATTACATTGATGACATGGGAGTAACTGTTCCTGTAGCCTAATACGAAAATTACCCTGTTACTTCTTGTGGAGTCAACAGGACTCTGGATTAGGAGTCGCATAATTATCAGTCACAGAAATACACAGAGGTCATAGGATTGTTGCTTATAATTTCATAAAATTAGTTCAGCAATTAGTTCATAGAAAAATGTAACCTCATTTATCCATCATAGCTTTCTATGGGACTTTCTCTTACCTAGCGTCAAACATCTTTTTCCATGACATATAAAAAAGAAACTTCAGGTAAATTGATATTGACTTTTCTGTTGACCAGAAAGGTGAGTTCAGCTCTGACACCCTCTCATTCCAAAGACCTGTATTCCTCTTCTCCTTGAGAAAAGGACTCTAGTCAAGTATGTGTCCTTTTATGTATCACAATTACTGTAGCCATTTACTGCAGTAATGAGGCTCTGCCAAAATGATGGGGGAAGCACAGGGCTGTCATGAGTGTACAATGTTCCAAAGGTTTCAGCAATGCCAAGGCAGGGTGCAATGCAAAGGAAGCACCTGAAATTATTTTTTTGGAGCAAAAAAGAAAAAGCGTCACGTCACAAAAAAACAAGCACTCATTTCTTCCTTGACAGGTTTCTGTGTTGCCTGTAGTGGTATATGTGCAGTTTGATAGAAATGGAAGCTCACTGTGCTGTTAGAGGTGTGTTTAAGATCATATATGTGCTTTCTGAGGAATGGAGGATATCTTTTCTTTTTTACCTAAAACAATATTTGTCTTCTAATTTAGTATTAGTGTGGCTCATAGGGAGCCTCACTATTGCAATATTAAGCCTTTCAACTTCATTGACAAACTAGCAAGAATTTTGTGACCAAGAGAACCAAGTTAGCTGCACATACTGCTTGCAATGTACCCTTTTTTTTCAGGCTGATAGTAGTAAAAACATGAGGATTTTGGCTTTTGTAAGAACAGAACTGTAGGACAATGGAGATGGGAAGCAACCTCAGGTGGTAACTTGCATTTGAGACTGGAGACCTCTTGATCAAAGCAGAGCCACCTTCTTAGGTCAGAGCAGGTTGCTCATGGCTTTATTTGGGATCCTCCTGAAAACTTGCAACAATGGAGACTGCACAACTCCTGCAAGCAACCTGTTCCACTGCTTGACTATCCTTAAATAGGAATTGAGCTTGCCTTTCAGGAAGTCTGAGTCCAGACCCCACACTTTTCTCTTTTTGTCTCTGAGGAGAATCACATTTTAATTCTTTCCATGATCTAATTGGCTCTGCACTGCTTATCAAAAGATGTCAAACTTCCATGATTTCAGTCAGACTTAAGACAGCTGCTGGTAGAGAAAGGGAAAAAATAACAAAAACAACCCTATTCTTCTCATTGTGGACTTTGCACATACGTATGTATGGAATTCCAAAGCAGGGAGTATTTGCCATTTCTATGTATGTTAAGCTGAAGATTTTAAATATTTGTGTAAAATTTTTAATAAACTGGGGAGGGGAACCGGGCATAAAGAAAACCCCACACCAAAACATTAAGTATTTCAAGTTAGATAGCACTGTCATGTGTTTGCATGTTGCCCAGCTATGAGAATCCTGATGCTGACTGTTTTTTTTCATCTTTTTAATGTAGCAGGCAAATCAAGATCTTTATATGTGGGTTGGCTTTTTTACTATATTCTTTTTTTTCTTTTTTTTTTTTTTCTTTAATATTTAACCCCAAAGTTCGGTCTATCTTTGTTTGATTATTACAAGATTAATGAATTATAAACCTTTCCTCTATTTTCAGGCTTCTCAATGCCAATAAGATCAACTGCCTGAGGGTAAACACGTTCCAAGGTCTGCATAATCTCAAACTGCTATCTCTTTATGACAACAAACTGCAGACCATCAGCAAGGGGCTTTTTGCACCTCTCCGATCGATACAGACTCTGTGAGTATGCAGGCATATAGTAAATGACAGGTCTCTAGCTCTCTCTTTTTCCCCCAAAGATGTTGCCTGTCTTTGCAAAGGCTTTGCTCCTGGCATTAAGACAATTTGGAAGATACTCCAAGGTACTAGCCTCTCCTCTTCTGACAGAAAAGGAGTAAGAAAAATAAGTGTATAAATTCAGCACAGTCAGCTATCGATATAGCCTGCCCATAGTGACGTGAATTTCCCAAGTGTATTAAGCCCCCAGAGTAATTAATTCATACTGTTTGAAATATAATATGTAAATTTGACTCTGTACACTATATATACAGCAGAGTCTGTTAAAAACATTGTCTAACCATTTTTAATGAGCTAGTGAGTTGTCATCTTTCCTTACTGGGTCCGAGTCCTGCTGTACAGATAGTGACTTCTGAAACCATTTCAGCTGACATTCACTTACTGGAAATAATACATTGTATTAATTGGTCCATTATGAAAACCCTCTAAACATTTTCTGAGAGTCTTTGAATTGGAGGCATTGGGAGAGGAGGGATCAGAAGAAAAACTGGAAGCAAAAGTATAGAAAAGACTTAATATTTTACAGAAGAAGATTAAATCCTGAAGCTGTGAATAGTAAGATAGCAAGGTAAACAGGACTCCTTCAGAACTGGAGTTGGCAGGCCCATATACATGAAAAACAAGGAAGAACCCCCTCACTCAATATTGTGCATTTGTGCTCATATTTCTTTGTGTGGTCATATATTGATCTAAGACTCTATGTGTTTATGTAGAAAGTGTTTGTTTCCAGTATTAAAATATATATGTGTATGTACATAAATACACACTGGAATACGTATGTACAGTTTCTTCAGGCGCTTGCCACTCCTTGACAGACCTTGCCCTGTTGTATTTTATGCTTATTCCATGAAGTTACTGTTTCTAACTTCAAACAGGTGCTAAAAACACACCAACAGTAACAGCACAGAGTCCTTCTGAGGCTATAGCCTGGACACCTCTGTCCAAATCAAGTTAAAAAATCTGTCTTCAACTGCTTTTGCAGTTATTGGAGAGCTATGTCCTGCTCCCTTAGAAGGTAGAGGGACTGGTGCAAATTAACTTTGCTGAGATCTGAATCAGACTCTGACAAAGACATAAAAAACTCTCCTGATGTAGTGCTCAACTTTGTCAAGCAGAATGATCCATAACAGCAGCAGGGAAATGCTGTTTCTCTCTAAGATACTCCAGCAGATTTCTATTAACAAAATCTAAATATCCAGTTTAAATCAATGCTCTAACTTTCAATTGTGTGGGAAACGTGCAAATTTTGGTGAAGGATAGAGTCAAGTTCTTCCATGCAAAACAGTTCAGCTTCAAAAGTAAAAATTTCTGGTCCAAGACAAAAAAAAATAAATGAGATTATTACTATTACACATGATAAGTATAGGCAGATATCCATTTCAGTCTGGAGAAAAGACCTCTAGATCACTTCTGGCTCTGCCCACAGCTCCAAGGCACTTTACTAATTCACATTTTGATCCCTCAGAGGTGGAGCTTGCCAATAAAATTTGTTTTAAACCAGGATACGAAATTATCTTCATGTCAGTTTCATCTAAAAAGATGGATTTCTCTCAAAAGGCAGCATATCAAACATTGCACTTTGTAGACAGGAAGTCTGTGTCCCTTAAAGCAGATTTTGCTATCTTAATTTTTATTTCCTCTGTGAAAGGACTTGCAGGAGGCTTAATGAGCTACGAAATGTGATAGCTCCAGAATTCTCCCATTCATGTGCAGCTCCGTGTGGTTTCCGCCAGGCCTGGGCTTTTGGAAGCTCATTCAATTACTCTACTCTTCAGGTTTGCGTTTGTGAAAAACAGTGATGGAGTACAGTGTCACAGGTCACTTCTGATTAAACATCCCATCCTTCTTGCAGACATTTAGCTCAGAATCCATTTGTGTGCGACTGCCATTTGAAGTGGCTGGCTGATTACCTGCAGGATAATCCGATAGAAACCAGCGGCGCTCGGTGCAGCAACCCGCGTCGCCTTGCCAACAAGAGGATCAGCCAGATCAAGAGCAAGAAGTTCCGCTGCTCAGGTAATTCATTTATCCAGGCTGGACTGCACTTTCAATTCAGAAATAAGCAGGTCCAGAGAGCCTACTAATCAAATCTGCAGGACAGTGTTTGCTATAATGGATATTATGGAGCATCTTTTCAAATTCGATTTGGAAAATTCAGTTAGTTCTCCAGAAAGCAAATTACCCTATAGATTAAAAAATAAAAAGGGAAAAAAAAGGGGGGAAGGGGGTGTGAAGGGGGAGCAATCTATAGCTGTCTTCTGTGTGTCTCTTCAGAACAAAGAGAAGACAAAAGAGAAAAGTTTGTGACTTTTAATTTTTAAGAATTAAATGTTGTGAAGTGTCTAAGGAAAAGAATTAAGATATATTTGAATCCATGTGGCAAATGTCATATTTTGAAGGGATGGAAGTTGGATGGATCATCTTTTGCATTCAGGCAGAACTCTTATTGACCTTAATGGAAGCTGAGATCAAGTACGAGTGAGATTTTTATGCAATTGGCATCGAGAATTTCTGACCTATGATGTGAATGAAGCTGGAGGTGAGGGGATAGCATCAGTTCACATAATTTCATAGACCATTTTTTTCATATCTACAAGTAACATGCACTAATTCAAGTAAAAGTGCCATCAAATTCAGTAAGATTTTTTAATTATTATTTTAGTAAGTTTTGAATCAGAACTTGCATCATAATTTAGACAAAGATTTTGTGTTGTGAACTAGATGGAAAAATATTTCCACCTGAAAATAATCTCCAAAATAACATAAACACCATCTTCTCAAGCTTATCCATTATTGATTTATGGTCCAGTTCTTGGTAAAAGGACATTTATTTCCTTACACAGCACCACTAAGCAGACTGCTTATTCATGTGTTTTTTTCTATTGGTTATATGTATTTTAGATTACTGCATTTTTGTGTACTGGAAAGACAAGCAGGCTTCAGTGAGCAAATCTATTAACGTGTACTAAGAAGAAAACTGACTGTTACTGATGAAGTATCTTCAATATACTCCATTAAAATTTTGTATTTTTCCTGTGAAAAAAACCCAAAACCACTATGATTGTGTTCCTCGTAATAAAAGGTTAATGACTCTAGATGAGGATGCAGCATGAAGCTGAATGACAGCAGCCCAAAACAAGCCATTGTGCTGTGTGTGTCTCTGCAAGAAACATGCTGAGCTAAACCTTCACTTCATGGGGAAAAGAAAATAAAGATAGCTTCAGTTTCAGTCAGGTTTTCTTGGGCATGCTTGTGAAAGTCTTCAATCATTTGTGGCTTCAGCCACAAAATTTATAACCAAAACTGAAATAATTACATATTTCTGTCTAGGTTTTTGGATTGTGTCCATCATAGTAACAAGATAATTAGTCAGTAATATTCACATTTAAAGAAACTGGAAATGAAAATGCATAAATGTAATTTAGAAATGAAAGTAGACTGCAGAAACAGATCAGGATAAATCTGTACCCAATTTGCTATTGTTATTTTATTTTGGTTTTATTAATAGGCTAGAGAAATTAATATTATGTATGTGCATGCCTGTCCTGAACAATGGAACAGGCTATTGGGTAAGACAAATACCATCTGATATCATTTATGAAAGGTCGTAGCTCAGAAGAGCAGCAAAGCAGAACACAGTACCTGGTGACGTTGAGAATAATATTTTGTGTGGGTTCTTATCTTGGGGGTCCTTTCCTTGAGGCATTGAGCTGTTTTTTCCTTGGTCTCCAGTTCTATCAGTATATCAAAACCACATGGAAGAAGCATAAACCTGACTTATGAAGGAGGAGAGCAGGGATTGTACAGATTCAGAACAAAGATTTCAGCTGGATGAAAACTAATTCTATTCAAACGCTCAATAGAGAAGGTATCCTTGCCTGGAGAGTTTCCAGATGGCGAGGAGATACAGTGAAGCCGCCTCCTTGTCTCCTCACATGAGACAGGAGAAGCATCTATTGGTTTAGAAGAATTTTAGTTTGTAAGTCACTCCAGAGAACAGACATCCCTGGCACCTATTCTGCTCAAGCTGTCCTTTTGAATCATGGCTGCCTTAAACTTGGCATTTAGCAGGAATTTTCCATGTTTTTATTTTGAGGACTATCCCAGGCTTTAACCCAGCACTTCTCTGTACAGAAAAGTACATGAGGTATGAATCTTTCTCATTCAAAGTCAGACTATTGAGTAGTGCTTTGCATTATCCAGGGATGAGCCTTCACAATCCTGCTGGGATGGATGGCAATGCTTATTAACTTGTCAGTATCCTTGCTGGCTGTGGGATCCTTCCTGTCTAGTTTTTACATCTCTTGCTCAGTGAATGAAAACACATTTTTTTATTATTATTTTAAGTCCTTTGGTAAATGTTCATCTCTATGCTCAAAGGGTTCTTGTTTCAGGATGATGTTATGTTCATGTAGCTTGTTTAATACACTTTGTACAAGTCCGTAGTCAGAAAGATGCAGGGTTTTGGGAAAAAATCAATTAATATGGGGGATTGGTTAAGGTAGAAACTTGATGTTTTACCTTTGAGAAATCACGAGGATGCACAGAAGGTGTGGGCTCTGCAGGAGCAGAGACACTCAGCCAGTATCAGGATCACACCCATGAGCAGTTAAACTTAGATGACCTTAATTTTTTTACATCGGGAAGGGACCAGTTCTGAAGTCATAAAATACTGAGGTAGTCCTAAAGCAGTGGTTTTTTCCCACATTCATCTGCATTTTACAAAGTATCAAAGCGGATTGTTAGGAAGGACCTGGCATGAGAAAAAATGTGATTGCTCAGGAACTGAGCGCAGAAGGAAAGCACTTTTTGTGCAAGAATGGGAAAGAGAAGTTAG
>NW_009953964.1:859391-864017 GCF_000747805.2 Chaetura pelagica
GGAATGGGAAAGAAAAGCTGAGATGTTTGAAGTGCCATGAGTTTGAAATGGTAGAGGAACATCAAGAAGGTAACATCAAGAGTACCCACTCAGAGACGCAGATAGGCTAAATAGAACTGTATTTGATTACTTAAATGAAACCATGAGGACAAAACTTCCCAGCACAGTAAAAATAAAATGAAATTTAAAAATCTAGCAAAATTAATTCTGCATGTTGTTTCCTTCAGTTTTTATACCAGCTCCCCACCATGCTTTTAGATAGTATTTAGCAAGAACAACTTGTCTTCTTTTTTAAATTCATCATCAATGCACTTTTCCCAGATGCTATTTCCTCCCTGAACTAAATTACTCAAGCTTTTACTTGTAATGATGGAGCAACATCTGCAAAGATTATGAGGCCATATGAAGGGGTTTCTGTGCAACAGGTAAATAATGTACGTAATTCTTTTTAAAAGGAGAATTGAAAGCATTACAGCATGAAATGAAGAAACAGCAGGGAAAGGAGCATGTTTTTGCCTGGGGCTGTTAGACAGGCAAAGCTGTTGAATGTACTATCCAATATCTTGAAGCCTCAGATTACAATAGGTATTATTTCCCATGTTTTTCTGCCATCCATTTAATATGATGCACCTAAATAATAATAAACCTCCCCTGTGATCAGCTCTCTCCCCACAGTTACAGCATGGGAGACTAAGAAAGGTTTTTCTTGATCAAGAAAAAGAAGGAAGTAGGCTGCAATTAATTCTCTCTCACTTCTGTTTAGAAAAGAGATATGCTGTCATTTTCAGTGGCAACAATAAAATCCTGGTGATCATTTTCCTCTTGGCTGCATCTGTCCACTATGACCACCAAAGGATCCAGTGGTACTTGCCAGCCTTTGGTCACTGGAGGCTCCCATTCTTAGTCAGAATAGGGGGAAAAAAGAACAACAAAAATCTTCTGCCCAGTACTGTTTGATTAAGTTCACTACACAGCAGTTTTGTTTTCTAAAGCAGCATTGGGCTCTAGGAAGAAGGGAAATTAATCTATGAGCAGATTGTGTTGTCTCTGTGGTAGCTTATTGTCACTTCAAGAGCTGGCAGGATCCTTGATTGCTGTGTGACACTGTGTGTGAAATAGCTTTTGCAGAGAGATGCCCTTGTATTCAGTTGTGTATCTTTTTTCCCTGTGCTAAGTTTGTGGTTTTCAGTAAACAGTGTATTTCAAAAGCAGTGAAGGTGCCACCTGCCCTACCTACACAAACCTTTTCTGATAATGATCAAGGTGTATGTCTCTCTATGAGCATCATACCATAAAAGATTTTTGTCTTCTAATTCTTAGAAATAAGAATTTCTGAAATAAGGTTATTACTTGAAATGCTATGAAGTAAACCACTCTTCCTGCTTCCTCTTCTATTGAGGCAATTGACTTTAATTAGTTGCTTCAGTTTCAGATACTGCTGTACAAATCAAAAGCACAGGGAGTAACAGGAGGAGGACAATGAACCATCTGCCAGCACAATTCTCTCCTTTTTGGACACTGTCTCTTGTTAACCCAGATCAAGTTAAAGTCAGCCTGGGAGGTTCATATGGATCCAGAGCTTTCATGTTTAGGGCTGGTTTCATATCTCTTATAATATCCCCTGATATGAGATAGTTATGTAGGTGCTGTTTGTTCACTCATAATTTTCAAAGACATTTGATAAACCCTCTCCTTCCTAATTTCAGTTTTCCTCCTAATTCTTTATGAGTATTTTCCAGCCTTTGTCTTCATACATGTTTACCTGTCTAATTTGGAACAGAATTCCTATTACTTGTGATCATGTGAAATTTCCTTCTCTCTTCCCTACATTGTTTCAGCCTTAGAAGCAAAGGATTGCAAAGGATGGAGGGTTCCCAGTCAGAAGAAAATGGGCTGCATGTCACAGCCTTTTGCCTGGTCCCTAAGGCAGTTCAGTCCTTTCCTGTCCTTTGGTCTCCCTAGGTTATGCCCTTCTCTGCTCTTAATGTTATGTAAACACTATTTAAGTTCTTTGAGCTCTCAGAAGGAAAGGTGCAATGTATTGTTACTCCTCAGCCAGTGTTTAAAAGTCATGAAAAACAAGTGAATTTAATCCAGAGTTTACATAATTTATCTGATTGAAACTTCCATTTGTTTCCATAATTTGCCAGTCACTCTGATGATAAGTTTGCAAATCTCTTCCATTTTTAGTATGCAAATAGTCATTTACCAGACTGTTTATTCATATTCCTGCCCTAGCATTTTCTGTTTAATGCAAAGCACTGATATCCACCTGCTCTTGTTTGCCTTTTGAGAGTGCTGCAGTGACATGTGCTCAGGGATTCATGACTCTGCCTGCCCTTAGCATGCTGGTCTCCAGCAGCTCCTGCCTGAGCAGGCACCAAGCCCTGACAGCTTGTAGGTTGGCCCATGCTGATGGTGACACTGGTGGGGACTGGCAGTCCAGCTCTAAGTGTGGTCATGTTGGTGGGAAATCCTGCCTGAGGCCAAGCTCCAGCACTTTTGTTCATGAGAGTCTCTGCTCAAGAAGAGGTGAGGGAAAGGAAAATTAAACATTGTCTATGATCTTGACAACAGGAAAATTAACTGCATTCAGACTTCATCTGTGGGGTTTTTTCATGTGTTTTGGTTTTATTCAGATAAATGCTGTATGTTCTTTATTTTTTCCCCTGAAAGACACAAAGGCTGAGTAAAAAAACCTTCAGAAACTCCCTGAATATAATGAAACTGAAGATACCAGTTTGTTATGCATAAAGATAAATCTGTCTCAATGGAAGGTTGTTTAACCTACAGATTAAATCCTACTGTGAATTCAATTATGAACCTGAAGTCTTCACCACACACTGTAACTGAACGTTTGAGTTTTGGTTTGCATTAAATTTGTCTGAAGTTGAAGTCAGTAGTGAAGACAACATGACTGCTATGACTGATAGTAATGGAGCTAAATTCCCTTGTACTATAGAAATGTTCCTGTTGAAAAAGTAATTTGTAGTGTATACAGATGATAGTCCTCCCTTTTCTGTAAATCTTCCATAGCAATTCAGATTTTATGTTAATATTTGTGTCAGTTGCTCTAATCCTTCTCTAGCTGATGATGAATGTTATGGCGAAAGTTTCCTGCACTGCAGTAGGGGGAAAGTAGGCAAAATGGAAACCTTTTTATTTAAGGAAGCATAAGCTTAACACAGAGCAGTAAATTGACTTGGCAGAGAGGATGGTTCTCAGTAAGAAAGTACGTTGGCATGTCCCAGTTAAAAAAGTTTATTTTAAGGCTGTGTCTCATTTTATTTTTAACTAAGAGTGGTCTTCAAGTAAGCTAAATACCTGAACTGCTGTGTTACCAGCCAACATCCTAATTTGCAATTATAGTGAAGAGGCAATGAAGAGAATTAATCTTGAGTCACAGATGCATCTGTATCACTTAGGCATCCGAATAACGTTTGTCCTAGATTTCCCATGTAGGCAGAGTACAGAGCAATAGAGACTCCCCAGCTGAGGTATGAGTTGTCCTCTGGAGGTGTCTTCATTAGCAGTGGCAGAAGGCTGAGTGATTACCCTTGTAACTCAGATACCTCAAAAACTAAGGCAGGACAAAATTTGTTCTCTTCTCTCACATTGTATTATGTGTGTTGAGATTAAACAGAACAACAATTATCAGAGATGCAAAGTTAGCACTTTTTTGTGTCTATAGTGGTCACTTGAATAGCACAAAGAAAATAATTGGAAAGGGATGGGCATGAAGAGAGCTAGACAACGAAAACCAGTGCAAGAATGTTTGAGCCATTGGACAGTAAAATTTCATCTGACTTCTGAGACTGCAGCAGTCTCCTGAGTGAGGTATTATAGCTAGATGGAACAGTGAAAAATAAGGTCCTGTATATTTATTCTTTGCAAGCTGAGGATTCAGTGCTGATAAACAAATACATCTCAGATTACTAGGGGTGAATTAACAGAAAGAGCAAGCCATATGATGCTGCTTGGAAGTAGAGTATAGCTAAAGGGTAGGGGGTTTCATGATCACTGGCAAATATCTTGAGATATTTTTCAACTTATTTTTGTGGAAAATAAATAAATAAATAAATAAAAAGTAGGAGGAGTCTATGTTCCTGCACACTTTTTGCAATAGTCTGGAACAAGCAGAAAGGCCAGAATGTGCCTGTGGAGTATTTTGCCTCCCGTGTATTCTGGGGACATAAATTAGGGGTTTGGCAGGCTTTTCTTTGTGTGCTGGTACCTCTTGTTCATTGTAGTTGATTATTAGCTTAGGCAGTTATTGTAAGTGATGTTTAATTAGTGCAGCAGAGGAACAGAGACTTGTTCAAAATATTCTCTAGGGGTTTCTCAGGAAGACATTTACAGGGCTCTGACTGCATTTGTTTCCAGTAGGACTGAAAGAGTTCATTGACACTGAATTACAGAGTGTATTACAGATATTCCACTTAATACTGGAAAACAATAGATAATATAAAAGTCTTTGGAGCTGTTGCTTCTCGTTGCTTAACAGAGTACTGTGGATGGATTCTTTAAAGAGCCAGTGTTGCTGCATTATTAAACCCATGCAGGAATAAGGATATGGAACTCCATATCTTTCTTTGCCTGAGCTGTACACAAGTATTGGCAGGGGTG
>NW_009953964.1:864210-900987 GCF_000747805.2 Chaetura pelagica
CTATAACAGGTATAAATTCTAAATAAATGAGGTGTGGATTCCAGTGTTGTGCCTACTCTGAATGAATCATGGAAGAAAACAAATGCCTCTTCGTGCCATATTGTGTGAGTCACAAAAGAAAGTGAATAATCTAATTTTTGTATCAGTCAGGACCCTGGCCTGTTTGGCAGCCTGTGAGTATGGAAGGTTTATTGTGTTATGTTCTCCTAAAAAGCTGCTTTAGTTTCTTTCTTAGATTGTAAAGATAGAGAGTAAATCAATTTGATCTTACTTTCCTTGCTGTACACAAGCACACATTGTGAGGTGTCTAAGTAAACACTGTACTTATTTTGTGGTATTCCCAAGTAATTGTGCCTTGACTTTCTGCATAATAATGCTGGTTTTTAGCAAAATGGTGAAGCAGAGCCTCTTGCTGTGTTATATGTCATCTCTGTTCAAGTACCCACAGTGTTCTGCATGGAGATAATGAATAATATGCTTGATGCTGACTTTGTTCTTTGGGCAATACAAACCCTTTACTAAGGAAAATTATATGGTTTTTTTAAAAGCACAAGCACTGACCTTCACTGAAGTCCAGCATAATGTTCTGAGTAGTTGCAGAGGACAGCCACTTCCTCTCTGGCTCAGGAAACCTGCAAGAACATTTGAGATGGGGCTTTCAGGAGCATTCTCCACTGGCATTGCTCTGCAGACATAAAAGTCAATGGGAGTTTTATGTGAGAGTGAGCAGTCAAGCTAGACCTGAATGCCCTACTTAACATGTCAAAATTGCAGGAATTAGTTACAAGATGTAAAGCTGTTTGATATAAGCCAGGATGTTAGAGAGAATTTTTCTATTAGCGAATTACTTACAAACAGCTAACAAATATGGTGCCAAAAAACAGAGTAACAAAGTAGTCCTGTTTGCCCTAATGTGGCTGTAGTATCCTGTGTGTACTGCCTTGCTGTGAAGTGCAGTTGCGGGGGGAAAATAATTAAAAATAAAAAAGAGAGAAGCAGAGGTAATTACAGACTGTCAGTGTAAGTGTCACCAGCAGGAAAGGCCACTGGGAGCTGAAACCAGGCTGAAAGGGAGCTTGGGGAGCATTTAATGCCACAGCTTGGCTGTCAGTTCAGAATCTACTTTTATTAATATGAGCTGTGGTATTTCTAAGATTGCATCTAAATAAAGGGAGCAAACCTAAATGGCATTTATACTGAAAGGAGACACCAGGAGAGAGTAAGTAGCTAATGAAGAGCAGTGTAGACTGGCCATTCAATATGTGGTGGAAGTTGCACATCCTTCCTGGAAGGACCTATTTGCAGGGCTTTGGTAGTGTTTTCTATCACATTAGTTCTGTCTCTGAATTCACCTGGGCTCTGTTCTTGTACACTAACCCAATTGTGCTACAGGGTGTTCCTGCAGTTGTAGCATAAAGGATGACCTCTTGTATCCAGCACCTTTTTGCATGGGTGGAGTGGAGAGCAGCTCTCCGTGAACCTTCAGCTTGTGCTTCTCCATGCTGCTTCCTCTCAACGCTCTTCTCTCTTTGGCGCTGCCTAACTCTGACTCTGGCTGTTCATGGGGTTTTCCTTTGTGCTTGATCTAACCATGTGGTAGAACAATACAAATTGAACATGGTTCTGTCAAGCACCATGGAAGGCTGCATACTCCCTGCCGCATGGCATGCTGGGATACTTCTGCTGTTTTCAGAAGCATCAAAAGGTGAGAGATTCCCCTTTTCTCACGGGAAAAATGAAAAAGGTGAAAAGTTGCTCAACCAGACTCCTGGGCACTGCAGGAGGGAGCCCAAGTGATGTTTGCAACAGAGTTTCCAGAGGGCTTGCATGCAGAATAACCATTTCTAAGTAATTAATCTGTTTAATTGCTCATAGAATTCAGAAGCTAGGCATCCTGTTGATTAATATGACCCAGGGGTGGTTCAAGCCATACCTACAGAGATGAATAATAATTTTTGTCATCTTACCTTATAAATAATGTAAGGTGCATCCTTCTATTGGAGCTGTCCAGCGAGTCCTTCTACTTGAGGCACAGTGCACACATGCCTTCAGGTATATTAAAATGACCAAATGACTAGTCCAGAATAGTAAAATGAAGCCAAGTGTTTCTTCTGTACCTGTCCTGCATCTCTTTTCCAGGGCTTTCCGCAGGTGATTTTACGGTGTGCAAGAAGTTCTACAAGCATGTGATGGTTATTTGTACCTCCTGAATCCTGCCATGTTCACTGAGAGCCCTGCCATGGTGCACTGGTAAAGCCCTGTGTGTAGAAATAGATACACACACTTCAGTAGTTCTGCAAGCAGATGGCTGCATTTCACATTAGTACCCCAGATGGGAATATCTTAATAGAGCAGCCACCTGTCCAAATGATCTCAAGACTCAGGTCAAATAGTAAATTTTATCTAGTCTTTGACAGGTGATTCCTGGTGTCTCACAGTCTAATGGATGACTGAGTACTTGCTGAGCATATACATGCTATTTATCCCTTTCAACTCAGTGTTTACCTGAGTATCCCTTATTTAAACTAGTTTAGAGGTGAAAAACAAAACAAAACAAACAAACAAAAAAAAAAGGTGAAAAGCAGAAAGAAAGTAAAGTACAAAAGGTGATGTTTGCTCCCTTCCTCTCCTGCTGAGCTGAGAGGGCTTTTCCCTCTTGCAAGTGTGGAGGCGGTAGACTAATGCCCAGTCAAGATGAACTTCCTATAAGTGGTGCAGGGTGGTGAGCTGTAAGCCATTGAGACAGTGAGACTGCTGAGTCAAAATAAGGTTAATATGCTTTACTTACTTTGCCACAAAGCTTGAGAGAAAACAAAACAAAAAAAAATATTTTTACCCTCTAATGTTATATATCCCTTTTTTTCTCCTTCAAAAAACATTCCATTTACTTTCTCATCCTCCTTCTTTTTTCTTTTTTTTTTTCATAAGAAGATGAATCTTGTATCCATCAGTAGACTACAAATTATGCTAAATATATTTTTAGTCTTTGTAATTTCATGACTTCTATGACTATTCTTTCAAAGAAAGCTTTTACAATGGAAATTAGAAGTGTTTCTTCACAGGTTAATATGGAGATTTCCAAGACACTTTTTGATCACTGAAAAATGTTCGTAGGTTTTCCAAGGTGTACTGTAATTGTAGTAGTTTTAATAAACTCTGCTTCTAATCACTGTTCATCTCTGGCATTATTTCCAAGGGATTGTAAGCAATCAAATGTACTGTCTCAGACTTAAGAAAGAATAGCTTTATGCTCTTGTAATCAAGCCATCATATGCTCATCACTTAATATCTTATCCTGACTATCCAGCCTGAGATTTTTAGACCTGGAAATCAGATGCTGTTTATTGAAAGGATAAGAATTTAAATGATGGTGTTGTGGGGAAAGGCTTGGAGTGCATTTTACAATACTTTAAAATGCCAAGCAGTCATAATATTTTAAGTGCTGTGCTGTCAAGTTAAAAAAAAGTAGCCAAACCTCACTTTAGATGTAGAATTTACCATTAGCAGGATAACTTGCAAAGTATTTAGCACCAAAGAAGTGGTAATGTCCAAAGTTGTGTGTGATGCTTCTTGCAATCTAGTTTGTAGTTACAAAACTAAGCTATTCTGTTTCTGTGGAATCAAAATGTTGGATTGCCTGTAAAATCACTTGTTTTCCCTGCAGCACCCTGTGGAGGTGATGTGTAACATATATTAAAATAATGGGGGGTCTAGATTACTTTTTTTTTTTTCTTACTGAAAATAGTATGCAGTCATAAAATGAGCATTGGTATCAGGAGAGGGGAAGCAGGTGATGAATGTCATCAAGTCTCTAACAACACATTTCAGCTCAGGTCTAAGTTTATATTGAAGTTTTCAGGTTCTTAAAAAACTGAACTTGCTCAAGTCATTCCAGAGAAAGCCTGGTAGTTATGATTGCTGAGCATTACACAGGGTTCCTGAGACTGTTCTGCTGCTTCCATTATGAAATATGAAGTGAGCGGGCAGGTTTTGCATGGCAGGGTCTTGGCAACACTTTGCTTACATACACATTTATTAATACTCCTGGTTTCTTGAAGCACAGAGATCAAGTTTCTAACCTGCTGTTATTAAAAGAGAAAAAACAAACCTGAAAAGGACAGATTAGTTCACTGAGTGTAATTGGAAAAACATTTCATTAGAATGGGTCAAAAACCTAGTCAGAGAGGTCTGGCAATCATGCTATAATGGTACATTAGGGAGTGCTTCTCACTAAGTATGGTCTACCCATTCCTTAATTAAAATGAAAATTATTTAAACTGCTATTACTTTCCCCTGCTGTTTGTTTAACTTAGTTAATAAAGATACCTAATTGTTGGAAAATTGAGAAGGTGTTCTCAAAAAAAGATTGCTTTCAAAAATAACTAATAACTGAGATCTGAAAATTTTGGACTTTTTAACACTATCTTTAAAAATCCATTGTCATTTGAATGCATCAAAATAGCTCCTGCTTTCGTGAAAACCTGTTTGCTTGTTTCTGGACTAAGTTACAAATGGGAAAAAGCTACTTTGCTGGAGCTCCTTTAAAGCAGACTCCAACAGCTGATTAAACATGCTTCAAAAAAATGCCTTAATACATTAACAGGTAGGATTTTTACTCAAGGAATTAATCTATCAATAAAAGAGTGAAAAAACATAGGTGAGTATTGGGAGTAATTTGAAAATTTGCTGCATAAAAATCTTTGGCAAATATTAAAATCCTGTGACGGAGCTGGAAGCTGACAAGAGGCAGTGTTGAGGGCAGATTCCATAAAACCTCTGATTGTTGTAGGTATCACGTGCTGTTTGCTGGAGTACATTTTCCTTTTGTTGCAGGGTCAGAGGATTACAGAAGTAAATTCACCGGGAAGTGTTTCATGGACCTTGTCTGTCCTGAGAAGTGTCGCTGCGAGGGAACGATCGTAGACTGCTCTAACCAGAAACTCACACGCTTACCCAGTCACCTTCCTGAATATACCACTGATCTGTAAGTGCAGGCTCTCCACAATGTGCTCAGCTGGGCATGATGGCATTCCTAGTTTTTAAAGGCTGTAAAAGGGACTCAGACCAATTCAAAGCACCTTCTACTTTAATCCATGTGTGAAAAAGGGGGAGTTAATTTTATTTCAAAGGAGAACCATGACACTTTTACTTCCTTAGCATTCATGCCAGCTGTTGGGATGAGAAAGGAGCCATGGCCCTGTGCATCAGCTGCCTGTTTGTGTCTGCTTGAAGTGTTCACCTGTTGGGTGGCCCAAGCTGAATGATTTCTTTCCATTCTACCTTTGAGTTCTTTGTCTTTGCACCTGGTTATTTTTATTTAAGAAATGGATTCACTATTTTGGATTAAATCTGTGATCAGGAACTCATGCCATCTCAGAAGTGCCTGCTACCTGGGTGAAATGGCTCTCACTAAATAATAGAATCATAGAATCATCTTGGTTGGAAGGGACCTTGAAGATCATCAAGTCCAACCAACTTATGTATTGTTAAGCTCTAAGTGATTTTAAAAAATGTATGTGCTTTTCAATGTTCTTAGGAATTATAGACATTATATACTGCTAAAGAGAGTGTGCAAAAATATGTTTATTACTTAGTAACTTATGAATCTATTTCTTTTGTTATATTAGTAGCTGTTTCAAACACAATTTTCCTTTTGTGTTAGCGTTCTATTTATTTTACCTATTATTCTATTTAAACACTCATAAAAATTCTTTATCTGAAGTTAAGATAGAAAAAATATGAGAGCCAGCCATCCAAAATCCCAGCAAAGTCTCTACATAGAAAAATGGAGCTCTGTGTAATCAGAGAAAGAATTCTGTGTCCCACTGCCAAGACAGTGACCTTTGCTTTAATATTGAAAACCAGCAGAATCTGATGGGAAAGGACCACATCTCCAGTTGCATATCCTCTGTAGCAGGAGGGTGAGGGAGTTTTAGTCACACAAACAGGGTTTTAAAAGGTGAAGGTTAATAATAATCCCTTATCCCCTGCACTGGAAGAAGAAGGCATTCTGACAATGTCCTTTAGCATTACATTTTTAAAGTATCCTGAGCTTTTACTGTAGTCTTCTATGTTCCCTTTCCTTCAAAGCTAAGCTCTAGGAATCTTGAGAGAGATAGCATATAGTGTCCTGCTTGGCAAAGGTCATAGTTCTCTGTGGCAGTCCTTGATGTCACAGGGATATATCTACAGACATCTGTGAAGTATTAAATGTCTCTTTGTTTGCTCCTATCAGGCGTTTGAATGAAAATGATATTTCTGTTTTGGAAGCTATTGGACTCTTCAAGAAGTTGCCTAACCTCAGGAAAATGTAAGTTTTAGTTATGTGCTTGTTAGAATACATGCTGTCTTGGATTATAAGGAATGAATGATTATTTTTATAGTTTAGTACTGCAGTAGCAGAAACTGCTTTTTTAATATAAATTTAAGGAAACTGAAGGAGTTGCCTGTTAGATGGACAGACCCAGTGAAACCAGAGAGACAGATGAAGATCCCTAGGCTGACATTTCAGTATTCCTTAGGCTGTATTTTGTAAAGTCTTTGACTCATGTGGACAGAAGTGAATTCTGTCCCAGAATTTATTCAGAGGTATGGTTATTGTTAGAGATGGCTATAATGTTTGGCCTTTTGATTTTGTATTTTGACTGTGTTGTGTGGCTCTAACTAGTGTGATTGTTTCAAATAGTTAAAGGAAATAATATTACAAGATATCATCATTATTTTAGAGAGGAGAATCAATTAGCTGATTTAGAGGCCAGTCATTCAAATATATCTGTATAATTCTGTTAACAGAGTACAGTGCGTATATTCAATAAGAGCTGTATTTTGGAAAGAAGGTCGTATGTGAGATACCTCCTGATAGTTTTTTAAATGGGTCTTTCTGAAGTTATTTAAAGTTTTAAACCTATGTGCCCATTGCTAATGTCTCATTTAACTGTTGACATGTAGTAAGGTTTTATTGCTAGAGTGAAGGCAATTTAAGGAAACCAACCAACCAGATTTTCTGTTCTGCATTCATTTCACTTGGTTTCTGCCATCTGGAGCTTCCAAGCCATTTGAAGCCATGTAAGATCCCAGGGGTTTTGGAGACAACTATAGTGGGATTGTTATGTCAGTATTATTTCTGCAAGAGTTTCAGATGCAGCACTGCAGGTTTGGGGTAGGGGTTGTATTTGTGCTAGTACAGGCCACCAGACTTGGAAAATTAATCATATACATTAGCCTTGTATTTTATGAAAGATCCATAAGTTGTCACTACAGTGCACTTAGAGGAAGTTGTCGACATTGTTGAAGTGATCTGTTGACTACATAAGTAGATAGTAAATGGGAATGAAAACTGCACAGAATATTAAAGTATACACAAATAGGAAACTCCTCATCAAACCTTCAAGGGTTATGTTTTGAAATCTGGGAAGCTGTGATAGTTGGATTAATTTCTTTTATTTAAAACTTACTGCCAACAAGTTATGGTGCTGTCATTCCTGTTCCCATCAGTCACGCAGATGGGAGGCATACCCCAACAGGGCTGTATTGTTATGCATAAATGCAGCATGAAATAGTTATGAGAGGGGTTTTTTTAATATTTTGTTTCCTGTTAAACAAATATACCTTTCTGAAAAGGGAGTTCTTTTCATATAAGTAGAACAGGATTTCTATTGTAAACTTACTCAGCAGCTTCTTCATTAAAATGCCAGGTTAGACTTCTTTTTTCTAATTCTCCTAGTTCCACTTTGTGAAGGAAAGGAATTATTAGGAAAAAAAAAAACAACAAAAAAACCCCCATAAAATTCATAGAATGTCTTGGGTTGGAAGGGACCTCTAAAGATCCTCTAGTTAAACCCCCCTACAATAAGCAGGGGCATCTCACAATAGAGCAGATTCCTCAGAGCCCAGTGTCCTCTTCTTCATGCTGAACAACCCCAGCTCCCTCAGCCTCTCCTCATAACAGAGCTGCTCCAGCCCTCTGATCATTTCCATTGCCCTCCTCTGGACACCCTCCAACAGGTCCACATCTTTCTTATATTGAGGGCTCCAGAGCCTTTGCTAATCATCCTTCTGCTAATCAATAGTTTATTTCTATCATGAAAGAGGGGAAATGGAGGTAAACACCAGTGGATGGGATTGCTGCTGCTGAGGGACCTGATGCAGCAGTTCCATGTGTGTGACAGGAATGTGATGCATGTGCTCTGCATTAAGTCTTACTGCTGCTACTAAATGCAGGAGGAAGAATATTAATCAACCCCCCATTTTTCAGTGCCCTTATGAGACAAGAATTTCTGCTTTTATTTGATTAGTGATATTGACTGTCTCATTCTATTCCTTGTGTGTTCAAGGGTTAAAGGAAAGCAGCAGGTAGAGAGATTGTGTTACTTCTTAGGCTGAAGGGAAGAGTTCAGACCTTTACAGTGGCCAGGCAGCCTAAAGTACCTTTTTGCTTTTTTTCTTTAATCTCTGTAGTTCTTTTTCTTTGAAAATTACTCTGAATATCTGGTATCTGGATATCTGAATGGACAATTGAATGATTGACCTCTGATTGTCCTTCACTTTAAGACTAGTGACAGATTTGTGTCAAGGAAATTTGCAAAAAGCCCTCCTTTAAGAGTGCCTACAGGAGTTAAGGGAGACTGGCCATTCCCACTGTGGTCCCAGCAGTTGTTTATACAGAGAGAAAAATGGCAAGGAGCTCTCATTCCAAATGAAAAGGTGATGACTGGACTTCATGCATTGCTGGGGGAAAGGGAACTGACCTTTTTTCTCAGAGAACAAGAACAATAAGAGATAAAAACCTGAAAGGGACATCTGACAGTTCATTCTGTGAAATCTTGCTGAAGTTATGAAGTGAAAATAAAATACAGTCTTAGGATAGGAGGTGTCAGGCTGTTTTGGCAATGGCTGGTACTGCCACCCCCACCTCTAGTATTTAATTGCCTCTGGAGGCTTAATTTGTCTGCAAATATTTCTCCTACATTGAACTGTGTGGAGTGTGAGCCCAGGATTTAACACATTTTACATGCAAAATAAAATTGAATAATGACAAAGTCTGCAGACTAGAAGTCAGTCTAAAGAACAGAATCTCAGGTTTCTTGGGGAGGTAAAAGTAGTTTGTGTCCTTGGAAACAACTGTTACCTGCTGTTCTTTCCCCAAAGCATAAATTTTGCCATGGCAATGGAGGTTGCAGTCATCTGTCACTTGTTATAAAGAAACAGACTTTGTTTTCTGAAAATGAGATTGCAGGGATCATTGTGGTACATGGCAATTGGGCTCATCGTGTGCCTCCTTTTGTTTCCAGTGAGGCCATCACTCTGCTCTGCTGAATGAAAGTGGTAATGTCACAGGCTGTACTTCAATGTCTGTCTGGAATATTTAAGACTTCCAGTGCCATCCTGCTTCTGAGAACAGTTCACTCTATAAAAGCCAGTCAGACTGTTGTTAAAAGCTCTAAAACCTTACCAGACATCTTTCCTCCAGAATGCAACCCAGCATTGGGTTTTTTCTCCTAACATACATTAAAAATTCCAAATGTGTCACCAACAGACAGAAATATTCTAGGGAATCCCCACTCAGAACAGGCTATTTGTGTGATAAAAGCACAAGGTTCAAGGTGAAACCAAGCAGAGCCTGTGCAGTTGGAGTGTGCTCTGGTGGTTGATCATGGTGGAAGGTGTGTCCGTCAGGCAGCGATGAATACCATGTTGGAATATTAACATTGACCCAGCAGGTATGGCAGGATTAATGATTCCAGGAAGTCTGAATAGAATCCAGCTTGTTCTGTCTTGGTTATAAGATCAACAGAAATAATATTGTTATAAACTTTAGGCATAAAGTAAATAACATCTAGCTGAAAAGTGAGCTGTGTGAACAATGTCACTTTGATAGCTACTTAGATCTCCTCATTTCCTATTCACAGCCCCACATAAAGTAAACCCAGACTTTCTGAAAATTTCTTTTGACCTCTTGGCCAAAATAAAAGTCTAGATATAAGATTAAACCTTATCACAGGGGTAAATCAGGGAGTCCTTATGGGAACAATAACCTTGAGTGACCAGGTTAACTACAGGTTCCCATTTGGGTCCTGCCAGAGGGCATATGGATCTTGGGAAATACTCACGACTCATTTTTCCACTGTCTTGTAGTATTGTAAGAACAATTCCTTCCAGAAGTGTAGCACTGCAAGAGGTTGGGGCTTTTCTGTAATAGCATTTTGCTGTGAAGTCTATTAGAAGTATTTTTCTGATTGTCAACTGCTGTGATCATATAGGAAAGATTCATTTAGTGCTGGGAAGGATGGAGCAGAGCTCTCTGAGTTGCAGAGCAGGCAAAAGTTTCACTGCTTTCATTTGTCAGGGTTTGTAGCTGATTATTTTTGCTGGTAATTCTATACTGAAAAGTGTGTAATTTCTCATGTTTATTATTCTAGTAGGTCAGATTTTAAGGAGATTACTTTTTTTTTTTCAAGTGAGTAAATGCTGTCACCTACCTTTTTTGTTGTTGTGTTCTGCTATGAGAAGCTTTGATTCATGAAGACAAATCAAGAAATCCAAGTTAGCAGAACATCTGCTTTGACAGAACTCCAAAGGGAATTGCAGGACAGTGTCACTTTTACCTATTTATTTTTGTAAAGCTTGTCTTTTCTCTGCCTAGTGACTTCGATTTCACCATGGCATTTAATCTCGGATTTGCAAATCTTTTGCATGGGAAAGGCATATATAATCACCTTCTTCTGAAGCTGTTACTGTATTTGTGGATCATTTTTGTTGTTGAAGTGATCAGGCAATAAATGAAGTGAACTCATTTAATGAACTCAAATGAAGTTCCCTATCTACAGGAGTTCTTTGGCAACAATTACAATTGAGACAGTTTGGATTGTATAAAGATGCCAATTCCTTTGCTAATTATGGCCAGCCTTTCTGTCCAATATTTGCTTGTTTTTCCCTTGAGTATCTAATAATCTAGTAAAATTTCACCCTTTTTAAAATATATGTGACTAATTATCTTTTAGATGGTAAAAAACTAACTAATAAAACTTTGCAACTTCAAGTACAGGTCGTTCTGCAATCCGGGAATTGAAAGTCAAAGACATATATTATAGTAATTCTACTCCCCTTCCCACTACAAACGTTCATTTATCCATTTATTTTTGTGCATCATGCACATGGTCTTTACCAGGAAAAGGATCATTGAGAGCAATTATGTATGCCAGCATTCAAAAGAGATGCTGACCTGTAAACATCTCCACTAGAGAAATAGCTGAGCCCCAAAATTAAATGCATATGTCAGAATATCCTTCTTTGACTTGCTTTGACACTGAACATAAACTCTTCATGTGAGTGTTAGCACAAAGCACTAAACTTCTGGAAAGCAAAATCTGCATGTAAGTATTTCTGTATGTTTTTATGTTATTTTTGGCTGATTGCTGGCATACTCCTATTCTTTCTGATCACAGAATGTGCAAGAGGTGATGGGCCACATGCTATAGGGCCCACTGTCTGACAGTTGTTCAGCAGACATAAACCAGCATACTCAAGTTTCCCTCATGAAACATATCTCCAAGGTTTAACTTTTTTTTTATTAAGTGATGACTTCTGCAAAGAGCAAGACCCACACTATTTCTATTTGAGGCCAAGCTGTCCTGTTGCCATGTCTTCTGTCAACTTTCATCCCAATAAGATTGCCTGTTCTTCTGAGCAGGGTAGCCCAGGTGTTAATCTGATACCTTGTCATTTGTTTTATATCACCTGGAATTGGATTTTGAAACTATTACTCATGCTGCATGTGTACTAGGATCATTTCTGGAATAATGTGCTATTCAGGATGAGTAATAGTGCTGGAATTTGGCATCTTCTTGGGAGTAAGAGCATGTCTTTTAACATTCTCTATTTTTGTTAGAGGCAGTAAAATGAAGAATAGCATTTCCTGTCATAAACATAAGCAAACAGGATTATTCATAATAATCTATACAGGGCATCATAGGAGATGCTTGGAGGACTGAGGTCCAAGGTTTTTATGGCCTTTTTTGAAATGTTTTAAATAATTAAATGTCATTTATTTTTATGCATCTCTGATAGCATTTTAGCATTCAGAAGTTTTCTAGTCACTGTTGGTTTTTTTTTCAAAAATATGAAATATTCAAAAGATTCATTTTGCATTTAATCAGAACTTCATCTGACTTTATAGATTGAAATTTTCCAATGTTGATCTATAAGCAAACACCTCGAGACCATATAGGCAGAGTAAATATTTAGAAAATAATGCTGCATATTGCAGTATCTGTGAATTCAGAATTAAGTGATACTCATTTCCTTTTGGGTGGCAGTGTTAAAGTGTTTTGTGGTTTTGGTGAGTGAAGGGGGGAGCTAGTTGTAAGTACAGCAGCTATGCTACTGAGCTTCTGTATCCTCTCCATGATGAATGAATTAATGCCTCTCTAGATAACCACTAAAAGGCATATATTCTTCCTGTCTTTGTCCTTCCAATGTGATGATGTATGTTTGAAGTAACACACTAACAACATGCTTACTGAGATTGGTTGTATCCTTCCAGAAATCTAAGCAACAATAAGATCAAGGAGATTCGAGAAGGCACATTTGATGGAGCTTCAGGAGTGCAGGAACTGATTCTGACAGAGAATCAACTGGAATCGGTGCATGGACGAATGTTTAGAGGCCTCACAGGGCTAAAAACATTGTAAGTGCAAAGACCTATTTTTCTCTCTTCCTCTGTAAGCTGAGTGGAAGTGCTCAAGTTCAGCAATCCCTGCTAAAATATTTGTTACAAGACAACAAGTTCTAAGGGGGAGGGACTTGCCTCACTGCCATGAAAAAAACAGATTTTCAAGTATTTCAGGAGTAACATGATGGTGAACCTGCAATGAGTCAAATTTGGGCACTTTTAATCATTTAATACTTTTATTATTTTATTTCCTGTTGAAGCAAGGCATATAGGAATATATTTGCTCTCCATTAATCCATCCTCCCACTCCATCTCCACCCAAACTGGAGTTGGTGGTCTGCTTAAACCAAACCTCAGAGCAGGCTAGGAGCCTAGAAGATTTTTAGTATCCTACAAACTATATGAAATCAGAAGACAGGGGGAGAAGAAAGGCCCATGAACACAGGCAGGACTCTGGACTAGCCACAGCATGCCCTTTACTGCTCACACCAAGTACCATAAAAATTGTGTGTGATTAAACAGTGAATGTGATTGTGGAGAGTGTGAAGGAGACATCAAGCCCAAATGCATAAGAAACTGGTTTGATGTTACTTTTGTGCTTAGACAATCTTTGAAAACTATTTCTGAGAGCTAACACTCATATGTAGGCTCATAGTTTAAAGTACTGGAAGAAGGATCACAGGCAAGATTTCAAGGTGGTGTCTAATCCACTTCATCCACCACCCTGAGACACAGTTGGGGTCTAGGCTTCTGGTGGCAGCAAAGACTCATGTCAGACAATATGTATGATCTGTATGTGAAAAAGAACCTCTTTTGCATCATCTTCCCTGCAGTAGAAAGCAAGCACTTGACTAGGTGGTTGCTGCCAGCAAACAGACTCCTGGAATCAAAATGCAATTTAAAATCTGCAATTTATCAATTAGCAGGAAATGCTTCTTTTGTTGTAAAGTATCATGGCACAATAATTTCATTCCTTACTCAACTGTATAAAGAAATCAAAGTTTCGCTTCAATGACTTTGACCTGTAATGGCAAATATGGAACTTTGCTTTTGCTGTTGCTTTAACATTTTCTTTTTTGTGGTTATAGGCATCTGGTCTTTAATTTAATGTATGCCCTTTACTAAGGGCTTTGAAAATACTGTCCATAGATACTAAATTAATTTTTATACTGTGAATCAGCCTGTGGCAGTGCTCCTGAACAAAATTCAGCATTTCTTAATAAAAAGATGCTTAACATTCAAGCTCTCCTGCTGACCTGACCTACGTTTCCCCCCAGTTGATAAAGCAGTCTAAATATACACAGCATGATATGAGAGTCTGCAAGTATAAGTTTTCCTTCAGGAAGGGCACACAGTGCATGGTGAACCATGATACAAAACCAAAGGTTTGAGCTTCAAGGACATACATTTGTAACCATTAATTTACTTTCCTTGACCATCAAAATTGTGATCTTTTACAAAAAGACCACATTGAACAGGATCATGGTCCAGTTTTTAAAAGACTGTATGTTACCTGAAATGGAATAGGTTGCCTGTGCAAGTTACATTGACATCCAAATTCAGTCCTCCCATCTTGCAGTGCTTCTGCCTGGTTTTTGCAGAATTGAGAAAATATTTCCTCCTGCTAATAAGCCACTAAGAGCCTTACTTGTCTTACTACCCTATTCATTTCAGAGCTTGTGGTTTTGACCCAGCTGTCAGGCAGCTTAGTACCCCACAAGTAAGATGTGTGTCTCTGTGTCACAGAAACAGCTGCACCCCAGTTGCAAGATCAAAACTATTGAGACCGTAGTGCTTGTGATGGTAGCTGCACGTAGAGAACAGCCATGCAAAAGCAATATAAAGTTCAGGTCTTAAACACTGAGTGGTTTTGTGTACACTGTTAATTTCTTTCCAGCTGAAGCTATTTTCCAGTTATCTTTTGATGGAACACCTAAACACCCAACTGGCAGATACCAATTGGAGATTTAAATCCAGACTTCTAAGTGAGTCTGAATTTTCACTGTTCATTGCATGAATTTGACACTGAGAAATTAACCCTCCGCAATTTAGAGGATCAATTCACTGAAAAAGCAGCATGAGCTACAAATATTTTTTTGATTTTTGGTAGTATGCTTTAATTACTGAATAATTTTTCACCTGAGTAGGAATATCACAACTGTGGAGTGATGGTTACAGCTCCAGATGTTGATTGGCATGCACTGCAACAAGTACACATGAGCCATTTTTTGCTATGGAGTGAAACAAGATACTACAGTCTTTCAGATTATTTGGGCTTTATCATTGTTACCATAACAACCCAGAGAGATTTATCATCTACACCACAGATTCATCTGGTACAGACAGTGAGCAAAGACCACGTTACTGCTGTCATGTCAATTAATGATTAAAAGCAGTGAGCAAAGACCACGTTATATGATGGTTACTGCTGTCATGTCAATTAATGATTAAAATGACATTTTGGAGCTTGTGTTAGGTCTGGAAATCTTCCCTAAGCTATTCCTTCATTTCTGCTGAGGATGCTGTTTCCAGCCATACTTTTGCAGCATGGATTACAAAAAACATCCATGACAGGAGTAGGAGTCATGCAGTTAGTGTTGTTATTGTCACACATTTCTGGCAGTCTTTCTCTGAAATAAATCTTCACATACTCTGAGGAATTTACTAAGTTAAAACTTCAGGTTTCATTTCAAACTTTCCACTAGTCATAATTTTAATTGCATACTACTGTCAGATGTGGAGCTCTTTTTAAAGCATTTTAAATTCATGAGATGAAGTTTGCATGAATCTATCCCTCCTATAGCTGTGTTGTACTTCAGCAATCAATAAAATCCAGTACAGTGCTTGCCAAAGTATCTCGTGATGCCTTTAGATAAAGGACCACCTATTCTGATATTATACCCCTTTCCAGTAGTTCCTAATGCCCTGTTTTATTCCTTGCAGGATGCTGAGGAGCAACTCTATCAGCTGTATAAACAATGACACCTTTGCTGGACTGAGCTCAGTGAGGCTTCTGTCTCTGTATGACAATCACATCAGCACTATCACCCCTGGAGCCTTCAGCACATTAGTCTCTTTGTCTACAATGTAAGTTATCTTTTTATGGTATGAACCTGTCATGATGCTGTTTTTCCATGCTTTCAGTATGACAACATTTGAGCTTCAAAATCAAACTACTTATTCTTCCTACAATCACAGGTTTGGGAGATTCAAGGTGTAATTTAGAAAAACATTTGCATTGCTTCAGCTGGAGTGGCTGAATAAACTTGGAGTCTGCCAGTCTCAGAGAAGGTGACTGTTTGTTTTGCCATGTCATAGCGCAGTGCAGTGCACAGCAGAACTTAATGTAATAGTCTCTGCAGATTCAGAAGTGTAAAGCTTATCATACACTTCAGCTGCCTGAAACTGCTTAAGTTTCAGTGCAGTCTAATGTTTTAAGAGCAGCTTTCTTGGATTACAGTTATATTAGTTATCTATCAGAAGATACTAGATAATACTCGTATTGACAGAAGAGCCAAAAGGACAAAACACTCAAGTCCTACTGAATATGAATTTGAAAATCCCAACCTAAGATTTTCTGATAATATTCTGTTTTTCTCAATCTCCCTCTAAATTATTTCCCTTCCTTCTTAAATATGTTTGCATGCTTTTTGTAGCATGTCCATTTTAATAAAGTACAGACTGATAAATATGGAAAGAAAGTCTGCTCTTTGTTTCCAGCTGTGAGTGGAGACCCTGGTGTTGCTGTTAATGGAAGCTGCCTGCTGAATTCCCCTCACACTGCCCTGAAAATACATCCTAATTGTCCAGTCAAAATAAACCATTGATGCTATTGCATTTCAGGTTCTGAAAATATTCTCCACCATGTTTGGGGGAAAAAAGAAATGCTGAATCTCAGCTGGTTTTTTGCTCACACTTTCATTTTGTTCTTAGAACTTTTCACCAGCAAATCAGTTATCATTTTGACATTAGCTCCATGCAGCATAAGGAACGCAGAGGGTTTTTTTCCATTTACTTTCTCTAGTCCCAAAAGCCTCCTTGACATTGATGGACAAAGAGAGAAACACAACCAGATTATTTTTATTGACTTTTCAAGTCCCTGGTCAAAGCAAGTGGTACTTGCTGAAAGCTTGTTCTCACTGCAAGCAATGCCTGCCTGCTTCTCTCAGCTGTCCCTGTGTTTCCTTCCATGGATCCTGTAACATCTGTGACTCTGAATCAGTCTATAAAGTCCCTGCCTTGTTTGCATAGAAGTTTTCATCATGTTTTGTTAGAAGACAGACCATTTTCTTCTGTTTTCAGCTCTGAATAAATATTATTAAAATTTCTAGCAACAGCGATTAAAGCTGCGGCTAATTAGAATGCATTGAATTATAATTGTGTTGATCATGGCAGGTTCCTACCTATGTCTTCATGAAATAGTATGTTCTTTACACCTGTTTACTCTGTGCTTGATCCACAGAGAGGAAAAGTGCACTTTTGACTTCTTTAGGCGTTGCTTTAAAATCATAGTTATATTTCACATATAAATGCAAAATTCAGATGTGTTCATCTCCTAGCAGCACTCCATTGTAGGTGGATATATTAGATGACAACACTATTGAAAACAGATAGTATGACTGCTTCTCCTGTTCAACCCACACTTTGTTAGTTAATCAGGTATTGTAATGACTTATTTTTGCATCTGTTACTGTGAGCCAGAAATTAATACAAAGTTTAACATTTCCGTTTCTATCTTGGCACATTTACAGCACTAAAAATAAGAGTCATTTTGTTATTACTCCTTTTGAATCAGCCTTATTGATATTATCAAAATGCTGACAGCTCTGAAAATAATGCCCAGACTTAATGGTTTTCAATGGAGGAGGTACATCTATTTGTAAGTGATTGGTTAAACATATCAGTTTTTTAATTCACTACTAGTCAGACAAGGTACTCTAGCAATCTAATTTGAAGTGTGTTTGCACTTTGTGTACAGAGAGTTCAGTCATGTCTTTCAGTCATTCCACAGTCAAGCAGGCATATTTGCAAACAGAGATGGTTTTTCCTTAGTTAGTATTGTAATAGCTGCATGGAGCTAATGCCAGAATGATAACTGGTTCATCAGAATGACCTGCAACTATTCCACTATAAACCTGAGTTCCAGGACATAATTTCAACTTAATTTCAACAATATCCAGATGCATTTCAACCTGTTTTTTCTAGCAGGTCACTGGAATACATTTCAATAGTTAATATTCTATGGCTTCTTTGCAATTTTTAAGGGATGATTTTAGTAGGATATGCATATTTAATCCCTCAAGACTTCTGCTCCCCCTTGATTTAAAAAATGTTTATGTTCTTAAGTAAACACTTCAGAGTTTAATGTTAGTGCAACATCTTTGCTAGAAGCTTGATTGCTTTGTTTCTGTTTGAGTGGTTAAATCACTGTCTTAGGTGTAGGAACTCTGATTACTAAATTATGATTCTTTATTAAAAATTTGGCTGCCCAACATTACTGTTTGTGATTTGAGAACTCCACTTGAATAGACAGATCCCAAAACAAAGATTTTGCCAATAATATATCTTTTTAGATTTCCAGTTGCTTTTCAAATGAAGTAAGAGAATCTCTAGTCCCATGAGATACTTTATAGTGAGCCTTGATCTTTCTTTCTTTCCAAAAGTTGCATCACAGTCTTGCCATGGGAAGAGCAGGCATGTAGGGACATGTATGAACTTCCTGCTACATTTAGCAAAAAAACACTGCTCTGTAATTGGACAAAGGGCAAAATTTAGGTGTTGCTAAAGTGACAGGAGGACATGGTAATGTGTGAGAAGATAAATTTGTCCTTATTTGCCTAAAGTTATTTGAATTTCAATATAGTAGATTTGTTTCACTGTTTGTTAATCTTACAGGTGACAAATTATTTCTTAGTTCTCAAGAAAAGTATGATCCAAATTCTAATCTGAGGATTTAATAAATTTTAAGTCATATGTTAACCTGTGTTTGCTAAAAAGAAAGTGAGGATTTGTGGATAGTTACTACTGCTCAGCTAGTGAGCAGTAACATGTTAAGTCAAAGCAACCTCTCCTTTGTAGAAAAGCATAATTACTATTTTGATGGGAGTATTTTGTACATTAAGCCTTGGAATTTTTCTGGAAGTTTTTGATACATCCCAGTAAGATCCTTTCTAGATGTGCAAAATGTTCTTTACATTCAGAGCTGCAGGTTTTCCAGAAACCTGATTATATACACCTGCTGCTGGTTTCCAGTTGGGGATTATTTCATTCTAAGGATTTGTGTCTAAGTTGTTCTGTGAATATGGTCTCACTCTCTTCTCTCAGTGGAACAAATGCCTTTGAAACATTGGCTCCCTTAGCACTGGAGGCTTAAATACTTGCTTTAAACACTGTGTTCATGCCAAAGTATGTCAGCAGGGAAAATATACAAGGCAACCTGCATGTGATCCCATTATGGATTTAAAAAAATGGAAAACTATTCAGAAGGAAAGTAACTAGAATTAGAGTAATGCTTTCAGTGATTTTCTGTGCATTCTGTCAAAAAGCTCCTGTGTAACCTGTTCATTTTCTCACCTTTATACAGCAAGTTGGCCTTACCTTTGCATCCTAGTCAGCATAAACTGACTATTTTTATTATTGAGTATTTTTATTACTGAGCATTATGCTAAGGTTTTTCTTCTCCTCAGTTCTCCCTCTACACAATGTCCATGCTAGATCCACTTGTAATTACACACCCAGAGCTCCAGGCTAGTGCAGTGACTGAAATATGCTTTTTTACAACAAAGAGCAGCTGTAAATCATATTGTGGGTTTGGGATGTTGGACTAGAACCTATGTAATTTAAGAATTGATTTGGGTTTGTTTTCTTGCTGCCACACCTCAACTGTGCCATATGTTTTTGTCTGTAGCATGATTGTTTTCTGAAGGAATTGCTTGGCTGAAAACCTAATGTGATTTTGACTACATGTTTAGGTTTGTAAATGTTGCAAGTGAAGTCTTAAAAGGTCTTCAGCTACCACATCTGCACTCACGTTATCTGTACATTTAGGGCCTTAATTTTTTTTGTCTTTAATATATGCTCTGCTTTAGAGGAATTTTATTGTAATCTTTTTTCTGTTCTACCAAAATCATAACTCTCAGGTGTACGCACATGTGATGTGAGAACTCCACCAACATTCATTTAGACACTTCATTTTCCATACATGGGGCTCTGACAACTCATTTTTCTTCAATGAAGCAGCTTTAGATTGAGGCTATTGTTGATGGTCCAGCCATCTTTCTTTTACCAGGGATATGTGAAGCAGCTTTAGATTGAGGCTATTGTTTCTCCTTGTCTTTGTACAAAAGGTGGTCCAGCCATCTTTCTTTTACCAGGGATATGAGCCTCTTTCCTTCACCTGAAGTTCAGTCATAAAAAAGCTTATTCAAAGAATGAATAGGCATTTCAGTACAGGACCCAAGTTAAAAGTGTTTTCCAAGAGTCTCAGCACTAATTATTGTTAGCTTGGAAAGAAAGTTGTTTAAAACTACTGTCACCTTACACTCCTTTCTTTCAAAGGATCACAACCAATTAAGAAATAGGAATTAATGGTATCTCTTCTACAGTGACTATCTCTGTTACAGGCACTCCACTGATAAATTGTTATACATCTGTGTTTTCATGGCTTGACAACAGACTGGCCAGGGCTTTCCTTTTTAAAACCCTGCTAACCCCAGCTACATTAAGAATCCATCCCTCTAACAGAGGGATGTTGTCATGGTTTCTTGGAGTACTGCACACCCCAATGCCACAGCCAGGCTGCATCTGTGTCTGAACAGGATTTTGGGAGCTGCAGCAAGATTTGGTTCAGACCTCACAGATTTCACAAGGCAGCAGATACACTGACCTTAGAAAGCTTCCTAGCAAGTGGCTCAAGTTGACAGTCCTGCTTAACAGACGTGTATGCAGAGAACTCAAATTCAGGTTGCCTGTGGCTCCCAGCTGGTACTGGTTTGCATGGGCTCTAACTCAGGCAGATGGGGCAAGGAACAGTGTGCTGATCCAGCCTGGCTGTACCCAGAGGGGCTGGGACCTGTAAGTCTGTGGTAAGGGCTAGCAGTGCTAAGCTCTCCTATGGCATTACATCAAGTAACAATCTTGAAGATCATGCACCCGTGGGTGCAGTGCATGAGGTGAGTTTAGACCTGGGTGTGAGCTGTAGCTTGGGTTGAAACCCACTGTAAATACAGCCCTGGTAGTGATGTGTGTGTGTCTAAACTTAGTTGCAGCAGTAAGTACTTTGGTTTCTAAACATATATATATATGTGTATACATATATTTTAATTGCAACCCTAGTCCTAGTATTAAACCTGCATGGAACTTCCCTCATCTGTAGAACAGAGGAGGTTCTCACAGAAACAGATGGCAGGAAAGAGCTTGGACTTGGAACCCATCATCTTTCTGTAGTTATTTCGGTACTTCTGTATGTTCGTGTTTGATGCAATTATGTCTTTTTCTGTTTCAGTAATTTGCTGGCTAACTCCTTTAATTGTAACTGCCATTTGGCCTGGCTGGGAAAATGGTTGAGGAAGAAGAGAATTGTCAGTGGAAACCCACGCTGTTTGAAACCATTTTTCTTAAAGGATATTCCAATCCAAGATGTAGATGTCCAGGACTTCACCTGTGATGGTAAGAAAATCCAATTTGTTTGGGCATTTATGATAATGTTGGCACTTTTGTGAGGACCTTCTTTCATACCAAGCAGTACTGCATGGTAAATATTTCAGTTCAGTGATGAAAAAGACAAGCATCTAGCGCTGAAGATCACTGTCTTCCATCAGGAGTTTATTCTTGATCTCCAGTTTCTGAATTTCTGCTGTCTGCACCTAAATGTAAGGATGAATTTATGATAGAAAAATGTTCTGCTTTGCATAATCCTACTATAATTCTGGTTCTTCCTCCCATTTCTGTATTCATACACTTAGTCAACACTCTGAAGTCAGTGGGAATGGTGTTTGCTTGGAAAGGCTTTTAGTTTTTTATAATGTTCAATTTCACCAATAAAAGGTGAAAAAAACATAGATATTATTTGAAATTACTCAGTGATGCTTAATGCTTTGCCAGCTCCATACAGGTTTTTAAAAATATGTATATTGACATTTCTTTCATTCACTGGGTAGTTCTTTGTCTTCTGATCAAACAGATTTTAGGGAAAATAGTACGGAGGAAAACTGACTGGTGAGTGCCCTGCTAACTTAACTTGCAGGCGGTGACTGCAGTTAGTCATACCTCTAAAGAGACCATAACAGTGATGGAAGTTTCCTACTTAGAGTAGAAATTCATTCCTGTCCTGGCAACAGGCCCACGTGCTTGGTCTCAGATAGCAAGGGACCCAAGTTTAATCATTAAAAAATAATTTGCTTTTAGTTTGGAAGGAAAAAAAAATTGGTGCTCCACAAAATGACATTCCACACCTGGGAACTGTCCCTGTCAGACAGTCACTCAGACAGACGTGGACACTGGAAGGTAGAGGGTGTCAGGGTGTAAAACACAGAGGAAAATCTAATATGCTGAAGAAACATGCTCTTTCTGGAGGTTTATGAATGACTTTGAATTCTGTTGCCAGTCATTAAACTCATTAAGCTCAGCTGGGGAGAAAAATAAAAATTAAAAAATCTTCCCTGTTCTTCTGTAAACTGGTCATGCTTCTCCACCCCTCTGAATACAAATGGTTCCCTACCCATACATTTATGGGTAATTTTGTTATCTTCTGTCAGGACTTCCAGTCTCATTCTGTAGTCTCAGTGCTCATGGGCACACCCAGCAGAGAGGAGAAAGAAACAGATCTGTCTCATTTATCCCTTGCAGCTGGGTACTCTGGGGAAACAGATCATTTATCCCTTGCAGCTGGGTACTCTGGGGTTGCAGCTCTGTGTCTCCATGCTGCTCAGCCTACAGACACTTGTGTCATTCCCTCACTGTCCTCTAGAGCATCTACTGCTACTTCCTTTCACGTTCATGGTGATGCTGTAGCATGCACTTCCCTTCTGCTCTGCAAAGCCTTTTGTTTGTGGGGAAAATGCTTGCTTTAAATGTTCTGAACTTCACAGAGTCAGTTACTTCTGCAGAAACCCTCTTGTTCTTCAGTTGCAAGATTTAATCTCCTGTTTATGGACCTTTGAAACCATTTTTGGAGAAAGTACATGTTTTTTACGTGTGCACAGATGGATGGCCAGCAGTTGGAAGTTTGCTGCTCAGTTTGTTGCTTGCCTGGTTATCCTCCTCAAAAACAATGAGGTTTTACAATTCAGATGATAATTGAAGAGCCAGGCAGACTTTAAAAAGTAAAAAATTAACATCTGAACTCTGTTCTAAATAAAAAAATATCTTCCTAAAGCAGAGTAGATGGTGAATATAATCTGTTTCAGTGTTCTCCATTTGAGCTTGTAAATTGGGGGTGGGATGAGGGTTTGGGATTCACATAAATTATTTTACTGTAATTTACAAAATTACAGAGATTAGGTAAAATTACTCCTTAGAAAAAAATACTTATTTTCAAATACTGCTGTTCACATTTTGAACTTTTTTCCTGTTGCCTAAAGAACCTCTACAAAGGCAAGCTGACTCAGAACACTGGATCTGCTTTAAAATATTATGAGTTCCCATGGATTGAGGGATGTCCTTCCTTGGTCCTTGAAAGCAGTTACTTTCCAAGTGCATGACTTGGAGCTGCAGACCTGACTTCCTGGTGCTCCATTTCTCTCCCTCTGCAGGTAATGATGAAAGCAGCTGTTTGCTTTCCCCTCCTTGTCCTTCCCAGTGCACCTGTGTAGACTCAGTGGTACGTTGCAGCAACAAAGGGCTGAGGATTCTGCCCAAAGGAATTCCCAAGGATGTGACTGAGCTGTAAGTTACCTTTTACATAGCTCCTTTCTGAGAAGTTAATTAAATTAGATCACAATGAGACTTTGTAGGTCTTTGGGCATTTTGCCTTTGACTTCAGTGATTGTTGTTCGGTGCTTTGGTGCTTTACACATGTTTTTACTGTTATTTTTGTACTTACTTGTCCCTTGACCATATACATTGCTCTGTAATGGAAACAGAATTTATCTATCCTTGTACCCATTATTTCTGTGTTTCGGGAACAAATGCATATATTAGGATCAAATAATCCTGTAGTGCTTCTGAGAAGTCTAACCTCACAACAGACTTGAAGGGATGATGAAAATATGTTCTTGACTTTCACAGCAGTGAGATAATTATCCTCTCAGGATATTAAAGAAAAAAAAAAAAAGCCAGTGGTGGAAGGAAACAATGAATTGTTTTCATCAATCCTCATGAAATGGCTAGAATAACAGACAATGAGGCTAAATTGTAAAGTAAATTCATGCTAGTTAAGAACCATCTTTCTAGTTGTCTTTTCATCTGCCCCTTGCAATGACTTTGTACTGGATTTTGGTTCTTCCCATGGAAAGAAAATACACTGGTAGAACTGCTTGGCTTAAACACTTGGCAATAGAAATACTGAGATATTCCTCTTTAGATCCTTATTCAAATCTATCCCAGGTGAGTTGTTACTGAAACTTGTTGCAATCTCATCAGTGTTTCTATGTGAAATTGATAGGTTGAGTTGGTTGGTACATTCAGTGATTTTTGTAATGAATTTAAATCTGATTGTGCTCTTTTTTAGTATTTAATATTATATTTGCTATTTATTAGCAAGGCAGCTGATGAGTAAGATACACATCTTTTTACTCCCATCACCTTGGGAGAAGGGGGTTTGCACTGTTCTTACCAGTGTTGTAGTCAAATACAAGACTTTCTTGCTGAGTGTACTGAAAGCGTATGTGGTAACTCAAATTAACTGGGAAATTTTGCACTAATTAATACATCCTTGGAACACTTAACCAGGGCATGGTTAATAGTGGTTTGAACTAAAAGCCAAGTTCTGACCTGTATTTCATTATATATTGCCATCAGTGATAAGAAGTCTGCAAGGTGATTTCTGCTCTGTTCTTGTGCAAGTTCAATGACTTGCCAACAATAAGATATCACAGATGTCACTTTGATTTCTACTGTCACGGAGGAATTTTTATGTTTAAATTTTGCATATTGAGTTTTACTGATACTATCTGATACCCTGACGACGTAGCTTTCACAAAAGAGTGAAATTAATCTCACATTCTCAAAAACTGTTATATTGCTTAAGCAATTTCTTGGCAAATGAAGCAATAGCCTGGAACTGAGCAGTTTAAGCTCACAGGCATTTACATGACTGCCTTCTTCAGTAGAAGCCTCTTGGCTCTGCCAGCCTCTAGTTTGATTTTGTGCCTTCAATCCAGAAATGTGTCAGCAGAACACAGCCATGGACTGACTGGCTCTGAATATTTCATGTTCTGCAAATATAACCTTGAATCTGCCCCAGCTGTCTCTAAATTCAATCCTGATCTCACTCTCCCTTCAACCAACATTAAACTGAGCTCCCAGTTTGTATTGATACCAAAAGATGAGTTGCAGGTGCTGAAGGTAAAAATTCCCTTTGTTTGTGGAAGCTGTGATGAGAACGAAGTAAATAAATGATCGGCCTCCCTTGCTTTCCTTCTTCCAGATGGAAAGAAAGGCATTGCCCATAATCTAGGAAGGACTATATGATCTAAGTCTCAAGTGGCTAGTGTGAATTTAACTATTTTTATTGTTCTGTGTTGGAGAATTGTCTTTGCTGCTGTGTCAAACAGCATCTCCTGTGGAACCACACCTCTTGCCTTATGTTGAGGGCAGCTAAACCTTGGCAGGCTGGGTGACAGAGTTTTGTCTAGTTTCAATCTACTGCCATTCCTCACACCAAAGTATCACCATTTCCCAAGGGCAGTCCTAGATCCCTTGAACTTCCTAAGGCTGAAGTATCTTCTCAGCTGGTTTGTTTCTGTGGCAGCAGTGAATATCTGTTTAGCACTGGAAGCCAGAGAGCACATAAGTTACTTGCTGCAGAAGAGATCCCAGCTTTTGCAAGACTAGAAGAAACAACATAATATGTCCCATGGCTTTCCCCTGCTCACAGGTGCTCAAATAGATTGAAAAACCTTCCCCACGTTGCCACAACCTGTGCTGCCTCTCTCCCCTCCCAGGCTCTCATGTCACAGACCTCTGGGCAGTGTTCTGGGTTCCCCGTGCTCCCCCCAGGCACACACACAGCCAGGGTCACTAAGGACAGAGGCCATGCCAAGGAGAGGACAAGGGCGTAAAGAGCCCCTTGTCCTGGTAGCCCACAGCCCCCTGAAGGAGGCCTGGACAGGATAGGATGCAGAAGAGCATTTTAGTGGAATTTTTATGAACGTGCCAGTCTGACATTTATAAACTTCCATTATGGATGTGTTCATTTACAAGGCACGTTAGCTGCAGTGTTTTTTATTAAACTGCAGTATTTTTTTATACAATGTGGTTTAAGAAAAGGAACTGCCATATATCTAGATAAATCAGTCTGTTACAGCTGCATATAGCCTCAGAAGTTCCTTTAAATCCTTTTAGAGGTCTTAAAATAGTCTTAAAACAGGAATTATTTCATTGTAACAGGTATTAAATAGCAGTGTGCAAAATGAACATACCTCTTGCACAGGCACATAGGGAATATGTTACCTTTGCTGGGTCAAGTTTCGCTCAGCAGAAAAGATCACCAGCAATGTTTTATTACATGGTGGACTGGAGACATAGGCTCACTCCTTCCAACTTTCCTCCTGAATTTCTGTTTTGGATGTGTATATAGGCAAAACATGTGAAAACTATTATCTCCTTTATATTTAGAGCTTGGAATGACAGGAGGCATCCCTGTCTTTGGTTTGTACCACCCTTGGGAGGAGGGATTACCTTGGCAGGGAAGGCTTCTACCTAGAAGAGAGCTGAAAAGATCACTAAGTCTCCTGGCTTTTTACAGGAATGGTGATGCAAGAAATTTCTATTTCCTGGCTATTCTTTCACAAAACTCCGTCATCATGGGCAAGCCTTCTCTCAGTTTCTTGGGAATAGGGAAATATTCTGTTGTTTCTTGCAAATTCCTTTGTTGTATGTTTACGTACTGTCTGCATTTTTTCCTACTGTTTGCTTATTCTGAAGAGAAGCCTTGGGCTTTTTTACTATATTCTGTTTTCTACCCCAGATGTTCAGAAGTAAAATGTTAATGCAAATAGCTAGTCTGGAATTTAGCCTTGTTGATTCTTAGTGTTTAAAGCTTTCCTTTTCTTCTCTATTTTTTTCCCAAATCTACTTGAACTAAGTTTCCCATGTTCTTTTTCCTTTTACATATTAGCTCAGCTAGGTTTTTTTCTTTTTCTTTTTTCACAAAAATATATTCTATTTGTACTAAAGTCTCATCTGACAGCATCCAGCTGCTTTTATGGACCTACAGCAAGTAATATTTTGCACTGGGGAAAAACATTGGAGGCAATTATGTGGTCAGTGTGTGCATAAACTGTAACATAATGACTATGGTGTATTTTTTAATAAATATGTACTAATCATGTCGTCTCTAGACTCCAGAAGTTGTCACGACACTGAGCAAGGTATATGACAGCACCAACAGGATTGTTAGGAAAACCCGCAGGCATCATTGTTAATGATTATTTTTCTTTCTTTTTATATTAATACATATTAAGGTTTGCATGGCTTTTGCCATTTCTCTTTCCTGACAAACCTCCTCTCTCCTATTTGAGTTCTTGTTCTGCATGTGAGGTTCTTTTAACCTGCAAGCTCTGTCAGTAATTGGCACAACAGTTTTCACGAGTGGCTGATCTGCTTCCTAGCAGAGGGATCCCACTCCCTTTCAGCTTTATTCCCCACCTCCAGTCTGCTGCCTGTTGCTGCCTCAGCCTTCATATGATACCTTTATCCAGTTGAATCTCCAGCTGCCAAGATTATTTTGACAATTGCTTCCCATACATTTACTGCCACAGCTACTTGGAGGTATTTGCCACCAATCTCAACCCTCCTTTCCTTCTTCTGAAACACTTATGATTTCTTTTGACTTTGACTAAAAACAGGGGCTCGTACCTGGGCCATGCAGATTGCTGCAATAAATATGCTCTAAGCAGTTTGTTATGGTAAGTGTAAAATATTGTAACAATTTAGTGCCATTTTTCAGTATGCCTGTATTGCTGGTGATCAAAGGGATAACTCTGAAGTGAGGTATCTGATGAAAATCATGTGCTTGAGAATGCAAATGCATTTGCTTGTCTGGCAATCTGCACTGTTTTATACACTGACCCTTAGCTCAGAATTCAGGGAATTTTCCTTTGATAATGGAGGAGAGAAACAATTGAGATCAAAGCTTAGGCTTACATGGTCCTGTGTCATAAAATATTTTACAGCTTAATTCACTGCAGAGGAAAATTCTCCCATTGAGAGAATGCATAGTTCTGTAGGAGGTTATTGTAGTTACAGCTGAAATAGATGACTTAAATCTGCATTTAAAATCTGATAGTTTAGAAAAAGTAAATAGCATCAATTCTATCAAATAATCTGTTCAGTGACTGAAGTTTAAGTACACACTGGAAAAGTGGCTTAGCATTAACAGAGACTAAAGGCAAGTTTAACTTCAGAGCCTTCACTTTTGTCTCAAGCACAGACATGTTTCTGTGTGTCAAACCTGTGTTGTGATCTGAGATAAAAATGCAGCAAAATCCAGAAACTTGTCTCAAGATCTTAGGATATTGGACACCTGCATTATAAAGCTTAGACTATAAATTAATTTTAGAGCTACATAACATTGTCAAGTGTAATATTTTGTAACATAACATTCTATATGAAATATTTGAAGAAATGAAAGGAAAGGCTTTGTGCCTTTTCAGTTACTGCCTGAGAACTGGTTTCTCTCCCCAGTTTCTTAGCACAGATTGCTGCTGTGAGCTTGACTTCATGGCAGAATAGACATTTCAGTACAAAAAGGGTTCCAAGTGATTCAAATCGTTACATGATGCTTTGGCGCTTTGTGCTGGCTATATCACCTCCAATCCAAGTGGTTTCATTATAAAAATAGACAAGTTGGAAAAAGAACAGCTGTCATCTTTTATGCATAGATTTAAATTTTTTATATGTGAAGTTATTGTGTGTGGAAGGTGCTGGATGAGCCCTGGGGCTGCTCCAGGCACTGGGCTCTGAGAGCCAGCATGGTTGGGGCAGGCACAGAACAAGGCATAGCCATGCCCAGCAGTGCCAGCCATTCTGGCCAAGCAGTTCCCTGTCTACAGCACTTGGTCCTGTTTTAGAAGAAGCCTTTCCTGGTAGGTAGTTGGTGACATTTCATGAACACGTGGTTTTGTTGGTTTTTCTTCTTCAATTTTGACTCTAGTGTTTACTTCTTGGTTACACGTCATTATGGAGATTTCAGAACTACGAGTAGCAGTCATGGAGTAAAAGGGAATTTTCAAGCTGATATTTAAAATACAGAATCTAGAGACTTTAAAAAGCAAATGGGGTTGGTTTGGGTACTAGTCAGTGTGTCTATAGTAAGGCAGCTGACACTCCCTCTGGACTCTAACTGTATATTAATAACTTGACTCTGAGTGTTAAAATTAGACATATTTTCTCACTCATGCCAGGATTTGTTTGCATACTAGATACCATGTACATCATCTTCCTCTGGCTAAGGAGGGAAAAGAATTAGAAATAAAATCTTCCCTCCACGTAATTCTGTTATGCCTTGTTTTGTTTTGTTTTGTTTGGGCAGCAGAGCTGTACTTTCATCCATTTTTTTTTTTATTTTATTTATATATACATATACATAAATACTCAGAGTTTTTAAACTGGGCTCTGCTCCTTCACCCTCAGCAGTAATCTGTTATTAATTATGCCCAGCTTCCAGGTCTCTTCTAGCCCCCATACATCATCTTCAGCCCAGTAAGGTGCAGAGCTGCTCCTGCATCTCCTCCCTGTGCTCCCAGAGTGGGCAACAGCTCTCCTGCAGCAATTGGTTTCCTCAAATGTTGTGTCTCAGATCCTTCTGATTCTGGGCATATTCTTATGCCTTAAAAGCTCTGTTTATTTCAAATTCACTGCACTTAAATTTGCTTTCAAGTTGAATGCCTTTTGCTTAGAAAATGCTGCCATTCTTTGTATAATGCAGTGAAAGGCTTAACAGTGGTCAATTGTTCTTGTGCAAGCATGAGAAGTATATTAGCAGTGATTTTTCAGTCTAAAATGGTGTTTGTTCAGAAATTATACCTCTGGTGTAAGTACTGCAGCTTTCTGCTAGTACATGTATATAATCATCAAATTGCTTGCAGTACAAGTCCAAAGCCATTCAAAGCAGAAGGGTCTGCATGTCTATGTTAGTCTGAATAAGAAAGCACTGGATTAAAATGAGCACTCTCAACTTTTGATTGCACCAGAAAGCAAAACAGGTGGGAAAAACCTTCGCTATCCATTGTCAGTTTGTTCAAATTGCAGGCTGTTGCATATTGGGATCAACAAGAGAATATCCTGAAAATATACTTCTGAGGATTTCAACACATTGCAAGAGCTGAGTCTCCTTTCCTAATGGAAAATAATATCTAGCTTCCAAATACATAATGCATTACCTGCTTTTGGTTTCATTTGGAAATCCTTAGGATTTTACATTTGAAGTAAAGACTGGAGCCTTAACCTACCCTCATGCATCATAGGTATAAGATTTGCTGCTGTCTGGGATGAAAGAGAAGGCACAGACTCCAGCAGCTCACTGCTTCCATAGCAGACCATGACTTAGGGAATGGGACATGATTTGCCCTGCTTGAACAGTAACATAGGGAGTTGAGTTCTGAGCATCTTCTACATCACAATTTACAGTGTGAAGTCACCAAGGGACTCCATTTTCAAAATAAGGTATAACAAATTTAGTCAAAATGAAGCAAGTAACTTTACACTTGCTGAATATGAATATCCATGGGAGTTGTAAATGTGGCAGAACTAACCTATACTCTGCTTTGTGATAATCTGCCTCAGCACAGCAGCTGTCACAACTTTGCGAGGGCCAACTGTTCACCCTGCAACACTGTCACACAATGCTTCTGATCTTTGGGCATGAAGAGATTTTCTTCAATGGGACTTTTTTTATTAAGGAAGGATTTTGCTTTTGGTTAAAAACTCAAAAGACGGTAGTCCTGCTTGTCCAGCCCAATCCTAGCAGTAGTTAGGCCAGCTCCACCATGTGCTCTAAGGTAATTCTGCCTTGATGGGGTATTGTGCACAGGCAGAATGGATAACCATGAGGCTGGAGTCGTTTAGTTGAAAAGAGAACTGAAGCAGCAGAAAATGGTGAGAGGGCATTATGCTGAAATAGAAGGGGTGGGGGGAAAATATGTGACAGTTATAAAATGTATTATGTAAGAAATTCTGTTAGTGTTTGTAGATTTTATTTTTAAATTCTGTAAAAATAAAGTTTGTGGGAAAACGTTCTTGGATTTAGTTTACACAAATATCTGTGTGTTGTACAGTTAATGTGAAGAGAGAACATAGCACAGTAATAAACTATTATTGTTGTTTGCTATAGTAAATGCAGAATAAGGAGGTCTGCTGCCAAAGAAAAGGAAATTGTATGTGTGGGATAAAAATTCTTAACATGATTATCAGAATGTATTTTCAGCAGTAGAGGCAGCACATTAACTGTTGTGGTGTCTGTGGGCTGGATTTCCTTGCTATACTTGATTATCTTTCAAAATATACCCCAGGAAGGGTATGTTTACCTTAGGAAGAATCCCATAAAGTGTTTGTAAGGAAGGGAAACATCATTTCATCTTTTATCCTCACCTGTGGAGGGAGAGAAGTGCCTTGCTCCTACATGCTACTTTCTAAGAAGGTTGGGTTTGTTTCCCAGGGAGAAATGGCATCTGGCTGATGGCTGGAGCATCATGGCACCTCAGTGATTGATTGACATTGGAGCCTTTTTCCTTTGGTATCTTCCAGGGATGCAGTTTCACCCAAAAGCTTAAGGAAAAGAACTCCAGCTCTGCCTCTATTATGTTGTACTAAATAGCCAAAGCCCCACATCCCATTGCTACCAGAGGTCAGCTGTGGAGTCTTGAATACACATGCTTTCTTCTGGGCAAGGTTTTTGAAAGTATTATATTTTTTTTAGGGTTTTTCCCTTGGTTACCAAATGTTCACATTTCTTCAGTGGAGAAAAGCTGGAAAATACAGGCACTACATGCCAGTAAAATGAGGACATAGGATTGTCCTAAAAGGCTTTAGTCCTACTGTGTATGTGTCTGAATAGAGGCATGTCCAGTGATGTCTCAAGCAACTTCCAGCCTGAGAACACCAGCTATTTTATTAAATACACTTAGTGTGAGTAGGAGGAACCTGTATTGAAAGAGAACTTGACTTTTGGTCTTCAATTTTTTTCCACTTCTTTTGTTGCTGCTGTAGAAGAACCAAATGATCATGTGTGTTTGCTGCAGATCCTTCATTCACTTCCAAGTAAATAAATAATAAATAATAATAAAAAACCAAAAAGCTCAATAAGCTGCCATCACGCTTTGCATGTCAGAGAATTCACTTACCAAGGAGAATCTGTTACAGTTTCAAAGCAATGAATCAAAGATGTTTTCCTTAGTGACTGGCTTTATCTTTACCTCATTTATGGTGCAGATTGAGTGACAGGAGTTCTTGTTAATATATTTGTGTAATTACCAAATCTGTTTTTTTTTAGATACCTGGAAGGAAACCATCTGACTGCTGTGCCAAAGGGGCTCTCCACCTTCAGACACCTGACACTGATGTAAGAAATATGTTTTTCAATGTCAAGACAATTTCATTACTCTTTCTGCACTGTGTTATAGGTGGGGAAAAAAAAAATAAAATTAAAATAAGATATTTTGTGGTGAAAAAAAACCCCACAAAGCCCAAAAACCTTCCATAACTTGAATTTGCAAAGAATTTCACAGTGGCCACTGCTGCCAATAAGTATGGATAAGTGAGGAAAGACTGAGGTGACAGAGCACAAGAGACCTTTCTCTGCAGGAGCTTCCAGCCTCTGTGAGAGCAGTGAGTTCTCCTGCAGGCTGCTGCAGTTGCACTTGGCAGATTTATCTGTGCAAAGCTCTAAAGGTCATTAACAGAGAAGACAGATTAATTTGTTCTAGGTGAGGCAGATTTATAATGCTAAGGCAATGAAATTTGCATACCTGTTTCTGCTAGGAACAGTCATACAGATAGAGATAAAATTAGACTTTTTTTCAGGAAATTGTGCCCTGAAATATAGAGGAGTGAAATTTCTTGACTGAACTATTTGTCAGAAATTTCCAAATGCTGTTTGAATCAGCTGTACACACTGAAGTCAAATGGGCAGAACAACCTCAGACAAGAACAACATGGAGGAAAAACTGGAATCCTCTGTTTGACAGGATGCTGAGTCATGTTGTATCAACTACAGTAGTACCTAGAAAGGTTGGACCAGATGTTCTTTGAGGTCCCTTCCAACCCAGCATTCTGTGATTCTGTCAAACAGTGTTTTATTTGGAAACATCTCTGATTTTATTTTTTAAGGGAGAGCAACAACAAAACAGAATGTTCTGGTTTAGCCTAAAAGACTTTTATTTAAAATAAATTATGAAATTTTGTTCTAGTAGCTGTCAGTGTGAAGAGCACATGGAAATGCCTCAAATTACAAAGCAAGTTGGTTACAGTAAATATTCACTCACGCTTGTTTAATCTATTAATTTATCCTTCAAAATTTGCTTGTATTGATTTTTTGTAATGTATTATGTTGGAAATATACCTTAATATTTCTGAATCTGAAGCTTTTTAGTGGAAATTTATATGTTTTTCTTTTATAGCTTGTTCAAAGCTGGTTAGAAAATACGATATCAATTGATAATTTTTGACTTTTCAACCGCTTCAAGATTCTTGCTGTGAGGATATTATGTAATCTCTCAAAAATACTTATTTCTTGATTAATACCTAAAAAGTATATTTTCTCTCTGTATATTTCTGCAGTGATTTGAGCAACAACAGCATAAGTGTACTGGCCAATTACACCTTCAGCAACATGACTCAGTTATCAACACTGTGAGTAGTCCAAAGTTTGGGTAACAGTTTTAATTGCTTTTTAGACACCATCTTAGGTGTTGAACAATTAGTATCAAATTTGTGACTTAAGCATATGGCTTTTTTGTGTGTGTGTGGTTGAACTAGAAGTTACATAATCAAATAAAAGACAGTGTTTTAATTGTTGTCTCCTTCTCCCAGCATCCTGAGTTACAACAGACTTCGATGCATTCCTGTCCACGCCTTCAACGGGCTCCGGTCTCTTCGAGTGCTGTAAGTACCACTACTTCAGTGCAGCTGAGATGCAACTTATTAAAATGCTGTTGATGACAGGGAGGCTTTTAATGAGCAGATGGCTTCCACTTGATCCAGCAGTCATAAATATTTTCAGACAATTAGCTTCAATGTACTTGTACTTAGGTGCAATATGTCCGATAATGACTAGAGCAGGTGAATGCTAAACTTTGAGAAGAAGCAATTACATATTTACAGGGTGAATGACTTTCCTCTGGTAGTTCAGGGACAAGAACTATCATGAAAACAGGCCTCCAAGAGGCTGACTAGAGTATTTGTCTCTTCTGTTTGAAGAAAGTTTGTGTGCCCCAAAGGCAAAGACTTCCATCTTTGTCTGGAAAAACTTGATCTTATTTTAGAGTGTAAGTTTCCACTGGATGCTTCAACAAGGGTGTCTTTACTGCAAATTCATGCAGTTTTAGAATATTTTCTATTAATTTAGACTTCTGCAAGCAATTTTTTACATGAAAGAGTAAAAAAAAGTGTAATCTCAAGAGAAGTAAGTTAGAAGTGCCCCCACTAAACTGATGAGTAAGCCAAGCCAGTGGCTGGGTGCCTGTAATGCTGAGATGCCTGTCCCAAATGTCTCTAAGTTGTGAATAAAATTTCACCTCATGTCGACTTGTGGCACATTCAGAGATTGTCCACATGTGGTTTCCTTCTTTGGAGAATGTTTTCTGCACTCTTTTCTTTCCGGTTTAGCTGCTTTTAGCAGCTTTCTTGATTGAACAGTTCACTTCCCACATCCGCTGAAAGCCATCTTTGTTGTATCACCTCTGAGTAGGGGCTGTGGGCCTGTTCCTGCAGCAAGCAGCCTCCCCGCAGCTTCTCCTGGGCAGCTGCTGGACTGACTCCTGCTTCTGTCTCAGACGCACTGTCACTCCTCCCCTGCCCCATCCAAAACAAACCCTGAGGTGGGTTTGCTCTGTTTTCTACGTGGACACATGAATGCATGTTGAGAAAAGGTGGAGAAGTCACCTTCCTCCCCACAGCCCAGCAACACAAGTTGAACTGAGCACAAGTAAATCGTACAGCTAATCTGTGATGAGGTTATTCAGTGTGCTGAGGGAGACAGAGCTTTAAACACCAAAAGGCCAGAGCAGAGAATGTCCTGAGTGCTTTGAAACTTCATATTAGTATTTTCTGGTTTTTAAATGTTAAATGTCATTCACATGCAGAGGTTTCTGGGAGTTTAAAGAGCAATGGTCACTGTGCACAGACTTCCTGAGTGTGGAAAGAAGGTGTGAACACAGGCAGTGCTGCAGCTGGGGAAGCAATGCTGGCTGGCCTGCCTCTTCCACTGTGGTTTGAGGGGTAAAATAGAGATCTAGGTTCCAACCTTCTAATTTGCAAGACAGTTTTAGATTCCTAGTTTTCATTATTAAAAACAAGGAAGATACGTGATTTGGATTTGTTGTTTTGAGCTTGGCTGGGGACTTGGATTTTTAGTGCACTGGGATGGTCACATTTGAGCTGTTACAGAAGTCCTGAAATTCAGCCACAGATGAATATATTCTGTTTCATGGCCAAATAAATTATTCCATATGGAGCTGTCTTCTGGTCTGCTTCTGATAGGCAAGCTAGATTGATTAAGTCTAGTTTGGGACTCTCTTCCCTGAATCACAGTGTAGATATGCCCTGTCTCACTCTTTCCAATAGCTACCATTTGTCTTTTCACTTCTGTTCTTGCAGGCCACATATGGACAGAAATAAGGGGCAATATTTTAATAACAACTGTTATCTTTTGGATTTTTAAAAATGTTTTACTAATCAAATTGAAAAAAAATATATTTCTCCTTCAAAGGATAAGCCCTCCCAGTCTTGCAAAAAGCAGCACGAGTGAAATGAAGCCTAAATGGGAATCTCTGCCTCTGCTTCATGTATTTGGAAGCCTCCAGATTGATTTGATTTATTATGGCTCACAAAACTCTGGTATCAGCTACAACTTTTGCCACATGTCATCTATGTTGTTATTAAAAATCTATTCTCCAGAGTGAAAATGGCTTCTGAGTGACAGTGTGCAATCTGTTATTGTCAGTTATTTATTATCCATATTCTTAGGGGAGTTTAAAAGAGGAAACATAAGCAAAACAATTTCCACTTCTTTTTTTTTTTTTTAATAAGAAGAATATAGAGATCTCAATACCTTTGGCTGTGTGTGCCTTTGAAGGTGACATACCCTTCTCATAAAGGCTTCTGTGTCTTCCAAAAATTCCATGTTTTGGGTTTTTTTTTTCCTTTTTGCCTCTCTACAGTAAGTAAATAAATTAAATATATATTTGGAAATCAGAATAATCATAGGTGTGTGATGAAGCTGATCTTTGACAGTATCTGGTTCTGTCCTCTCTCTCATAGACTCTTCAGCACAAGTTGGAAAAAATTGCAGAGTCAACATGTTTATGTTTAAGCCTGCATATAGAGTAGTGTTTACACAATCAGGGCTTTAATCTTTGGTCTTCACACGGCTTATCCATAATGGCAGCCAAAGTGTGTGTACTGGGGAGCTATTTCAACATAGAGTCTTAAGAATTTGTTTAATAAGCAACAGTTGATATCAGCAGGTTTTTGCACCAAAGCTATTGCAGTGAAAAATTGTGGGTTTGTTTTTTTATTTTTGTTTTGTCTTTTTTTGCCCAAAGCTAGTCTTTTTAGAAGCTAAATGAAAACAGATTTTAAAAGCTGAGATTGAGACAAAGTAATTATAAGTATTGGAACTCTCCAGTAGACCTGAATGGAGCATTTTGAAGATTATTTTTATTGAGTCCAGAAGTAAAAACGGTTTCTCAGATCACTAAAAATTGTCCATGTTATATTTATGGGGGGGG
>NW_009953964.1:901216-973555 GCF_000747805.2 Chaetura pelagica
TAAAAATTGTCCCAGTTATTTTTAATGGGGGGGGGGGGAAGAGCTACAAAATATTCTACTAACATGAGATATTCTAGTTTTACTAAAAACTGATGGATATTTACCTCAGTTCATAGCTCACATATACATCACATACATTATAATATGTATGATGATAAAGCTACTACTAATACTCTGCAGGCACAACCTTGGAACCAATTTTTGCAGTTTCCATTGTTGAATGCTGCACTGATTTGAACAAACCAAAATATTATTTGGCTCTTTCTTTCTTTCTCTCTGTCTTTCTCTCTTTCTCTCTTTCTTTTTCTTTTCCTTTCTTTTTCCTTTTCTTTTCTTCCTTTCTTTTCCTTTCTTTTCCTTTTCTTTCCCTGTGTGGCAGAATGACCAATCTTACTGATCCAGTAACTCAGTTCAGAGCTTTGAGCAGGAACTGGGGAGCAGTTAGTAAAAGGAAAAACAAAACAACCCCCTCAAAAAAAAGCAACCAAAAAAACAAAACCCAACAAAAAATAACAAAAGCACCAACCCAAAATGATATGTTTAGTTCATTTCCTTACCTAAAGGCAAAATAATGTTAGTGAGATTACAAGTAAAAGAAAGTTTTCATTTCAAGAATTCAAGTGTTTTATTACTCTGTGCTCTGAGGAGACCCACCTCACCTTAAATTCATACCCCTGCTGTTTACTAATGTTTAGACAAGAGGATACCTAGAAGTTGTGCTTTTGAAGAGAGCACACACATCAGTGTGTGTGCTTTAACTGTCAAAATATTTAAGATTTTTTTTTTAACATTTGCTGATAAGGATTTTTGGTATAAAAATGTGCTGCTTTTGTTGATTCAAGAGGAAAAATGTTATTGCACTGTTGAATTCTCTTGTCACAATTTATTATTCTGGGTTTTACAGTGTGTTGCATTTATCATTTCATTTTAGCTGCATGGGTGATGGTGTTGCTGACATGATATTTTCCATAGAATAATTAAAGTTGGAAAAGACCTTCAAGATGATCAGGTTCAACCACCAGCCCTACACCCTCCTGGCCTCTAAGCCTTCTCCATTTATTAAAATGCAGACAGTTGCATCCATGAAACAGACTTCAATGTTTGAGATATGTAGCCAAGCCATTAATTCCTCGAGGTTTTATTTTTTTTTTATATATAATGGTTTTATATAGTGGTTTTACCTTCTTACAGATAAGCAGCTTTGTCAGTTTCTCCTGGAAGAAGTTTCCAAGGCATGTAAAGAAGATAATGCACCCCTTCACAGAATAAACACAAATGATATGACATAAAGATAAATATAAGTTCTGTCCATTCAGAGGGAATCATCTTGCACATCTTAAATAGCTTCCAAGATCAGATTATAAGCTCATTAGGAGAGGCTGGCTATTTCAGTGTCCTTATTTCATTCAAGGAGGGAAAAATTTCATGATAAGTTGTTTACCAGGCCTGATTTTGCATCCCAACAAAAATGCTCCTTATTTAGTAGCTGTGGGTATGTTAAAGTTAGTTGATGATTCTGTTTAAAGTTGGTGAGTGTTCTTTATGTGGAGTTACTGTGTGGAAGCTCATATATGCCAAGTATTAATAGCCAAATCCTAGGTATGCTTACAGCAAAATTTCAGAATCAGGATGTTGGAAGGGGAAGTTTTTGGTATACTACCGTCAAGAACCAGAGAGAGATGCCAGCAGGATAACTCTGCTGTAATTTCTGTGGTTTTGTGCTCTGTAGAAATTCTTTGCAGTAGAATGAGATAGAAAATGCAGCTGCAGGGAGCAGCTGGGGAATGTGCTCAGGGTGACATTGCTTCTGCTCACATGGTTCATGGCCCGTGGTAGGGCCCAGCCTCGTGGGACTGGTGTATCTTCCCCTGCCAAGTTTGGCTTTCCTCACTCTGAGGGTGCTGGTGTAAGGCAGGGTGTAAAGGCAGAATTCCTAAGAGCTATAAGCCATCAAACAGATCCTGGTGAAGCTCATAGTGGTGTTAGGAAAGAAAGGAGGCAAAAAGAGATGCTTTTGTTTTCATCTAGAGTTATTGTGTATTTCTGTGGGCACAGGAGTTTGGTTTGCTTTAAAAAAACTCACTAGGTAAGTTTGCAAGAATCTGAACAGTCACAGAAGTCAAAAGTAAGATGTAATTGCTGTGTTCCACAAATCACCAAGTAAATTAGAAAATAAAGGACTCAAGTGAAAGAGCTGCTACAAAAGTGACACACAGCAGGTTTCTGCTTTCCACCCTCCTCTGCCATATCTGGAGCTCTGACAGTAATTGCTGGACCTGGGAAAGAGGACGTAAAGGATAAAGCAGTTTTCTATCACTGAACCAGCGCAGGGGAGACATGCAGAAGAAAGTATGATTTTAAAATACTGGTGTCCTTTTCCTTTGCAAGTTTTCTACCAATTTTTGTTTAAGAAGTGGCTGGTGAGATCCAGCAGAATCCACTCCTGTTGGCTCCTTACAAGTTCTTTGTTAATATGTGAATTAGTAAATTACTAGTAAGTCACATACAAACTAGGAAAGTTAGACTAAACTAAAAATATTTTCCTCTGTGCATTTTTTTTTTTTTTGCCAGATAATTATCTAGTGAGGCAGAAGATGCAGCAGCTGAATAGTTGATTTTATTTGTTTATAATGTAAAATCTTACATGTTCATGTATCTTCTCTTGTGCATTATCCAGACAGTTTTTATGCACTTGTGCCCCCAAGCTCCCTGTGCCCTCCTGCACACTCATTTCTTGCTGCTTGTTTTCCTGCCTGATGGTGGCTTTGGTGTTGCACTCTTCCTCTCTATTTGTCTGGCCCAACCTCTAGTGGTGGTGCCTTACTTTTTAGCAGGGTCTTCAGCTGTAGTTGCAAAGAAAACCACAAATCATCAGAGATTATGATTGTTTTGTCTGCCACTTTGAACACAAGTATTGTGATCTACAAGCTGCAAGAAAAATCTTTCTGTTTATGACTGCACATAAAAATATATTTCTTAGAAAAAAGATAAAGTGGCTGCTTAAATTGTCCTGGAAATACAGGAGAAATGTTACATCAGGAAACTGAAAACTCTGCTAGAAAAAGGTGTGTTTGTGCAGGGTGAATAAGGCTCTAAAACAACAATATGTATGTCAAACAGATTTTAACAATGCCACACAAATATCCATTTCCTACTGTAAGAATAGGGAAACTAGAATGTTAAAGTGCAGCAAGGTTTGCCCTCATGGACCCTTGTTCTCTCCTAGGATCTCTCTAAAGTCAGTATTTAATTTAACTTTCACAGTTCCTATTTTCCCTGTTCTGTTTTTTCTGTGTTTCTCACTAACAGGATTCTGTAAAAGAATATAGGCTTCTATGTGAAGGTCTGCTTGTCGTCAATACACTTTTAATAGCATAAATAGTTTGTCACTTTTATAATTTAAAACATTAGTCATCAACAATTCCAACTGCTTCATTATTATAAATGCCTACATCTAGAAGTAGAAGTAATAAAACACGGAAGCTCATGAGTTGTGAAGCTCATAGAAACTCTCAAGGAAACAAAATTAAATATCCTTCTTAAGCACCAGTTCCTTTACTTGTGGGGAGCAAATATAATACTGTGGTTTGATACCTTCCTGCTTCTCCCCTCTTCTAGGACACTCCATGGAAATGATATTTCCAGTGTTCCTGAAGGTTCTTTCAATGACCTGGTATCCCTGTCCCATCTGTAAGTACTTCTGTCTGGGTTCATCTCTTTGATTAATGGTTTCAAATTTATGAAATAGTACATATTATTACAAATTTAAGATTGTCTGGCTCTTCTGGCTTTCCTGCTCACTGTCCATATTCTGCTTTGGATATTCATAGTGGATCTGTTCAAAGCAAATAAAAAAATACTAGAACCTGTTGTTATTAGTTACCAAAATATTTTCCTAAGGAAAACCAAATGAGCAAATGTGACAGTTTCCTTTTCTGTGCACTTGGTGTTTAAGACTTTCTTTCAACATTGTCTATATGAAATGCAGAGTGTGTTATGGTTTGAGAGTGAGGCAGGAAACCTCCCACAAAGAGCAAATATTAAGCAAATGTGAATTCTTTGCTTAATAAGTATCATATGTTATACATGCTGAAATGTTGTCACTATATAAACTTGTTAACGAATCACTACTTCAGACATATCTATTTAATCATACAGAATTTGGTCATTTCACAGCATTAATACTTCATTCCATAATTTGCAAAAATTATTAGATGTTTCAGGTATTTCAGGATATTGCTATGGTATTGGTGGAGGTTCAGGATATATTTAAAGGCGGGTCAGTTGATGCAAGATCTGTACACACAAGGAGCTACTTTTGTTACAAAATGAACTGGAAGTTTGATGGTGCCAAAAGAGTGATTAGAGGATGTTTTTTCACTGAGATAATGTGTGATACTTGACATTATTAAAGAATAGATGTAAAGTAACTTTGTGTGGCAAATTTCTTAATGACTGTCCTCAAGTAATCAGGGGGTTGGGTGTCTGGGTCATCTTGTGAAGTTTCACAAGTTGATACAGATTTTTATTATTTATTTCTGTGTTAGTTTCTCTCTGGACAATGAAAAATAAAGATATTTCAGATTGGTAGGGAGAGAAATAATGGGAGCAACTTAGGCAATTTCAGCTTCAGATGAGAAATAACCTTCTGTGTTTCAAGCTTAAACCTTGGTATCTAAGTCAGAGAAAATACTCGTTTTGCACAACATTTATTTCTTCATCATGTTCTCAGTACAGTTGGGTCATCTTGTGCATTGTTTTGGAATTAAAGTCCAACTGACCTGAACCCCTGTACCTCCTTTTGGGACCACAGTGACACCATCCATACTGGGAATTTGGCTTCTGAGGGTATTTTTAGAACTTAAGAGATAAACATATCATGTCCCAGTTGTTTGGATTTTCCTTAGAGTTTAGTTTAAATGAAGTGCAGACACCATTTTCCTGGGTAAACTGTTCATCTTTGAAAGTGATAAAACCCTCTTTGGCCAGGGCGATCACTGCAGTCTATCTGTTTAGATATATGTGCTGCCAGAAATGTAAAATACACAAAGCTCAAATGAACAGTAATAAATACGATCCATAAAATAAAAAAGACCTGTCTGGGGTGTAATTTGCATGGATGAACAATTGAATTTTACAATCCAATTGTGCTCTCCAGTTTCTTAAAGAGGATTCTGAAACTTTTAGCAACCACGATGGTTTTGCTCTTCACATGTCAGAAAAAGCTGTGCTTATTCAAGGTCATACAGCATTGAAAAGAAATTCATTTTGAGCTTTTCCTGATACCTCCATCTTCAAGAAGAAAGCATGTGCTTGGAATAATTTTGAAAATGTTACAAGGGGTTGCCACTCATCAAACTCATAATGCATGAGAGAACAAAGTTTTATGTTAAATTTCAAGCTGTCCAGCTAAACAGGACAGGGATTATGGCAGGGGAGAGCTGACTACCCAGGTGTTGAGCAGGATGATCAGCATCAGTAGAGTGTGGGTGAAGAGGAAGGGTATCAAAGTAACCTTCAGGATTGCAAAGAAATTTTTGTGAAGCATAGACAAGACTATTGATTGGAGTCAGAGTCTTGTGTAATAGCTTTAAATTGGTCTTTAACTGGAAGAACAAAGCTGAGATCTAGATACTTCAATCATTTTTTCCATAGGTGTTTAAAACCAGAAAAAAAAAATCACCAGATTTCCTTTACATTGCAAAAATCAATGATTGTAAAGTAACTATAACTATACTACTACACTATAACTGTGTAGCTGATATGCCTCACTAAAGGCATAGGAAGGATTGCACATGGTATAAACACACTGCTTTTGTTTACTATTTATTACTTTATTTACTTGAATCATCTAATTGGCTTTTTAAGCCATAACTCTACTAACTTTTTCAGCCCCAGATGATGATAAAAATGTTACAGTACTTCTGAAGGTTCAGATATATTAATACCTAAAAAGGATCCACAATTTGTTGGGGTAGAGCTGAGACCTTCTTAGGTAGGTCAGTTCCTGCATTTGCTGCCCTCACCACTAATTGCTACACACAACTCTGTGACTGATGCAGTTTCCCAAATACTGCCCATGCATAAGCTGATCCCTCCAGGGGCTCCACAAAGAAGCCTTTGGTCCTGGGTGCTGTGTTGAGAGATGCTTCTGACAGACATCTTCTGAATGAACAGCTCAGATTCCTAATCTCGTTAAACCATATCATCTTTACACAGATTTATGTTAATTATAGAGGTAATTATATAAAAATATGCAGTCCTCACCTCTGTTTCTCCACATTATCATGGCTAGAGTTACTTTGACTTTAAGTTACCTAAAAAAAAAAATGCCTGAACAGAAATATCTGCACAGCATTTTGAAAACTCTGCTGGTGGTTTTTCATTACAGCACAAGATATTTTTACCTTTTGGAAATCTTTTGCTGTAATGGAAAAAGAAATGGAGAGAGCATGTTAGAATTCATGAATGAAAATACAAGACTTCACTATAGTTCCTAGAAATGAAGAAAAAAATCCCAAAGACAAAACCACAAACCAAAGAACAGAAAGATCCATGTGATTTCTGCAGTTGTACAATAGTGCTATTGGTAATCAATTCTAGTGTCTGTAGAGCAGCTCTATTTCTAATGTAGTTTGTAAAGACTAATTAACACAGTAACCAGCTTTCCCCTGTCCTCCCACTCCCATTTTATGTATGACAGTTGCTCAACACTAAAGTTCATTTCTCAGTCCAAGTTTCACTGCTGCATTTTGTTTGACTTTGGACAAGTGAGCCAGTTGATCACAGTCACGGGGTCAAAAAGTCAACCCAGTAGGTTTTTTTCCACTGAAAGCAATGGATTTACAGAAGGAGTGGGTGGATATTTTTTAATACTGGGCTGCAGTATATATTTAATTTTGATGAATGAGCCCTAGACAGGGTTTGAACCTATGAACCTTCATTATGAATCTGTCTAGGGCACAGTGGGTTCATTAGTCACTCCAATAGAAATGTATCAACAAATTTACTGAGGTTTCTATCTTAATATCCTGTCTGATATGTTTTTATTTGAAAGAAGCTAGAGTTTAAAATACCACCTTAAAAATAGTTTAAAACATATGCAGAAATAGTGAAGTCTAAAACGCTGTGCGAATTACTAGTTTCTTTACTATCTCTTCCCCCTCCTAGTCTTTATTTAGTTAATTTTCTTCCCATGGCAATCCAGGTGTTTTACAGCCAAAGCCTTACATTTGCTGTCAGGAAAATAAATTCAGATGTCCAACATGTGTTTCCTCACACTTTCAAAAATTAATTGTTTTTAAACAGACTTTTCTGTAGTCTGGGCTTTACTTGTAATTGACTGATTGCCTGGAAAGACAGTTTCTTTAAGCAAAAATACACCACAGTATAAATGAGTCAAGGCAGTACCTAGCTTTAAGGTGAAGAGGTTTGTTTTCTTTTGGATAGATCTCCATGAATAAAGAAAAAGTTCAGTGAATTATAATTACATTGTGTGAATGCATCTAATTCAACCGTATGACCTAACTCGAGTGATAGGTTAACCAGCAAATGTGTTTTCAGAGCCATAAACAAACTTAGCAGACACCAAGTTGCAGTTTTGAAAACAAGGATATGTTTCATAGAGTGAGAAGACATTAACATGAATCCTCAGATACAAACTGAATTACAAAATTAGTGGTTACAATATGCTCATGAGCCTGAAGACCTAAACAAAAGAAACCAGTGTGATAAATTTGATGAAATTTGTCTGGACACATAGATCAAGCACAGCTGTTTGAAAAAGTGATTTATTGTTTGAAAAAGTGATTTTCAGGTATTTATGTAACCTCCCTACCTAATGGTGGGAAGAAAGAAAAGAGTGGGAATACTGGAAGAGATAGATCTCAAAGTCTTCCTGAATGTTCAGAAGATCTCACCCACATTTTGAAGGAAAGCATTCCTGTAAAAGTGTAGGAGAAAACGTGCCCAAGTGGACTGAGGGATGTTATCTATGTTTGCAAGCCAAAATAACTGCTGTTAATTGTTTTACACCCCTAGGGCTCTAGGTACCAACCCTCTGCACTGTGACTGCAACCTCCGCTGGCTCTCTGAGTGGGTGAAGGCAGGCTACAAAGAGCCCGGGATAGCGCGCTGCAGCGGGCCCGACGCCATGCAGGACAGGCTGCTGCTCACAACACCCACTCACCACTTCCAGTGCAAAGGTAGGAGGCTCTCTGCTCTGCCCTCTTGTTTTTCCTCATATGCAGCGCTGTATTTTTGATACTGCTGGAAGCTGTTTGGTTTTAAAGTGAGTGTTTTGGGGGAGCAGGGTTTGGCTTTCATTTTCCAAACCCTCACGTTCCATTCAGGTTGCATTTCCAAGTCTTCTTCCCCAGAGCACAAGTAACTGCACCATGGGAAGGAACAGCAGCAAACCTCAGAGGAGGCAGTGTTCCTGTTGCTCACACCAGATGATTTAATGGGAAGTTAGCATGTAGGGTGTTGTTAGAACTTAATCAAGCAAATAAGTTGGTATTGGCCTTCTAGCTACCCCAGAAAACTTTGATAAAATTGGGGTTATTTTAAAATTATAGAGCACTCCAGTTATTATGGACACTTATTTGGAAACTGAGAAACTGAGAATTCTTCTGGAAAGCATATATTTGCCAAAACTCCATTTTCATTTGAAGATATGAAAACTGTCCTCATCAGCTCTGTCTCAGAAACTGTACATTCTAGAAGGTGTTTTGTGTCTGAATATGTTCCTTCAGAAGAGAGTTGAGGTGCAGCCATTAACACTTAGGGTTACTCCATGGATGCAACATTCTGCATTAGAGAGCAATCAGACAGAGGGTAAGGAGCACAGTTTTTTTGTGGATAAAGTAGTTTATTCCTGAATGTAGCTTAGGATCTACCTGTATTGTCTAATTGAATATGAGCCAGCAGTGTGCCCAGGTGGGCAAGAAATCCCATGGCATCCTGGCTTGAATTAGAAATAGTGTGACCAGCAGAAGTAGAGAGATGATTGTCCCCCTTTACTCAGCACTGGTGAGGCCACACCTGGAGTGTTGTGTCCAGTTTTGGGCACCTCAATTCAAGAGAGATCGAGGTGCTGGAGTGAGGACAGAGGAGGGCAACGAAGCTGGTAAGGGGCCTGGAGAATGAATCTTATTAAGAACACTGGGAATGTTTAGTTTGAGGAAGGAGGCTGAGGGGAGACCTCATCAGTCTCTACAACTACCTGAAAAGTCATTGTAGAGAGGTTGGTGCTGGTCTCTTCTCACAGGTAATTAGTGACAGAACAAGAGGGAAGGGCTTCAAGCTGCAACAGGGGAGGTTTAGACTGGACATTAGGAAATTTTTTTTCACAGAAAGAGTGGTCAGACACTGGAACAGGCTGCCCAGAGAGGTGGTGGAGTCACCATCCCTGGATGTGTTTAAGGGTCATTTGGATGTGGTGTTGGTGGAGATGGTGTAGGGGAGAACTTTGTACATAGGGATGATGATTGGACTTGGTGATCCCAAGAGGCTTTTCCGACCTGAGTAGTTCTATGATTCTATGTTTCTATGTATGTTCTTAATGCTAAAAAAGTTCTGGAGGTCTGCTTAGGTTACCAGCATATACAAGAATATGGAGTTATATTTCTAGTGGAAAAGATTGGCTCAGTAGCCTTTCTTAGAAATGGAAATGAGAGCATAAAACTGGGGTTTATGTCTCTCAGAGTGCCAGGCACATTTACAGCACTGCCTGGCAGCAGGATTTTATAGAGGCTGAGATTAAACTGCTGAACAAACAAATGATGGTTTGGAAGTGAGTTTAGAACACAGGTTCTCAAGCCTGAGCTGAATTTTATGTCCTTTCAATATTTAATAAGTGTAACCTTATAATTTAATTACTTTGAAATGTCAGTCTCAAAACTATCAAAACTCTTTAATTATCAGAACTACAGACTTTATTGTAGTCTCTTAAAAGTGAAGTACAAACATGCCATAAATACTAAAAATATCAAATAATCTACTTGTTCACAAAAAGTGAAACAAAGGAAATTATTGTATTTACTTATTAATGAAAATTAATCCAGAAAGAAAAGCTAGATGACTTCTTCATTCTGAAACTGATAAATCAAGTTATGCTCACTTTCTCTCAAAACTAAGCAGCTTTTAGGCAAGAGATCAGTAAACCTGTGATCTAGACTATTATAACAGCTGTATGTTTTTAGTGTAAATATTAGTTTGGTTCTCTAGTACCCCAACTGTCTCCATGGCTTGCTTTTTCTGAATAGAAAAGGAGAACAAGTGCTGATTCAGAGGTGGTCTTTGGACAAGCAGAAGCTGTTGACAGCCTGGACAAGTGGTGCTATACTCGAAGAAGCCCCAGGCCCTGGCATAATTCCCCTTTTCTCATCACAATAGATATCTTTTGAAAAACAATGCTTGGTTTTCTAACTGAACCCATATACTCTATGCATGTTTAAGATCTCATGCCCTGTGCTCCCTTGTCTGGACATCAGTGATGCTCCTTTTTGGGAAAGCACTAGGATTTGTTCCAATGTCATGTCCCGGTTTACCCCCAGGCTGGAGGGATTTGAATGGCCTGTGTCAGGTCATGGTGCAGCCTCCAGTTGTCCTACAGCTGCATTGCCCTCTGGTCACTGAGCTGAAGCTGACATGTGCCTGTCAGCAGAACAAGACTGCCTGTGATGTGACACAGTATCCAAGGAGGTGTCTGTCCCTCTATCTGTGCAGGCTCAGTCCTCACTCGTGCACTGTGTGGAGCCCAGAGTGGGCTGAGCCCTGTCCCCTCAGGAGCCTGAGTCATTGCTGCAGAAGTCAGCCCGTGCTGAACTTGGTACCTGGAGATGCTTGCAGAAAGGTAGTGCATAGATGTCCTCTGTGACCTCCAATTACTTTTACAAATAGTTAGAGTTTAACTTCTTCTTGTTAAAATTATGGGTTTAGCCTGTGACTGAGCAGAAGGTTGTCTCTTAGCAGAGCCAAGAAAAGGAAAGTGTGTAATGTGCAAGTCATGCAAACTCAGCTCTGCTTTTTATTAAATTGCCCTCCTAGTTATGCAGTAGGGAAAAGGAATGTGCTGGGCTGAGGGCATTTTGCTGTATGGATTTATAAATCAAATCCACAAGAGTAAACTAATGAACTACTTAACTGCCAGAAACTAGCACTGTTCTTATTAGCTCCTACATTGATTAGCTTTGATCTATGTCAGAGGAATAAATGGAAAATGTGCTTGTGAGTATTATGAAATAAATAAATAATAGAGCAAAATTCTGGCTTAGTGACCTCTAAATCTAGAAGAGCAGCAGTGCTGGCTGTTTCTTGAGCTCTCCAAGGAGCTTACTTCCTGTATTATTCATATATTCTACCTTCAAGACAAAAAGTAGCTCAGATATGTAATGTCCCCCCATCAATGCCTGAAATTCAGATGTTATTTCCTTTTGCTGTCCTAACTCCAAGTCAAAAACATATGACACTTGGTTAGAAATAAATGCAATGGTAGAAAAGGATGGCAAGAGTCTTTTCTTTCATGTTTTAATTTGTTGCTTCTTGTGTATTTTTTCCTCATTACTGCATGTTGCTTTCTGCAGTCAGTGGCCCTGGTGACACCACCATGAGTCTAGGATGTAGCCTTTACGTTGCAGGTGCTTTCCAAATGTAGCTCCTTGGTACCCATTTCTGTCATGTTCTTACCCCCTGTTGGTGCTGTGCAGGTGTTCAAAGTTAATAAAGAAGGTTTATATCTCATACAGAATGGTACAAAACAAATCCTTGATTGGAAGGGATTTTTTCATCCCTAGTTTTGGTACCATTCTAGAGCTCCACTTTCTCTCTAACGTCAAGTATAAGCTTCTTTTCTTCACTTCCAGGATGTTTCACAATTTTCTCACTCTTACCATTTATCATGCAATAACAGAAGCTCAGTGCCCACTCCTGATTAACAAAGCACCAATTATATGTTACTTTAAAATGTACTTTCTTAAAAAATGAAATACAATTATTTTAGGGTCTTTACTGCCTGATATAATTTGAGCCCTTTAAAAGTATTAGAGTTTAATTTGTACATATGAAAGCTGTTAATTCATTGCTATTTGAAATTTACCCATTTTAAAATCACCATTTCTTTAACTGTAAATGTAACTGTCTAAATTAGCTTTCTGTAAAATCTCAACAATAAAACACTGATTGACTTGGTACCCTAAATATAGTTACTATTGTTTTGGTTTGTGCTTTTCTACCTGCTCACCCACAACCATCACTACTTCTCTAGAAGAGTCATGTTAAAAAAATGTGGTTTATTGGTTTAAATATGGCCATGTGTATTTTCCTGCATACATTTACATTTTTGCATATTTGTTTCTGATGTATTTTGCCAAGGCAGCGGAATGTTGATAATCATTCTTCTGGGCAGAACAGGAAGAAAATAAGTTTTGAACTCTGTTAAAATTAAGGATGGTAGAACACTCTGCACAGAAATATTCCCATAAGCCTCTAACTAATCTTTCTTATACTTTTTTTTTTTTTTTTTTTTGCTGTTGCATCTGCAGTTTCATTCTTGTTACCAGCCACAGAACTGCCATGTTACAGTTCCCTAGGGGTCACTATTGCAGAATTTCCAGCACTGAGGAAGGAAAAACTGCTGACAACCAAATATGTACGAGCCCACTTTCTGGAAATTCCCAACGTGTTTTTTCAGAGCTGTTGTTTGCATGTCCAGGAGAACATATGCATCATTGAGACTTGCCTAGCACTTGATTTAAGTACTTCAAACTCTGCTTCCTGGGAATCCCAGGCTGTTGTGTCAAGTTGCACTCAGGGCTTGTGCGTTTGTGCCAGCACAGGATGAAAGCTGCATTAGGAAAACGTGTGTGAACAGGGGAAGTCTCACCCTGGTACCTCAGCCGTCTGCCAATACACTCTGCTTTTCCTTTCCAGAGCCAGTGGATATCACTGTTGTGTCCAAGTGCAACCCCTGCCTCTCCAGTCCCTGCAAGAACAATGGGACGTGCAGCAATGATCCAATGGAGTTTTATCAATGCACTTGTCCTTTTGGCTTCAAGGTATGTCTACAAATGAACTACATGCAAAACAACAGTGTTCCACATTCCTTCTGTGTTCTTAATTGTTGTACCATGAGAGGTCAATTTTGCAGGTGACTGAGCTCAAAAGTTCCCTTACTCAAGCAGACTGTGTGTGAGCTTTCAGCTGCCCCCCACTACAAATTTTCTCCTGTGTGACAAGAAAGGCATTTCTTTCTCCCTCTGCTGTGACTATACAGACCACCCTGGGAAACTTGCTCTTGTTGACCCTGCTTTGAGTAGGGTAGTTGAAGTAGATGATCTCCAGATCATCTAGCCTTGGGCATTCTCTGATTTTGCAATGCAGAAATCCACATGAAATGGAAAGTTGATTTCATCTTCCTTTTAATTTATTTTCTTTTGCCAGCAACAAGTTAAGTATTTCATAGGCTGCCAGGCCAAAGAGGAGGCATTTCAGATGAGAATTAAGAGCTGGTTTAGTCCATGTTAGCAGAACATTGATACATTCTAGTTTACATCTATGTTACACAGACTGGTTAGCAGAAAGATGATTAACTGATCAGACACAACCACTAGCTCAGCTGTCTCTGACTTCTGAGCACTAGTGTTCATAGAGTGATCTGCAAGCCTGCAGTCTGGTTGATGCCAAGCACTGTGAACATGCAGTACCAGCTTCTTGAGAACACATTTAAAAATCTGAAAGTCTTGTCATTGAGTAATGCAGTTTGTTCAGGAGTGACACGTAACTCCTGTTCTTAGCGCTGCAGCATGATAGCTTAAGGCTACCAGAACTTTGTTTCAGAGTTGATATAACTGGAAACCTAGCTCAGTAGTCAGTAGTTGAAGGATTAAGTATAAATGAGGCATATGATCTGTTCACAGCCTGGGGAGAATTGGATGTTATGGCCAAAGAAGTAGGTTGCATCCTGCAGACTGTGATTTTATTTGCCTCATTGATACTTCTAACAGAGTCTTGGTCACTTGAAGCAGTTGCTCATAAAACAAAAAGTAATCATAACTAAGGAGGAAAAAAAGAAGAAAGGCAAAACCAGACATATGTGTGGGAAGTAAGCTCAAGTATCCATGTCTTACATTCCTGGTAAGATTTAGGAACTAGTTGCTTCTGATTATATCACCATTTCCCTTCTCTGTTATATTCCAAATGGTAACACAGACTAATTGTGGAAGATCTCTGAAATGTTGGAAAATGGAAGATGTAGAGCTCATTTCTTCTGTTTCACCTCAGTGCCCCATACATAGTACTCAAGAATAGCAACAATTCTCCTAAGTAATTGAAAAAGTCATTGAAAATTTCCTTGCATTAAAAAACCTTCTACCCATTGGCATTTCAATGAGCAGCTTTTCTAGGACCTTAGGAAGAACACATTTATGTCTGCAGTGAGGGAGATTGTGGTGGTTTATCTCCTCAGGCTAACAGAAGAATGGTAATTTTAATGTGGTGTTTAATGTAAACTGGGTTGAATTCTTAGAATGGGACTAGGTGACTGTTAGGAGAACTTGAAAAGTAAATGCTTTCAAAACTAGCAGGAAAATACATGAATTTTTGTGTATCTCTTACTCTATAGGGCAAGTATCGTGGGACAGATATTCAGGTTATTCAAAGTAGAAATTTGTTGGTTATGAGTATATATATATATTGCCCATAGGTTTGTTCTGTTTTACAGTATTTCTGTATTAGCAAATGCACTAGTATAGATGCATCTATAATGCAAGAAGACATGTTTACAAAGGGAGGATTTATTAACAAGTATAATCACTTTACTTAGAAAGCTTTTGATAAACTCTTTAAGTGACTCAGTTGAAATATCTCATGGAGCATCCAGTTTTTCTCCCCTCTCACACGCTTTGCCAGGTAACACTCAGTGTTTGAAGGCAAAAGATAAAACCACTTGTGAGCTGGTAAGCACCAAGCTGTCATCCAAGCAGGGCCAGGCCTGGCACTTAGTGCAGAGTTTAAAAATACTGACTGGATCACAGTGCAGGGAGAATTGGTGGAAATTTAATAAGCAAAAAGAACTGTGTGTTTTTACCACAGGTTTTTGAATAAAAATGAAATATGACAGGTCCAAATGCAAACCATATGAAAGGAGCACTCTATCTACCACACAGTTCTCCACCAGAGATTCATGCTAATTCAATAACAATACCTTGCTTCCTTCTCACCAGCCAACACCAAACAGCTCTATCCATCTGGAAGTTATTTCCTAGACCTTGATAAATTGCCCTAAATCTGCCCTCTCAGCATTTGTTTTTTCTTGTTTGATGTAGATTTTGAAAAAATTTCTGTGTGGAAGAGTGCATCAATGAAGTGGAAAACCCACCCTTTTTTCTTCATTCAAATGACCTGACAGCTTTATCATGTTCCCTGGACAGGGACAGACAGTTACAGATCACTTTTTGGGGTTCCTATCCTCATGCCAGGCTTCAGAAAACAGTAGCCTGACTAGCAGAATGCCACCTAAGTTACCAGTTGCCAAACTGGTGCCTGATGGAATCAGGAACTTCCTGCCAGTTAACCGTAGTTGCAAAAACCTATAGTCTTATTTTTCACTATCACGTTGGTGATGACTCAATCTCTTATTTTTCATGATCACAACAATGTTTTTGCTATTGAATGTATACCTTATGGGGCTTTTAGAAACGTGTAGTGCTGCCAATAATGGGTTTGAGTAAACTCAAAAGTGAGGTAACTCATGGCCCACCTGAGCTGAGAGAGCAGCAGGCCAAGCAGTTGTGTTTGATGAGGACAGAAATACAGATTGCTCACTTGGGAAAGGCGAAGGCTGTGTGCTGATGGCTACCTTTGCTGCTGCCTTTTCTTTAAAATGGGTGATGAATGTGTTTGCTGTAGATAAGCCATGGCTGTAACAGTGCTTTTCTGGTGGTTCACTGGAGACAAAGCCCCAGAGCCAGTGGAGATGGTGTGTGAGTGCCACCTATGGCAGCTGTCAGGCTGCACAGGCTTGTGCTCCAGGGTGCCACCAGTTCTGGCAGAAAATGTCTCTTAATGTGATTAAACTTGTGTTTTCATATTAAACACAGACATAGGTGTAATTATCCAGCTTTTTTCCTTCTCTTCTCTGTAGCATTGTTTGAAAGATTATTTGAATCACATGTGTGGTTTAGAAAGTGAAGTGTGAATGCAAGTAGAGAAATGAAGCTTTCTGCTGCAGTAAGTGCTGCTGGACACCTGCAGTGCAGGTGTGTGAGTGCAGCTGGTGGCTGGGACATAGGGAACAGCACTGTGCTGCTTCAGTGTCCTGCAGAGTGTGGGGCTTTCATGTGTCCCCATTGATTCTGTAGGATCGAGTCTATGGATGTTAGAATTCAAGACAATAAACAAACTTGCAACCAACAAACCATTGAGAAAGGATTTCTACCATTCATTGAATGGTTGTAGAAAAAAATTAAGGTGAGTGAAACACACTCAGCATGTCTTGCCATTGCTGTACTCTGAAAATGCCCTTTTGGGGTTTTTTTTGCTTTTTTATGTCTTTCATACTTTTTTTTAATTTTCCTTAAAACTGAGGTAACAAACAATTAAGGAGAATTATTTTCTTTCTTCCAAATAGATTTATTTGCAGAACTGGGGAAAGAGGGTTTAAAATACATCTGTGTTTTATCTGAAAGAGTATTGCCAGGCTGGAATATAAAATGCAGTACTTGCCAGGCACTGCCACAGACTCTAATTGCTCAGATAAATGGGAAGCTGAGTTGTTGGGATGCAAGATGTTTGTCAGCTCTGGGTTCTGCTATTACCAAAAGCAGTCTGACATGGAAAATGAAGATAGGTGAAATCAGTGTAGCACATACCCCACACTTTAAGCCAGAGATGCTGATGCATGTTTGTAGTGTAGTTGTTTTGTATATTTTATCCAAATCTGTTCACCTTCCTGTTCACTTCAGCCACTGTCCTGACTTTTCCAGCAGCCCTGCAGTATCTTGATGGTTCAAGCAACTTCACCAGTCATCCAGAATGACAGATACAGTTGGAAAAATCCTGGGTAAAGCTCATGGGTTTTGGAGAGCCAGTATTCTTTGCAGCCAGACTCTTGTGGTAGGAGGCATTATAGTGAAGCCAGAATGATACTTAGTGAGGAAGCTGGCTCCAAAGTTCTGCTAGGATTTTGGTTCCTTCTCTTCCCTGCCCCCTGTGCCAGGATCTCATCCCTGGAACCAGGGTTAAAAATTGAGAATCTCAGGGCAGAGCATTTGTGGGATATGCAGGATTTGTTCCTATCTCATGTTGTACATGGATATAACTAATGTACCACTTGAGTGGATAGATGTGGCTGAGCAGAAGCTGTGACTGCTCAGCACAGGGCTAAAACACAGGGTATGTCAGTACAGACCCCGTGCCATTAGCAGGGACTTCCTGCTGCACTGACTGTCTCTCATGAAGGGTGCTTAGGGCTTTGCACTGTCTAGGGGCAGGGGCACCTCGAGTTTGCTGTTTGCTCTTCTGCAGCCTGACGTGAAGAATCTGTCAAGAGTCCTAGAAAATGGCTGTTTGAGGCGTATTCAGCACAGAACTGACCTTAAAACATGGGTATGGTAGTGTTTGCTCATGTACAGATATTCTGGCCAGCTCTTACAGCTCAAAGTAGAGACAGTGCAAGTTTATTCCAATGGGCCAGTGCCTCAGTTATGCTGGTTGGGTGGGGTTGTATGATTGTAACCCAGTGCAGTTTGGTGCTGATGCATGCCAGCTGTGTGAGAGTCTGTGCCTAGTTTGTAGGCTAATGCTGTTTTGAAATGTATCTCCGTGCTTTTGTTTCTTTGGATCTATTAACATATGCATATTAAGTCCCCATATACATCATTCAGTACACAAATAAATCCCTGAGTTGGAATTGCCAAAGGAGGAGAAATTGGAAGGAACTCTGAAACCAGCCTGCCCTCAATCCACGTGAGCCGGGAGAGCAAATGTTCCTGCCTTCATGTGTTACTCTGCCTTGGCCTCTTTCCTCACCCAGTGTCAGGGGGACAGGCAGAGGAATGTAAGCTCCTTGCCAAGTTTTCATATGAAGAAATCCGTGCACCAAAATACTCTTTGTGTGAGGTGATTCGGCCTTGAACTTTGATTCCAATAAATTCTCCTGGAGCATGTGTTAATGTGACCTGGGGTGTTTAATTTTTGTTTGTTTGTTTTAACCATACTTAAAATACTAATGAATGTCGAGGAAGCATTTTCCACTCTTAATAAAATAAAGCAGAAGACTTTAGGGATGAGAATTAAAGGGTGACCATGTAAAATGAGTAGACCTATATTTATGTATGGATTTTTAGGGCAAACACCAGAGTCAGCAGTAGGTGGTTACAATTTCATATTATGCTCCTAGGGTAGAAAATAAACCTGCAGAAATCACAATATTTTTCTCTGTGTGCTTATTCCCTAAAACTTATCATGCATCACTCAGACTTGTGTTTCTTTCTTTTTGCCCTTTCTGTTATAGTGGGCCTAAAGAAAGCAGAGATTTACATCTAGAAGAGCATAAAAATGAAAGGCTTAGAAGGAATTACCACCACAGTTGCTGGCTGGAGGTGGTGAGGCATGCATACACCCACCACAGCCCTGTAAAAAACACAGTAATGTATTGTGGCATGTCCTAATGAGGGCTTTTAACAATAAAGCCAACTCTGAGGAAGTATTTCCATTTTTGTTAGGCCAACAAGAAAGCAGATGTTGAGCAGCTTCAGGCATTTGCTGTGTTTGTTCAGCGCTGCATCAGGAGAAGCAGCTGAGCATTTAAGGTGCACAGCAAACCAGTCCCACAGGTGGGCACCCTTGTATTCACTCTTTTGCCAGTGTGGATCACTCCCCCTGCCCCCTGCTTTGGTTTTACTACTGTTTTTCTGCTCCAGTTCTAAATGCCTTACAAGACTCTACTTCAAATCTTTCTTTTCCTAGGGTAAAGGATAAGTTTTTATTGGCATTTAGTCTGAATTTCTGGATCTCGTTCTTGTGTTTGCCTGGTTCAATTTCACTAAATAGTAATTTTTCTTCCTCTGTGGTTTGTCTGCCTTTCAGGTGATTGCTGGTTGCTATAACTCTGCTTAATCAAGTTCTGTATAACCAGCTCTTAATTTTCTACATACCACCATTTCTGTATAATTGAATCAGTTGAAGTAGTTGGTCACAGCTGAAAATCCTTATTGTTAGATTTTCTTGTGATTGTCTGTCATCTGTTATCCTTGAGGCTTTCTTGGCATTGACTGTACTTGATGAGGTGGCTTTTGGGTTTCTTTTGTTGTCCAAGAACATGAACAGAGATTGTCCTAGGAGCTTAATTGCCTTATTTTCCCCTTTCCTTTGGGGTTGATGGAATTGGTGAAGTTCCTGTAAGCAAGCTAAGCTGAGGAGAAAGCTTTCTTTATCATGTAAGAATAAACTCTCTCCTGTTAATAGAAATTATGTACTGCCAGACTAGCTTGAGCAATAGTAGATTGTTGTGTAGGGGGGTAAGTGCCCAAACCGTGCAGAAGTTGCACTCAACCTCTCTGCACTCTCTTCCTGACAATGTCAGGCCCCTGGTGCAGGGCAGACGCACCTGCCCTATCCAGTTTGGCACCTCTGGACTCAGTTCAGAGATGTGCTGTGTGACCTGATTCTGTGACAGATTAGTGACATATCTTTTGTCATTGATTAAAAGCCTCAAAGACCACTGAAACCCAAAGCACTTCTGTAAGGAGACATTTAGAAGGACAATCAGGATTTATCTCGTAATGAATATAATTGCAAAATAAACCTCAGTTGTCCACTGAGAATTAAGTTTCATACTCCTAGAAGAATAACCAGAGTTTTTTAAAAAGAGAATATGATGAATCCTTGCACTTTGACTTTGACAGACATATTCTTGATTACTAGCTACAGAGGTAATGGAAGGTGTATTATACCCTGGAGGATCATAAATCTTTCTGATTTAAATAAAATGAGGCTTAAGAGAGCAGAGTTCTCCTAATTTGCTATAAATTGACAATTGTGATTTATTAACAAGGACAAGGAAGTCACTAAGAAGTGCTGCTGTCACGCCCAATTATGGTTTAATCAGGTGCCAGATGAAGCTAGACTGGCATAGAAGATAACTGTACATTGCTGGAGATGGGGGGGTATAAATAACTATTATCTGTATTTTTACCTCAGACACTAACAATGTGAAACTTTTCAGAGGGAGTTAAATCAGCCAAATGGTGGAGGAGAACAGGACAACAACAAAAATAACATCAATGTATCTTCTTTTCGTAATCTAGCTTCTACATAAGTAGTGTTTCTCATCATGCTTGTGAGCAGCATAAACTTTTTATTGTTGTGTCAGTGTAAGTAGAGATGAATAACTACAATACTGAACTAAAAAATAATCTGGGTAAATTCAAATGTATTTGAAAACTTTTATCAAACCTAGAAATGGGTGAAATTAATTACTTTTTCACATTAAATGAATTGGTTTGTAAGCAGCAGTCCTAAGACCATACATATTTATGAGACAGATGAGACAGGTGACTGAAGAGAAATAGTAAATTCATCACCACAGCGAGTACCCTAACCTAGAGGTATCCAAGGAGTGAAGGTCTGCAGCAAGGTCTGCATTCAAAAGGAGTCACAGCATTTTTGTGAACAACAGATGATCAAAATCTTTCAACTTCCACCTGGCAATCTAAAAGCACTCTGATCCAAAATTACTGCAGTATTTTCCATGCCTTGCCAAATAATTTGTATATATGCCTAAGCAGATGGGTCTGACACACACCCTGCCAGCTCTTGTAGTTGTTTGACCTTGCCAATGAGCATCATCTACATCTTTTCCAGACTGAGGCTTAGCCATTATGTCCATGGCCACTAAGACCATAAACAAGGAAACAGTATCACCTGGACCTGCTGAAGAACTTCAGACTTGATCTAGATATCAACGTGTAAGCTGCCGACATATATCTGAATATCAGTGCAATCAATTAGGAAATAAGTTTCAAATGGGTAAAATAACAGTAGAGTAATTCCCAGTGCTGATTTTTTTAGCCCTTCCTACAAAATAATTTAGATTAGTTTTATATTTTAAAGTTAGTTTTGTTCTTCACTCAATTTGCAACATCTCTAATTATTTGGGAACTAAGTATTCCCTTTACAAAGCTGGGTGGCTGTTTGCAGTGATTGCTGAGGTGTCCATCAAGCCCTTCATGTTGCAGTTGACACCAGATGAGATGCCAGCTTTCATAATTGGTTTTAAAATTTGATGTACACATAAAACTTTTGCTTTTTTCTTTGCAACAGAAGGCTCTTAAATACACAATTGTGAATAGAACTTGAGACAATTTTCCTACCAAATTTCTAACTGAGCATATTTGCTGTATAGCTGAATTTGTGGCATCATGTTTCCTTGGTCAATTGTATAAAATTATTCTTGTTTCTCCTTTTTATTTATGGCTGCTAAATGTATTTACTACAGGGCAGCTGCTGAATACCTCATTCTTATTTTCTTTAGGTTTAGCCCTATGTAGCATTTGATAATTAAGTTGTTAATGAAATTTCACTAGTTCTTAGTTTAAAGTGTCTATCAGCTGTATTTATCTTCATCTAGTATTTTTACTAAAGTCATGAACGTTACCATCTGTTCTCTACACATACCATCTAAATAAAAAGTAGTAGGAACACACTGTATATTGTTAACAACTTGAATAAACGGTGGTATTTCTTTTATATAGCCCATTTCTCCATCATGCTTTACAGCATTGTAGTCACTGAACCAGGCTGTAATAGCTGGAAGGAGATCTCCCTATTCACAAACCATTGAAGTGGGTTAGACTACTGCCTGTCTGCAGGTGTCTTCCTCACTGGCTGGATCGTGTTTCTACTGCAGTCACTAGTGATAGTTTTACACACCAGCAGGTTTCTACCTTGTTCCTGTGGCAAGCTGCATGCTGCTGCCTCTTGTCTGTGCCCACTGCTGCTAGGAACAGGTCACGGGTCGCATTAAAATGGACAGAGGTCAAATCTCTGCCATGAGATCTTGAATGAAGCTTTCACTCTCTACAGACAACACTAATTTGTGAAAATCCATTTAAAAAAATAAGTCATTGCAATGGTTGAAACAGGATCAAAGCAAATGTGAGCTTTTGTATCGTATTATCTTTTTTCCTTCCTGCTGAGGCCCTTACTAGTTTTTGCTACTTGTTCTTGCGTGTTATGATAATCATGAGGTAATGTTTTCTGGCATTGGATACTTGTAAAGGCTACACTTTGGCACAGCAGCAGAGGAACAGCTTGTATGCACACTAATGCCCAGTACAGTTAATTACTGTTGAGTAGGAAATGAAGAACTGAAACTTTCTAAGTATGGTGGATAGTTTCCCTGAAAGATGGAGCCAGAGTAGCCCAGATAGAATCTGGACCAGCTGAGGTGCTTCAGATTTAAAAAGGCAGGTGGACTCTGAACATATATGTCATCTGATTAGCTGCAGAAATGTTATGTTTCAACACCTAGTCTTTCCTCTTCTACAGAAAATGACAGAAATTATATAGAAGTCTTTTGGATCTGCTGCTTTTCTATCAGACTGGACAAAAATTCATTGAAGCTTAAAAAGGCTCTAGAAATAAAATATTGCACACAAAGGGACCTTCATGATCTTTCTGTGAATTGCCGAGACAGTCATATCTTCTTGCCTGTCCTTGAAACAAAGTCTGTGCCTCTTTTTCTGATTCAGACTTCATTAAAAAGCTCTTTAGTCTTGAAGAATATATACAATATTCTCCTTTGTAACAATAGTTATTTCCAGGGAATGTAATTCAAAGAGGTTTTTTCCCAACTCACAGATAAATTAATCTTAGTAATGCTTGACAGCAATTCCATTTTTCCAGTAAGAAGAGTCTTACTGTAGATTGAGACTAGAGAATTGCATTATTCATTTGAAAGATGTTTCTAGAATGTCTTTAGGCTTCTCTGGGTAGTGACAGTCTTACACAGAAATAAAATGGCCTTGCTTTGCTGTAGATTTATTAGTACCAGTATTTTTTGCAGCTTCTCTCCTTTCAGAATTCTTTGTTTTTCAGAGTCTTCTGTGTTAGAGAAACCGTATTTGTTTGGTGGGCTCTCAATGTGCTATTGAGAAAGTCAACTCAGAGAAAATAATCCTCAGAGAAGGATTAAGTGTTGTTTGCCCATTTATTACAACGAGTAAACTGAGTCAGAGAGAGTCTAATTTTCAAAAAAAGTCACATAGCAACTCAGTGTTGTAATTAAGTCTGATTCAGCAGCATGTCCTAATCAGTTTCCATGGTGCCTGAAGCCCAAGAAGCAAATCATTCAGCCATGTTCAGTACAGAAATGAGAGCTGAGTATAAGTCATGAGAAATTTCATGTGCCAATGAGAGAGACTGAAAAGGCTTTGCTCTCATTTTAACAATTATCTTTATTAAATTTTGATGACAACATTCAAAATAATCTGACTAGAGTAGAAGTGATGGGACTGTCTTGCATGGTGCTCAACTATGACAAAAAGCTTTGAAAAAACAGATGCTGTGGTTTCTGCTTTGCTTCTTTCTGTGCTTTGCTGCAAAGCATTTAATATTTTAGTGATAGGGGGATGAAGAGCTCACATGAAACAGAAGTAACTGATCTTCATGAAATATCTATAAAATAGTTATGTCTTCAGGGAGACAGGAAAATATTTGTGATCTTAGAAATATAAAAAATGGCATCATCCAGCTTCACTAGGATAACGTGATAAATGCACAGGGTTCCCAGCACAGATGGACAAAACCCAGGCAGTGTTGCAGAAGGGTGGCAGTGGATCAGTGCTAATGCTGCATGGCTCGCATCCCTCAAGGGCTGCAGACTGCATGGTGCCAAAATAAACCCTGCATGAGCTTCCCTCAGCTCTTTGTCAAGTCTTCCCTGAGATATTTGAGGGCTGAGGATTTCACATGGAGAAGGACAGGCTGTTTGGCAAATGTAGGATGGATAAAGCAGAAACCCTGTCTGCCAGGTCTTGGGTGAGGTCTTTGCATGTGGCCTGTATTGCTGTGTTGGGGCAATAAACTCAGAGAGGCAGGGGGCTGGCCAGGTCTTTCTGTTGTTCTTTGGAAATGTTTCACTTGTGATTCAACCATGGCGAAGTATGTCCCCATTTTCTTGTATTTGCACAAATTTTAAAATGCAAAACTGCTTCTTTTCTTTCTGAGAGAGTTCTGGGGACAGAGCCTCAAGGAATACAGCTTTGTCCCCTGCTCCTGTAACAAAGCTCCTCTGTGGTGTTGGATGAAAATATAATTACTGTGTGTCTCAGTTCTTGTCACAGAATGATGGCAGGATGTCCTACCTAACAAAACACTGAAGATTTCAGTAGTATTTGGAGAACTGAAGTATATGACATGTGAATGGGAGAGCCTAGCACCAGAGTGGACAGTCAGATCAAATAAACTCTGTAGAAAAGTTCACATTTATAAAATGCCTTGGCTAGGTTTGATTGAGGCTGCACCAATTTCAAGATAAACACTCCTGAGACAAATTGCTATGATTATTTATGTGGTACGTGAACCAGGAATGGAGCTTGAGCTGCCACAGAACCAGCACAGTCCTTGTCCTACTGGCCTGTCACCTCCAGGCTGGGCACATTGATGGAGAAGAGCATACCAGTCAAGCTGAGTGTGAACTTCTGATCAGTGTAGGATGTAAAAGAGAGGTGAGAAATTACGAACAAGGGTTAAAAGATGTGAACAGCCTCATTGTTCTTTGCTCAAGAGGTTTCCCAAACAGATCTACAGCCATACAGCATAGCAACTGATCAAATCCAGCTCGGTGCAGTTTTCCTGAGAAATATGTTTTCTTGGAGTGATAAAATCACATAGTCTTGATTCAGGGAGCAGCTGAGTTCTTCTGGGAAGGGAAAGAAAAAAAAAAAAAAAAAAAAAAGAGTAGGGAATTTATTCCTTGTTGAGAGCCAAATGAGAATTTCAGATAATTGCCATCAGAAATGCCATAATGGGGCTGTAGGGCATTTACTGCAGTGTTCTGTCTCTCATGGAAGCACCAGCAAATCTTTCCTGTTTGCAGACACTACACAAACCTGGCCACCACTCCTCTCCAGTTTTCCCAGTGCCCACCATCATCTAACTAGGAATGTTGATGTCTAATTATTGCTCTTCATATCTGGTTTGGATCTGTGGTACATTAATTAGTCTACTGGCTTCTATACTATCTGATTTGACAACCTCCTGTGGCAAAATCATCCCTGAAGCTCATACTTTGGAAGAAGTATTTTCTTTTAGATGTATTAACCTCATCCTCTAACAATCAGTAAGTGTCCCTCTACTGCTGAGGGATTTACTGTGGGACAAATTCTGCATTCATCACCTCCATGATTTTTTGAACCTCAATCCCATCAATCCCAGCAATTTTCTCTTCTCCAGACTAAAAAGTCCTAGTCTTTATAGCATCTTCTAAAATCCATCTCCTTGTTCATTTTGGTAGTGTTTTCCTATGCCTTTTCTTACCCCACTGCATTCATCCCAAGGCAAGCAAATAATTGTCAGCTATCAGCCAAGTATAGTGTTGGGCTTCTCAAAGCCCATTCTTAACTCTAATGTAATATTGCATCTTAAGTGAGAGCAGCCCAGTGGCACACTAGGTGGGAAAAAAACAGCTGATGCTCACGTGTGGTCTATGGCTGCAGCATTAAGATGCTTCATTTTGACAGCACACCCATCATATAAAATGAGACTGTAGGAACTATCCGAGTGTCCCCCACTCCAGTACATCACACCAGGTATGTAAAGTCTGGAAAGGATTGGAAGCTGTTTCAAATTCAGTGGAGAAAGGAATCACTTCTGATGAGTGTTGTCAGCAAGGAAAGTTGGCAGGAGGGAAGTGTCCAATACTAATACACGAAAGTTAGAGCTTTTATGAACCAAGGTCATTGTCTGCATCTGCCCTCTTTGTTTAGAAACTTACAAATAGATACAACATTGTTTTTTCTTGAAGTATGAAGTAAATAATGGTTTTAAATGAAGGAAAAAGAAAAAAAAACCAAACAACAAACAAACAAAAAAACTAAGAACCCTTACTGAATTAATTTATCTCTGAGATATTTTTCTCATCTTGATTGCAGTCATGTATTAGCTTTCCAGTAGATGAGCTGGCAGAGAGCCACTGCGACAGGGATCTTTGGTAGGAAGAGTAGAGAGATCACTTCAACTTCTTGTGATTGCACAGATCCCTTGAGTTTTGAGGCTTTCAGGTGTCTATTCCATCCTACTGTGTGAGTAACTGAAAGGAAAGACCAAACTCCCTAATTCATTTACCAATTTTACAAATAGCTTGTTCTAATCAGCTGAATAGAATGATCAGATAAATATGTGTCTGTCTTGAAGAGCCAATAAAAAGTCAGTTGACAACAGTGGAGGTTGTTCAAGCTGCTGAAGTTCAGTTGGAACTGATGTATATTTTAGGGCAATCTTTTAAAGGGGTAGTGGTTCAATGATGATATCTCAAACAGGATTCAGTGTGTTCTATGCAGAAATTCAAATAGTTCCCATGATAAAAATGAATGTTCCCCTGTAGGTTTTGACATCACGGGGCAATGAGCAGGGTGAGCTGTGACTGCGTGTGCCCGAGCACTCGGGCAGCAAGGCTGAAGTAGCACTGGCTCCATGTGGCCCAGTGCTGACTGCAAGGGGCCTTCTGCTTGCCTTTGGTCATGGTTAATTCTTTTTGTTGTAACTAACATTGCAGATTAAAGTGCGTTAGAGTAATGATGAAACCAGCTTTTTCCTTTAAGCAGCCAGACAAAAGAGTCAACTAAAATCTTGAAACTGAAAGGATACCAAGACAGCCACCAGTCCCATTGACTAAAACACTTGCCCTGCCCACATTTTCACTGAAGTGATGAATGCATCTGGCCATCAGTAAAGAATATTAGCTGATGTGATGGGTCTGAAGACCACAGATCTCCTGTAGATGGTGTCACATGTGGGGTGAGGGAGGTAGCAAGAGTGATTGATTCAGGTGACATTACTCTGACTAACTGTGCTTCTTTTGAATTTTCCCAAATAGGGTCGAGACTGCAGTGTGCCCATTAATTCTTGCATCCAAAACCCATGTCAGAATGGAGGGACCTGCCACCTCACCGAGGCAAACAAAGATGGATTCAGGTAGTAAAACAAAGTTCATTTAAAATGAAATTATAAAATTAAATGTGTTTCTATTTTGCATTAATGAACTACAATGGCTACTTTATAAAATCTGCTGTGACACTTCTATTTGCCACACAAAATAATTAATCTGGTTCCAGTGGTCTGATGTATTGTTTTTTCTGAAACAGGCCTCCTTATTTTCTCATAATGGAGAGCTATAGGAATATTTTCACCATGGGGGCAATAAGGTTACTTAGGGAGGCTGTGAATGCCAGTGTTCAAGGCCAGGTTGGATGAGGCTTGTGCAGCCTGATCTAGTGGGAGGTCCCTGCTCATAGCAGGGAGGTTGGGACTTGATGATCTTTAAGGTCTCTTCCAACCTTTACCATTCCATGATTTAGAGCAGTCTCTCTGACCTGCATTATCTGTATGCTATTTTTCCTCAGGGCATTTCCAACCCTCATATACCCCCTTTTTGTATTTGTAAAGTAAGTATGTGTTGCTTGACAACCAGATGAAAAATGTTTTCATACTGAAGAATCTTGTAGACAAAGAGACTTTAAAGAAACAATTAAAAAACATGGAGAGATTGCTACATCTGGAGCATTGTGCCTGCAAGAGAAAAACCGTTACAGCTGGACATCAGGAATTTCAGTTTTCCCATATGAGAAAGATGTAGAATAAATGGGAATAATCCAAGAGAAGCTCAGAAATTTTTATGAGGTAACTGGGAGATTTGTACTGCTACAGGCACTACTTTACAGCTAAGAAAACACAAGGTTGAGGCTTTGGCCACTAGTTGTCATTAGAGAGAAGATTTGCTGAAATTTCCATAGATTTGGTCCTCAGTATTTATGCTGAAAATATGTTCAAAAGTACACCATGCTGTCATTTCAGCTGCACATATGACAGTGTCACTTCTAAATGCTTTTATACATCTGAGGCTGCTGCTTTGTCTTCTTCTGTAGATAGGATTTTGGATGCACTGGGGGGCTAGCAACCCCTCTTGCTCCTCTACCAATGGTAAGATGTCTTTGATATTTCCAGAAAAGCATTATGGCTTCTTTTTGACTCCCCAAATCCCTCATGTGGCAGTGAGGCACAGTAGAGCTTCCATTTTGCCTTGTGGGAGGGATGAATGGGGAAACAGAAAACAGAAGAAACACCTCAAAGCTTCTCTCTGTCTCCGTGCCTCCCCAGCCGCAAGAATTCCCCCGCTACAGAAACTGATCCAGCACGTGCTGGACACGGAAGGACACTGATGATGTTACAGTGGAAAAGTGCAGGTTGAGGGGGATGAAGGGACACCATCAGGCTCTGATACAAATAACAGCATGAGGCTCTCCAGCACGGGAGACCAGGAATAAAACACATGGCCATGACTCCAAGAAGGGCAGTTTAGAGCTCAGCACCTGTGACAAGGCCCTGAGCAGAGCAGAAGAACACAGCTCCCTCTGAGCAGAGATGAGCCTGTAGGGTCAGGAACTGGAGCATGGTGGTGGGAGAGGATGAAGAGGCTCTGCAGATCACAGCACGTGCAAGTAGTCATGCTGCTTGACAGAGCCTCTAGATCTTGATGAAACCATTACTCTGATCTGATACATCTCTCCTTGATTCAGATTCTAGCAGGCCCAGCAACAAGTAAAAGTTCAGGCTCAGTTTCTTCTGGAGAGAAATAAAGATCTGGTGGTCTTCAGTTCGGGTTCCTTTCTGGTCACCTTGATGTAATACTGTTTAGATAACTTTTTCCAGCTTGTGCCAAAGCAAAATTGTACTGTATTAAAGTGTCTGTTTTCTGTCACTCAGTACTCATTTTTCAAAAATCTAGCTGACACTTAAAATGTGCTAGTAAAACATTTCATAATACCCATAATTCTAGGATGAAAGGCTTCAGCTTATATTTTAGGTCAGGCTTTTCTTTAGCATTTTTGGTTTGTTCTATGGTAGAAAAGAAAAAGTTTTGAATGACCTGAAATGAAAGCTTCTTCTGAATTTTTCTCATGAAGAGTTTTACAATTTCAGAGTCTTTGCGTCAGTTCCAAATGAACGTTGGTTTTGAGCTGTTTTATAAAACTGCAGGGGTGGTTCTGTTACTTAACATTTGAGGCTTTTTAGAGAAGGTTTCTGCTTTTATAGTTATTTATATAGGTTCAGTTGGTCTAATAAAAGACACATAAAACTATATCTCGTCAAAATCTTGCTCCATAAAATTGAATGTTCTATTGCTCTATTGAATTGCTCTGTTTTCTCTTCGTGTTTTTAATTCAGTTAGTCCACAACCCCAGCTGATCTGGAGGAGTGTGGAGATTTAGCATGTCATGGAGAAATGTGGTGTGGGGATGGAACAGTCAGGGATGAGGAACATAAAAACACATTTTGAGATTGAATTTGGTTGATGGGTTTCAGTTTTTTGGTGGGAGAACTCCTCCAGTGGATGGCAGCAGTCAGAGTTACGTGCATATAAATTGTATTAATCATGATGGGAAAACGTTGCCTCAGATTATATGCTGTGAGGAAGTGGATGTCAAAATCATATTCATGAGAGGACTCCTTGGATTTTATTGTTGTGTGGCCTGTAAAAGAAATTATATCTTCTGTATATTCTCTTCCCTAGGGAAATATATTCATACACAAGCTCTGCTGCCAAACTTGTCAAATCTTTACTCTTGTAAAAAGGAAACTTAAGCCAAAGCTCTCTCCCTGTGAAATGCCAAGCAGTTTAACTCTCAAGTTTCTGTAGCCTTAGACAAGAAAATTACCTTTTAAATAATACTATGGGGGTGATGTTCCCCAGGCAAGACAGGAAATCCATAGTTAGGGCTGACATTCCAGCCTGATGCACCCACTGTTCTTTGTACCCACTAGGGCTCACAGCAGCAGGGGGGACTGGGACTCAGATTTGTTGCAATAGCAGGTCCTGGTGGGGCAGCTGAAGGGCAGAGGTTTAGCTGTAGCTCTTCTGTCCTCCTTGACATCTTTTATTCTTGCACTTTTTAAATTCTGGGTCATTTTCACACTCTTTTTCTCAGGTAAGGAAAACTTCTGTGTTAAAGAATAGTTAAAGTGAAATTGCTTCGTTCAGAGTATTAGAATATGAAGTTCTTCCTCCCTTTGAATTGCTCATGCTAATCTAATTTAATCTACTTTGTCTTTGGCAAAAGGTTGCCAAAATAAGGTGTTTCTTGAGACTGCTACAAAAATATGCTCAATCAGATATGTCCTGGTCATTTAGCAGGCCTGTAATTGAGACTTTGACAAAGGAGGCAGAGCTGCCAGCTCAGTTAGCCACAGGGAACCAGCCGATCTTTGATAACATACGGTGTTGGGAAACAAAGTCTCTGGATTATTTAACTTTTCCCCATATAAAACCACCTCCATTTTCCAAAGCTTTTTCTTTAGCATTTTCCACAAACTCTAAGTTCCCTCATAAATGTCAAATCCTGGAACTGATTAAGTCCCTGGTGTTAATTCTGCCTACTTAAAGCAAAAACATTGCATGTCCAGACTTACAGGCTACTCTGTTGGGATGTAGATGTAAAAAGCTGCTTAATGAAGAAACTGTAATATTCCTGAAAGAATTTACTATCTCTGTTTAAAAGTTGATTTTTTGAAACATGATACACTGTATGTACGCCTATTTTAATAAACAGATGCTAAAGCATTTCATTAGAGTTTATGGGGGGAAAAAAATACTGAATTTTGAACATAGTAAACTCACAAACTGTCAGTATGCTGAAGCTCCAAAAGTTTACACCCAAATATTGTCATTAAGTTTTGTGTTCCCTTGCACCTTAATGAGAAAAAATAGGTTTTATTTAGTTCTTCATTTCTAGAAAAACACAATGCTAGCAGAAAATCCCTACACTGGAGGAACAGGGAAGATGGACCTTTACATGATCACAGCATCTTAGAAAATAGTTTTCTTGCGTGACCCCATTGTTTCTGAGGCCCAAATGAAATGCTGTCTCACACTGCTTCACTATTTAGTCAGTAACAAGTTTTCATCATTGTCTCTGGAATTAATTTTCTCTCTCGGTCAGCTGGAACCCAAGTTTGATGACCTTCCAGTCACTCCGCAAACTTCATTTTTCTTATAAGTTTTTTTTCTGGGAAAATACATACACACAGTCCCAAACTGCAGCTCTTTCAACATACACTTCAATAGGGGTCCCAAATTGTATGTTTTATCTTTTAATTTCAGTCCTCATGTTTGGTGCATTTGAATGCAACTCAAAATAAAGAATCATACGTAAGCAATACTGTAAAGACTCGCTAGGATACACAGGGACCAGTAGCCAACTGTCATCAATTATGCTGACATTTCCCTCAGTATGGAATGCGTCCTAATACTGAGCAATTGTATGTTAACAATCCCATATGTATTGTTACTCATGGTAACTCTACTGAGTTGAACCATTACTGTGATAGCATTTAATAATGTCATTTTTAATTGCGAGCTGTCTCAATCCTTTTGTGGAAGGAAAATGGTGTTATATTCACATAAAAATAACCAGCACAAAGCCACTCTTGTTGCTTTTCTTTAAATGGAGAGAAAAAGTTGTGCTCCCAAACTGAGACCTTGGATGCCAAGTTGCAGCCTGAAGCACATTTTTATGGCTGAGTTTTAAACCCCTGAAAATAGGGTTTTGTAATTGAAATGGGAGAGATGATGAATGTGCCACTGTATTTAATTTGATGTCTTTAACCCCCTCCCTGACACTTGCATTGCCACAAAAGATGGTGTGCCAAATCTTCCCTCTTATCTGCCTCCTGTGATCCTCTGGATCATTGCAGGGTCAGCAAGAGGACATATTTTATTAGCAATAAGGAGCTTGAGACAGGAAAAGAAAATATTTCTTATTGATTTATTGTGTCCTAAATTGGATTCATTTGAGCAGTTTGGTTTTGGTTATTCATGGTGAAGGTTTTCCATCTCCCATGACCTGTGAATGGTCCTGGGGGGACTTAATGAAGATGCCTGTGACCTAGATCCCTGCTCTGTACCCATCTAGAAGATCTTACAGTTGTGGTGTCTTACAGTTGTGGAGACAGATTCCCTATCCTTTTATCTTCACCTTTGTTATTCCTTTAGTTTCTGAGATTGCCCATTTCATGAAGAATCTAACCTTGTCCTCAGGGTCCAACCTGGGACCTACTGAAGGTGGACGCAGAGCTCTGTGCCATCCCTCCCTTGGGAGCCCCCACTGTGGCACACAGGAGGAAGAGAAGCAAATGTCATGCTGAGAGCAACCAGCCCAAAAGCGCTGCAGTTTCCTCCACATATTCTGAAGATCTCCTATTTCTCTGAGGCACTCCCCACCTCAACCCCATGACACCTACACAAAACAGGATAATCACCCCATGCCCACTTTGTCCATCTGAACTGGAAAAAAAAAAGAAAAAAGCACCCTACTGCAATCCCTGCATTGGAAATTCTGGTTTCAGAAAGCAGCGGAAGGCAATTAGTGTGACTGCTCTGGTGCTTTCTGCTTTTCATCCTCATCAATCAGTAGTGCTTTACATTTGTTTGGTTCCTTTTCTGCCACCAGAAATTCCATGGGAAAAGAGAGGAACAGCTGAGTGAATGTGTAGTTTAGACTGGGACTTGAAGCAACCCTTCCCTGTAACTAGTCAACAGCAATACTGACACTTCAGATACCATGACTGGCTTCTTAGAAGGCACTGAAATGACTGGAGCACTTAACACATGTTCTTAGACTCTCTTTTGGAAACTGTGACCTTCACCTCTTCATCACTTACAGCTAGTTTAGAATATAAAAGTTCTCTTAGCAACCATAACTTGTAGATCTAAAGAGGAAATGGAGATTGAAAAAAAGTTTAAGTCATTCCTCAGCCACTTAGTTTCTTCCACTCACTTTAGGGAACATACATTACAGTCTTGTGAGATAAAATATTTAGTGCAATTATCCTTCAGTAGTGTTCACATCCTTACAGAAACATTCCTAGCACTGCTATTGTTTGTGTTTTAGTTGAACTACCTAGACATCATCAGCTCTCCTACAATGAGACATTGCCCTGTGATTGTGCAGTGCTCAGCAGGCAAGTATCTACACACAAAATAATTAATAGAGAAGCCAAGGATTTGAGTATTGTGATAAGTGTTCTCTCTCCTGCCCTAGAGTTGCTTACTTCAATTCAGGGCTAGGATTATCAACAAAGAAAACAAGGGAAGTGTAACAGAAGCTGACTCCTGCTGATGCTTTTGTGTCTGTTGTAAATAATTACATGACCTCATGAACCATCAGGCTGAATCCTTCATCAAACACACAGGGTTAAAGTGCTCTGCACTTCACAGCAGCAGTGAATTAGGCTCCCACAACTCACTTTTCTGTTTTAATTTCAGTTTTATACCTCAAGCCTCCTGTCCCTTCAGATCCATACTAGCTTTTCTTAATTTGTTTCTTTCTCCAAAGCTGTTCCTGTGTCCTTGGATATGAAGGGGAGAGGTGTGAAATAAACCCAGATGACTGTGAAGATAATGACTGCGAGAATAACTCTACATGTGTGGATGGCATCAACAACTATGTCTGCCTCTGCCCTCCTAATTATACAGGTAAGAGTCACAACCAAAGAAGAAGAGGAATCCATGAGGGGTCCCTTCAATGCCTGAAGGGAAGCATCCAAATGCACATTTCCTTTATCTGTTAGTGTATGATTAACCAAAGATCTACACCCATTTTAAAGCAACCTGGATGTCTTGCTGTAAAAGTGTTAGTTCTACCAATATTGCAGTACAAGTGTTCACGTACATGTCCCCTTTTCTGAGCCAAAGTTCTGATGGTTCATTGAAAAATGCACTAAAAAATACTAAAGTTTAAAGCATCAGAGAAATTTGTACTTCTGCATGCACATTCTCTAAACGTATTTCAGAAATATTTGTAGTACTGAGTTGAGTCCCATATACATCTATTTTGACTCTTGGGAAAAAAAAAAAATAGTTCCTGTTTAAATTGTATAGGAAAATTGATTTTGGGGCATAGCTTTCACCTGAGAAGGTTTTGGGGCATAGCTTTCAGCTGAGATCTCAGAGGTCAGCAATTATGAAATAACACGAGGCTGACGATGTGCTGTTTCAATTCATTATCTCCATTTCACAAGTGGAGAGGCAAAGGCTGTGTCAGAAGCTGTAGGCTCAGTTGTAGTGTTCAGTGTGTACTGGTGGCAGCCAGCCCAGCTCAGCAGGCCTGCAGTCACCTGCTAAGTCCATGGTGACAAAGGTTGGTAACTGAGTTAGAAATGGAATAAGGATCTCCAGCATCCATCCTGCATTTCAGAGTAGGAAAATTGATTTTGGGGCATAGCTTTCACCTGAGAAGGTTTTGGGGCATAGCTTTCAGCTGAGATCTCAGAGGTCAGCAATTATGAAATAACACGAGGCTGACGATGTGCTGTTTCAATTCATTATCTCCATTTCACAAGTGGAGAGGCAAAGGCTGTGTCAGAAGCTGTAGGCTCAGTTGTAGTGTTCAGTGTGTACTGGTGGCAGCCAGCCCAGCTCAGCAGGCCTGCAGTCACCTGCTAAGTCCATGGTGACAAAGGTTGGTAACTGAGTTAGAAATGGAATAAGGATCTCCAGCATCCATCCTGCATTTCAGATAAATTTCTTCCTAAATCTTCTGCAAATGCAGAAACCTTCCTAACTGGAGTCTAAAAATGCTTTTTCACAAGTCATTACTGGAGCACACACACCACTGATTCATTCAAATAGCGTTAGCAGGACCTTCCTGGCTCAGCGTGGTGCCATAAGGAAACACCTGCAATAGTTCCTACTTCCATCCTTTGAAATGGGTTTATTACCTTCTAAGCATGGAGAAGTAATGAAGGGCATCTTGTACACTGGAATATATTACATGTCAGAGGATTTAATGAGGATCAAACTTGAGTGGCTGAGTAAGGCAGGAGGAAAGCTTCTAGAATTTCCAAACTCTTAAAATACATTTGTGGCTGATACAGAGGAGGCCCATGTAAATCTTTAGCTGAGAAAAGTCTTACGACTTGAATATGTATTTATTGGAGGCCTAAAACGATCTTTCTGCCAAAAACTCAAAAACTTCAGCTTAGCAGAGTAAGGAGTTTTGCTTATAGGATGTTGAGCCCATTGTGCTTACTTGTGCACTATTTATGTGAGCTATTCTTGAGTGGTTCCCAACAAAACTATAGTAGGAGGCAGAGTCTTTACATTTACAAGAGGAAATCTATTTTCCCAGCCAAGAAAAGACATATCCAGTAAGGAACTGAATCCAGTATATATGCAAATGTGCTTTCCTTTTCACAGGCACATTGCAGATTATTTTTTTTTTTCCAGACAAAAAAGGTAAGAAATAACTAGACTAGGATTTTTTCTCAAATGGCAATCTGGAGAAGGGCCAGAGAACTCACATGATACTTCAGAATCAGTTTAGATATGTTTGTAATCAACTTCCAGCTTCTCTTTTTTTTTTTTAACCTGAACATTGTCTTTGCTGATGCCTATTAGTAGGAATTTGTCAAATACTAGACCCCAGTCCTGCAGTGTGGGGGACACACATTTTTGTATCTACCACATGATCCGCACTTGCTATCACAGGGCAGGCAATAGCTTTGCCTACAGTTGAAACAGAATTGTATTTTTTTAAGATGAGCAGGAAATACTTCTGGAAAATATGAATCATAAGTGAAAAAGTTTGTAAAAATGTAGGCGTGGCTTAAATTAGAAAACTGAAAGGTTACAATAGTTCATGCTGCTTGCTGCGTAAAAATTGGAAGAGTGTAGTGAAATGTTACAAAAGAATTGCCTTAACCTGCTTTACCTTGAATTTTGGAGGGGATATTTCATCAAATCTGATGAGTCACTTGGAAGGACCCAGTTCAGTGCAGCTGGCTGGGCTGAAATGTCCCTCAGAGGTACACCTAGCCCTCTCAGAACAGAAAGGCAGGGAACAGCATAACAGGGCAGGAAGAACTGAAGTCATCAGCCAAAGAAAGGTCACATACAAGCAAAGCATATCTGAGCCGTGGTTTTGTAAGAGCTGAATGCAAGCACAAGAAATTGGAGTTTGAGGTCTCCAATGACATCCAGGGTATCTGTCTGTATATTCTCTTAAAAGAAATTTTTTTATACTGAAGCAATACCTGAAGCTACTATGGCAGTATCAAAAAAAAAAAAAAAAAAAAAAAAAAGTAGGTACAGATTACTTTAATATTGTGTTGAATATGCTAAGAACTGTGGGTGCTAACTTCTGAGAGGAGTCACTGCCTCACAGGCATTGGGATCCATAGGCAGGTTGTGTGTCTAGCAAAACAGAAAATGTAGGTAATATCTCTTTTTGTTCTGCCCAAATATTATATTTAGTTCTGTTGCTCAGAACTGAAGGCGCAAGCTGTTGGTTATAGATACCCAGCTCAGCTACTGCAGATTCTTTTTCTCAGCTGTAGAAACAGGCAGGCTCTTGCAGTACTGCCAAGGAGGTAGTCGGGGTCCCTCATCACTCATGTGCTCTTGGATGGCATCATACTGGTAGAGACTGCAGTGATGTTATACACTGCATGCATGACTTAAATGTATGTTGTAACACAAAAATAGTCTGGACGCAGGGAGGAAGAAGGTTCAAGAGTGTGTATGTGTCTTGTTCTGTAAGGAATACTTAGGATCCCCCTTGATTTGTTGACTAACGGTTAAATCATTATAGTAAATCTTATGGTCCTAAGTGAAACAGAAATTAAAAATGGATATGTTGGAAATGTTGGCTATTGACAGAGTTGCAGTATCCAGGGTTTGGTTTTTTCCATACCTCAGTATTTTCCTGCTTTATCTACTGTCTGCCTAGTTTCACTCAGTACAGCCTTTTTAGGAAAAAATATCTCAAATAATGATCCATAAATTTTGCTTTCATTGGTTGAATTAAGGAAGGCCAAAGATCTTTCTTCAATTAGAGACTTTTTGCAGTGTTTTTTTTTCTTTATTTCTTTGACAGTCTTTTCCCCCACTCAAAGTAGATGAGAAATGGCCAATTTGCTAAGTGACTGCAGGGGGAAAGAATTTCCCACACTTCAGTCCCGTTTCACTTTTGTTAAAAAAAAAACAACAACACACTGAAAACCAACCCACACTCACACAGGAACTGCCTTCCTGTGTCCTTTCCATCTAATAACTTTTAAACCATGTGGAAATACAAATGGATTTTATGAAATAGGTAAACATAAGTTAAAGTAGACAGAGGGAGGGTGGGCATGTAGCTGATGGCCAGAAACAAGTTCCAAGTCCTTACCTACACCACCAGGTTTCTTCACCATTCTTCATGTCAATATTTTTTATGTTTGCTGGCTATATTTACATAACCAAACCAATATTCATGTCGTGTATCAGTCCTGGTGGCTTTTATTGCCAGCTGATGTCTTATTTTTCTCTCCCCAACTGTTGTTGTTTGTTTTGTGTTTATTGTTTTATCCTGAAGATACATTATAAACATGGACTTGCTCCAGGATAATTGTGTACCCGAAGTAAAGCCAGCTCTAAAGCTTGAGCAGTCTGTGGACTGCCTGGCAACCTGGTCAGACCCCTTGATGGATTACAGATTCTCCTCACAGCTCTGTAGGCTTTCCTGCTCTTCAAAAAGAAACATGTATAGGAACATTGAAAGAGGAAGCTGCATGAATTAGCTCGCTCACCCCCATTCTTTTCCTTATTGTATTTTTCTAGTTTTTATCTTCTAGGCTTTGACATGGTCTGTCTCCAGCTATCAATATATACCTCCCACTGTCTCCCTAGCTTTGTGGTTTAGAGGTGCAGGACAAATTACACTTTTCCCCTTCCATTCCTTTTTTTTATTCACTGCTCTTGAAAGCCATCACTGTTGTACTTAGAGTTCTAGTTTCAAATATGGAATTTCATGCTTCCAAAAAGATCCTTTCCTTGGTCTCACTGTCCTTTGTGCTCTCACTTAAGGGGTGTCCAAACATACATAAAGGACCAAATGGGCTGTGCCAAATGCATACTATGTACTTTGAGTGTTTTTATTCTTTACTTGCTTGCTTATTTTGTTTGTTTGCTGTGACTTTTCCTTCCTCCTGTCTTTTTAATTGTAGCCAGGAGTAAAAATATGTAGCACTTACATAAACGCACACAAAAATCAGGAAATATTTCCACTTTTGCTGAGATTCCTAAAAAGCCTCAGCAGATAGCAACACCTCTTTGTTCTAAAACCTGAAAGAATAACTTAGTGGCTTCTACTGCTGAAAATAGGTCTTTTCTAAAATACATCGCATCCCATGGCAGGGAGAGAGAAGAACAAGTGCTTTAAAATAGTTTGTTTCCCTGGGAAAAAGCTGCAAGCAGTTTGTCTCACAGAAAAATAGTCTCTCCCAAAAAAAGAAAAAAGCCTCTCCCAAAAAAGAAAAGAACTAGAAACTATTTCTGGGTTTATGTGTTTGGAAGAGAAGCCTAGGATCTATTTTACCTTAGGGGACCTTGTGGTGTCCTGCAGTAGATGGTATCTGAGAGGTTTGCAGTTATGCTACTTTTAGACAGAACTCTATTCCCTGTTAGTGATTATGGTCCCTTTTTCTGGTGTGTCTGACTGTCATAGTGCTGGCCAAAGCCAACCACTAAGCAAGCCAAACAACTCTGGAAAAAAGTTGTGTGGTGACTTGTGGCTGACACTCTGTGCTGGAGCTCTCCAGCCCCTTTCCCATCGCATTGTGAGGCTGATTTGCAGCAATCCCAAAACGGGCACCAGTGACAGCTGGATGGCACTGAAGAAGATCATTGCTCTGAAGTGGATCATTGCACTACAGGCTGGTTTTTTCCCCCTTGAGAATTTGTAACTATATATTTGATATAAGAACAGGAAGTTTTTAGGAAGTGTGGTTAAGCCTTGTCGACTGGACTGCCTAACAAATACTGAAGGCTTCAACAACTATGTAACTTTCAGCCTCTTTTAAGACTTTGGAATTTTAGCCATAATTTCCTTGATACAAACAGAGAAAATTGTGGTCAAAGTTTGGTGTAGTTTTCTTGCTTTATTTGAAGGCATTCTGCCTTACATGGAAGTGTCTCAGTTCTAGTCACTTGGCACACGTGAAGTGTGTTTGCTTTCTATGCAAAAAATAAAGAAGCACCCACATTTCCCACTTGAATAATTATCAATGAGAAGTGCTGGAAGAGTTGCAAGTTTTTATCTTTGTTCAAGAGCCTAAGGCCACAAGCACTGTTTTATTCAAATATTCAGACAGAACCACATGTAATTGCTATCAGATTGGACTTTCTTATCTCATTGTACTGGGACTGAAGAAGGAAATAGCACAGGAACCAGCAGTGCTGCAGCCTGTCTTTAGTCCTGTCATGTTGGAGCTCTCAGCTCCCGGATTTCTTCTGGTCGGGTTCTTATTTGTAAAATGCAATGTGTCATGGCTGGGGAACCAGATATACTGGAGAATTAATCTTTGTTCATCAGAACCGCAGTATGTCTCCAAGAAAATATAATCTCAGCTACTACTGTCTTAAAGGGTGTGTGGAATGAATATCATCCACAAAGAGGAGTCATGATTCATTAACCCCAATCTGTAAAGACATTTCTCTAAGGCTTAGAAGTGAAGCACATGTCCATTATGTACTTGCTTGCAGGCAAGAGTTGCACGCTGCACAGTTAATAAAGCTGGGAGGAGCTGAGCCCACCTGTGGACAGTCAGTGTGTTCAGCACTCCAGCACCACCCTGATGGGCCTATTAGAACTGCAGTAGGAAATAAGTAAACCTTTCTGCATATCAGGTGTTCTCCAAAGACCTCTGTTGGCTCCAAGGCCGTATTGGGTCAACATGGCAAGGTTTTGGTAGCAGGGGAGGAGGGGGGCTGTAGCGTGGCTTTTTGTGAGAAGAGATCAGGAGCTGTTCCTCTGTCAGACCTGCCACTGCCCAAATCTGAGCCCATCAGCAGCCCTAATGAAAAAATGTGAGAGAAGCACCTATGGAAACACCAAGTGAAGAAGGAGTAAGATGTACTGCAAGTGCTGGAGCAGAACTTCCCCTGCAACCCGTGGAGAAGACCACAGTGAAGCAGGTTGTCCCCCTGCTGCCCATGAAGGACCACTTCAGAAAAGCACATATCCACACTGCAGCCTCTGGAGTACCCTGTGCTGGAGCAGGTGGATATACCCTGAAAGAACCTGAAGCCCATGGAGATCCCACTCAAGGAGCAGGCTTCTGGCAGGAGTTGCAGTCCATAGAGATGAGCCCTTGTGAGCAGATTTTCTGGCAGGAGCTGTGGCCCTTCAGTTTGTTCCTGAAGAACTGTATCCTATGCAAAGAACTCAGGCTGGAGCAGTTTATGAAGAACCTGCAGCCTATGGGAAGGACCCATGCTGGAGAAGTTAATGAAGGACTGTATCCCATGGGAGGGAGCCCATACTGGAGCAGGGAAATAATATGAGAAAAGAGTGGCAGAGACAAAGCACTAGGAATGGACAACAACCCCCATTCCCCATCCCACCATTCAGATAGACATGAGTCTACAGTGTGTGCAGTGTCTTATCTGCCCACCCTGAAGGGATGGCTCAAAAAATGTGTGGCATCCCAGATGTGACTGGATGCACTAGTTTGTGTGAATAACCAAACTGATCCCTAATAGATTCCAGACAACTCACATAATTGGAAAACATCCATATAAAGTAATACAGCTTAAAAAATGTAGGGGGTCCAGAAAAATTAGGACCTATTCCAGACACAATGGTTCTGAGGGATAATGCTATATGCAGGTTGTCACCTTGTAACAGCACAGGAAATTGTCTGGTTTAGTTACATGCTGTTGTGGCATTTGTGATGTCGAGTATGATTTTTTTGGTACTTTGTTGGTGCATAGAACTGGAACATATTCCTTCTTCAAGATTCATAAACAGTGGAGGGATTGTTATTGCTCTACCCATATCTTGTTGTTTAATCAGTTATTGCTTTGCTTAACCACAAGGTGAGAGATAATTGCTCCTTAATTCTGAAGAACAAGCCACTTTGGAAATCTCAATGTAGAGTTCAACTTCAGGTTCCCACTTAACAGGCCAAAACCCAATACATGAAACCTCATCTACGAGTCTTTAAAGCATTAACACACAACAAGAAGCATAAAGTAAATTTTAGTTTTTTCCCTACTAAGTATTGTGGGCAATGTTTGTCAAGCAAGAGCAAGCTTCATTCATGATACAGAAAGAGAATTCTGCTACAGTGCATTCCAGGTAATTCCTTTCATGTTTTGGTATCTAACATGGCAGCCAAGTGCATTTGCTAATGAAGGATTTTCACAGAGTTTGGCTTTTCTTCATTGCAAGTTGAAACAGTATAGAAGTCAGAAGTTATTTTTTTTATTTTCTAAGATGAGCCTCAAATCTTTTTAATCAAACATCAACAACATTGCTAACTGAATTATTTTCTTGGAGGAACATCTTATGTCTGTTCCACCCAACTATTTCCAGTTTCTGTATTCTCCTGAAATTTCCCACTGACACAGTTCTTATTAATGACTGAAAAGAGAAAGGGGGAAAAAAAATTCAAAAAACATTTCATTCGAGACAGGTTATTAGATATAAAATGAGTAATCTCTTATGAGAAAAACATTACATTATTTTTTACTAGCAGTAAAGAGAAGAGTTCCATTCTGACTTACCTGGCAAAGTTCAGAATATTGCAACATACTATTTAACCACTCAAATATATATCCCCTCCCTGTGCAGCCTGTAAAAGTTTTTCCCTGTGGATAAAAGCCAGGCATTCTTAATCTTTTCTTCTTCTGTAAGCACTTTCCTTTTCTCCAGTAATATTGTGAAATTCTTTACAACATTTTTGCTTTTTGTCTTCCAGGCCCTAGAAAAGCTTTGCTCGCATTAAGGATGTGAATATTTTCTATGTTGCTTTATCAGTTATTTCATGAGTACGCTGAATGAGAGAAGAAAGTATCACTCAACTAGCCTATGAAACAGATGAAAAATCATCAGACTCATTGGTTGCAAATGGGTGGCCTAGATTGTCTTTCCAGAACTGCAGTTTTACTTACAGATAAATAAGTAAAATACTATTACTGCATCCAATCTCTCTTTTACTGATTAAGGAGAAATAGTGTAACTTGGATTCTGGTTTTAAAAGTCTAATGTGGCATGAAATAAATAGCTCTCATGACAGCACAGAACGGGAAAAAAAAAAAAAAAAAAGGATGATTATTAAACTGTGTGTAAAAGTCATCTTTACTGCTCTATTGTTGTTTTGGCTTAGTTCTGAGATGTGTGGAAGGCTACAGAAAAGCCTAAGCATGTTTCTTGGCAGCTATTCATAAGTAGTGAGTCCTGTGAAAAGTTACTCTGGGAAGGCCCATGAAAATAATTATTTTGCTGAAAAAACAAGACCAGGAAAATTTTGCACGATACCAAGAAAAAAAAGTGTTGCTGTGTTTGTTTTTTTAAAGCAATGAGCAATGCTGGTGAAGGGGACAAGTGAAGTAGTTTCACAGGGGCAGAATACCTTCTCTATTGTTTTGGGATTTTGCATGAGCAGCAATGGGAGATCCACCTGTTACTGTTCCACCTGCCATTACAACTTGGTTCTAATCTGAAAGTTACGCTTTTTGTGGCAGATCAGACTGCTTCCTTCATCTGTCTAATGCATCCTTCTCCTAAACAAGCACGAATTACCAGCACATTACCACCAGTCTTAAGAAGTGCCCACAGAGCTGAGGATATGCCTATCTTGGTGAAGGTACCCTCCTCTTATACCTCAGCCTACAGCCCACAGAACATTATTGACCTAATATCTCTGGCTTCTATGACAAGTAAAATCTGATTACATGAGTGGTTTTCCTCTTGTAAATCTGGCATACTCTTAACCTGTTCTTCATTGGAGTGCAGTCCATGTTGATCTGTTCACTTCTGCTTTGATGGAAGAGATCAAGAGTGCTGTGATGAAGCAAAAATAGTTATTTGGGTTTAAGAATGTTTATTAAAGAAATATGTCTGACTTTAATATAACCACTTCAGAAACCCTTGTGTGCCTAAATTGGAGCTCTAATTTGAGAATACTTAGGAAAGAGGGACATGGGGAGGCTGGATTGTCTTCTGCCTTAGGGAAAGCATTGCACTGAAGTTTTCTGTAGTTTTAGCATGATCAAATATCTTCCGCAAAGAGAATCACTGCTGCTCGAAGTTGGCCTAAGATTAACGTCCAGCTTGGTTTTAAGTTCACATAGCTATCCAATGAGAAATTTGGACTAGACCTTTAATTGCTGCACAGAGAAGCAGCCCTGTGTCACTCCAAAAAGAAAGAGGATCAGATTTTTCCTCTGATACTGACGTTAAATTTTGCACTCTCAGGTCTGAGGGCAAATTTTTTGGCCCAGATATTTTCTGAGTGAATAAAGCATGAGAAAGTCTTTGTGTAGCTGGTGTCTTGGGTTTTGCTTTTCAGAAAGTGCTTTATTTCTCTGGCATGTTTTCTGCAACATCTAGTTAACATTGGTGGAGCCTGAAATAATGTATCAAGAATAATTTTCTTCTTGAGATGAGGCTGCTCTTGTTGCAAGGCATTCCCAAGTGAGCTCCCTAATGAGTGATAGATGGGAAAAATAACAGGAAGGATCCTGAAACGTTCCAAGTTTTGCATGAAAAACGATACGGTTTTTGGATGCTATGTTTGGTACCTAGCCTAGAATTCTCCTACATTTTGATAGTGGTGCCTTCAAAACGACACAGTGAGTCATAATATTTGACATTTGGGGAGATTTTTACTGGATCACTAAGCACTTGTCAAGACTTTTGAGAAGAATACTTTAAGAAGAATCATTATTTCCTTTGAGGGTTTATGAAAATGTTAATGTTATTTTAAAGCCTGTTTCCTTTTCTTCAAAACAAACAAAAAGAAACTTCAAAAGAATGTATTGACCATTTTTAGTGAAAGGATAGTTGAAAGCATCTATCCACACTGTGTTCAGCTATTAAATGATTAAATAGTCTTCCAGAAATATTTCCAGCTTTAGATTGTTGCATTCTTTTAATGTGAGCAGCCAGTTGTGGGGTTTTTGTTTATTTTCATATTAGATTCATAGGACACAAGGGACATGGGGAATACCAAGACAACAAACTGACATTTGTCCATACATAGGAGCAAGTTCTGACCTGCTGGTGTTCATGTCTGCCCAGAGGTCAAGGTTTGGTGGGCTGTGGATTTGGGGATTGCTTAGTAAGCAGACCTACCTCCAGTTCTGCCACCTCAAAAACAAGTCTACAGCTGTGCCTAGTGACCATTGTGTTCATATTTGTAAGTCTTGAACATCTCTAGCTGCTTTTGAGGAGTAATAAAGTACTCAATGGCAAATGGCAAACATCAATTCCAGTGAGTGATCTGTTTCTCTGGTTCTCATGGATTTACAGCATTCAGTTTTATTGGTGTGTCCTCCTTCCTCAGCTGGATATATTCATTACATTTGCCCAAGATTTTTCCAGGGCTGTAAAGGGATTAATTTAATAGTGGTGGCTTCCTGGGATTCCTTGGCTCCAGATAGAATTGGTAGTCTTATGAACTGATCCTATGAACAATAAACTGTCCACTGCAGGTTGCCATGCTGGACTTCTCTGGTATTGCCCAACCCAGCCCACTAAAAGGATATGTATGGCACATGAGCACAGGGTGTATGTTGGTAGTACTCTCTGTCATGCCTCCAGGACTAGTATTCTTGCTCTGCTTTCTCACTTATGCTTTACAGCTCTCAAAAGCAGACACATTAAATGTTCCATGCTTGAAACAAACAACAATGGAGTAATTTTTGCTAATGTGCATTATACTTCCATTCTAATATGAAGAGTCAAATAATGAGCTACATAGCTTATACTGTAGGGAGGCTGAAAATGTGGGAGAAAAAATCTGAAAGAGTGAGCTGAGGGTGTTAACAACTTAAACTACACCTGTTACCACCAGAGTCATCCTTAAAATTGTGCTCTCAGTCACCCCTGCCAGATTACAAGACTTATAAAAGACAGACAGGTCTGATTTGCAGTTTCCATCTGAATGGTGGTCTTTGCTCACTCATGTTCTCAATTGTTCCTCTGTATCCACTAGAATCAGAAGTGTAAGGATTTTTTAAAATGGAGTTTCTCCCAAGGCAGGTGAAGCAGCAGATTCATGAAAATTCATAGCCAGCGCACCAGTGCCTCCCACATTATCCTTTTTTTCCACACTATCCATATGGCTTGTTGCTCATGTGATGGTATGTTTCGTGTATAGGCACACTAAATATCCACAACCTTGAAACCCTGCAGATGTGGCCTTCTGATATAGCTGCACAGGGGACTTTGGGACTGTAGCTTTTGGGAATTTCAGTGTTGAGAGTACCTGACCTCTGCTTTCCCTTCAATGCTTTGGTAAGTGTGGGGTAGGTTTCTGTTGGTTTCTTGGGAAGGCAAAGGTTTCTGTGGTCTTTGGCTGCGTCTCAAATCCTGGGTTACTGAAGTGTAACCTAATAATTTAGGACTCAGAGAAGGGTGGTATTTAAATAAACTATCTGGTTTTGAACATTCTAGAACTATTAATTATTAAAATTTATCCAAATCCAGGGAGGTGCATGGCATGTAATACACCATACCTAGAAACAGCTGAGCTGAGCTTACATGTGATGATTTTTTTCTGAAAAGACATCATCTCCTGTGAGCACAATAGAGCTAGTACTTTTCTTATAAATAGTGAATGTTTTATAATTGCATGCAGTCCTAAAGCTGGTTCCTATTATTGAAAGTCACAGAGGTTTTGGGGGGAGGGTTTGTGGGTTGTTGTTCTTTTCCAGAATTATGTCCAATCACCTTCTTTGGCAGAGTTTTAACTACAACTAAAATATGTTTCCGTGTGAAAATGTTACGGTCTAATGAGTAACTTCACTTTTGTGTCACTTTCTTGCTTTGATATAAGAGGTTCTGGGTCAGGAACTGCCCATTTGATCCTTAGTCTGTCTCCAAGTGGAGTTCATATGTCAGTACTTTTTATACCAGCCTTTCAAATTCATGTGATAGAAACAGCCCAGTAACTGTAGGTCAGAGAAGCCCAGTTTAATGGAGTCTCACGTGCACCCTCAAGCAATATGGTCACTTCCAGCTGAACAACAGAACTGTCTCCATTTAGGAAGTTTGGCCATCCCTGAACATCACAGTCAAGCTGCTTCAGGATTGTCCAAGTTGTGATACAGCTTTATTGCTTTTTCTTTTGTCTCAGGTGAACTGTGTGATGAGGTGATTAACCACTGTGTTCCTGAGCTAAATCCATGTCAACATGAGTCCAAATGTCTTCCCCTTGACAAAGGAACCAGGTAAGCATGAGTGTATGTTGGTCTCCACACACTTGGTAGATCCATTAATTGGCTTGACTAGGGTTGCCCTGGAAGTGAGTTTGGGGTAAAAACCATCCAAATTAATGCAAATAGTGCAAGACTATATACACTTGAGACCATATCACATTTTAATGCAACCATACATACTTTTCTAGCTTTCTGTGGTTTACTTCAAGAAAATGGATGTATGCTCAGAGCGGAGAAATTGTTCTGGAATAGAACATGGCAAAAGAAGTAGAAGAAGAAGAACTAGAGCAGTTATTGCAAAGAATCTTGTCCTGCATCAGAAACGAAGGATAGTTTCCTTATGTGTTCCTTAGGGCATCCAGGTCAGAAGCTTTCTGTTGTATTCCATTTAAGCTGTTGTTTTCCAGGATGGATGGCAGTCTCTGGCAAAAGCCATCCTTGGTACAGTGGGGCTTCCCTCCTCACATCCCTGACCTCAGCAGCAGGAAGCCGGGGAACACAGTGGCTCTCACTCGGGAGCTGCCTTCCCTCAGTGCCTACAGACAGGAGCCCTGCTCAGCTCATGGTAGACTTTGTAAATTCTCCTGTGTTTGCATTTGACAACTGGGAACAGCACTGGCTGTTTCACAGGGGCAGAGGGAAGCTTCATGCTTCATTTGGCAGGAAAACATCTGGAGGTTTGGCATGTTCTGAGAGATACATAGTAGTGACATTCACTTGTCTGAAGAGGGAATTTCAGAGCAGTTTAGCAAAGAGAAACAATCAATTAAAAAGTCAAGGTCTATGGAAAGCAGGTCAAGGAAAGATCTTTGAATCAAAAAAGTAAGAAAGGAGGACAAATTCAAGAGAGTTTTGTGCAGCTGTGAGATGCATTCTGCACTTTCCACTAAGGCTGTTTTCACACGCATAATGCAATCCTAGGGACTCCCCAGCTCCCTCCTGGGAGAGAGTGCTGGGGGCTGGTGACGGACTCCCTCACCCAGCACACCCAGCAAGTCGCAGGGGAGAGATGGTAGCACACTTTGGTCTTCCTAATAACCTGCAGTTAGGGTCAGATTGTGTCCTTTGAAGCAACCATCATGTCAGAATAGTGTAAACTAATACACAGTACATTTCAGGACAGTTAGAAGAAAAGGAACCAAAATTTTAGAGAAGCTGGCTGTCTCGAGGACAGCTGAATCTGTACTAGACAGTCAGTCTGCACCACTCAAGCCTTTCTGTGGGATAAGAAACCTCCAGACAGAAAGTTTCCAACTCTTGCAAAAAAATGAAACCATTAAATTATTAGGACAGTTCCTGAAACGATGCACAGGGACTGGATAAGGAGGTGTGTACTGGTACATAAATAGTCCCTGATGTTCTTTCCAGCTTTCATTCCTAGTTAATCCATCATTCAGCTAATCCAGTAGCTACATCATGTTACGAGGCAAAGGCTTGTAACTCAAATTACCTACTGTTACTAGATGTATGAAGAGATGAAGACAGCTGTGATCCTGAATGGTTTTATCCTTGCTGGAAGTATTTTTCTATTCGCAACACAAAATAATTTGAGTAAATAAGACACTTTTTCTTGCTTGTTTGCTAGAAAAGTGTTCTTCACAGTGGGGCCATCAACCCTCAAGAGGAGTATAAATAACTACTTGTCATTATTTTCTACTACTGTTTGTTGTGTTATTCTTCTCACTATTCATAGAATGTTACACAAATATAAGGAATTCCTTTACTTCTTCGGTCCCATTTTGCTTCCTATCAGGCCAAACGTGAGAGATGAAGGACCTGCCCAGGCTTAAATGTCGAATTGTCCAAGTATTGCTTTTTCTTTGACACTTCAGTTGCACCAAAGCATTCAGAAATGGGCTGAGAACCCTCAGCAGCTTTTGCAGTGAAGTGCGGTTCCTGCTGTCTCCTCACTGAAAATAAAAACCTCCAGTCCTGGGCTGTTGCTGATCCCCTGAGCAGTTTGAGCTCCTGACCCACAATGTGCCACACATTTAGCACATAAAGGTGCAGTATAATGCCACAAGCAGAACAAGTCAGGCACCAGCCCTTTGCTCTCCTCACAGAGGCAGGGAATATTGATGGCAGGATTCAGGGTTGTTCCTGAGCTGACCATCCACCTGTCAGGTTTGTGCCCTGGGCATGTGAGTAGGACACACCACTGAAGGGTATCATAGCAGCAAGGACACGAGTCAGTCTGTCCTACCTTCAGCTCTAGTCAGTCTGCAACTCTGCAGAGGGAGAAAAGATGGGAAAGATAGGAAAAAAAAATATTAAAAAAAATAGGAAGCCAAGTTATTTACTGATATTGGGAGGGAAAGTCCATTCTGGCCCTGCAATAGAAGCCATGATTCACAGCTTTAATACAATGGACATTGAGTGCATGCAGATGCAAATCCCCTCAGACAGGCCAGCATTTTAAATACCACTAGACAAGTTTTAAGACTCTCTCTGATACTGGGAACGTTGCCATCACTACAAGGCTGTAGCAGGAAACAGGATTTCAACTGTGCTGGTGTCAGATGATCACTGGGAAATGAGATAACTGTTCTAATCACCTACATTACTCTTTTACCAGGACCTGAATGTAAAAGTTTCTTTGCTTCCTCCTTTATTTGTCATACTTTTTCTGATACTCAGTCTCTTGCTGGCACGATGTGGGATAGGGATGGAGCTAATGTGCCATAGTTCCCTTCTGGGGGAGACCTTGGGTTTCAAGGAGGAGGCTGGGTGAGGCACGGGTGTGGCTGAGTTTCTCACCTGCAGCATTGCAGGCATGCATTTTTTGGCAGCTTCAACCCAGATGGGAGACGCTAAGAGCTGAGATGACTGCCTCAAAAGGAATTCCATGTTTCTAAAGGTAAAGCCAAGCTTGGAAGAAACCTGGACTATTTCAGTGTGTGCTTGGCGGCACAGAGCTCTCTGCTTTCTAAGTTAAATTGCAGGTGGCTTTCCTCACTTCCAGCCTCCACGTCTTTATTGTGCTGTTACTAGAAAAGAGGACTAGGTTTCTGTATGCCAGAAAACAAAATAAAAATAAAAATAATTTAAAATACCATTTAACACAATTAAATTACTTCTAAAAAATAACCAGGAAAGGAGCGTGTTTTTCCATTCACTGTATTGATGTTGGAGCATGGTATAAATATACTTTATTATTCTAAAGCTTGGAATTATTACCTGACAGCTTAAAATGCTGATTTAATGCAGCCCTGAAGAGAAAAGTGGTGGTTCTGTCATTACTGAGATAGCCAATACACATCATAAAATTGATGCATGGCAGCCCTGAATAAGGAACTGCACATCGTTCATTATTACATCACTTTATATTAGGACTGCAGGGATCAATAAAAAGCAACAGGATTAATTGCTGCCAATTCCCCCCACAAAGTATTTTGATTGACAATATTTTCTTGCAGGTGTGACTAAAGTGTTGCCAAAAAAATGTTGCTCACTTCTTAAGGTTTGGGGAAGGAACAGTTTTTGCTTTTTTGCTCTGTTTTGTCCTCTCGGTTATGTTAAGCAAAGTATTCCCTGAGCCACCAAGGTGTAAAAAAGCAATTCAGACATGCAGAGCTCAAACGTCAACCATCCTGTGGCTGCACAGGGTCATGATGGAGGCCTTTCCTCTAGGGAGGATGGAGAAAGAAAGTTTATGCATCTACATAATGTTATCCATCCTACAGTCCTGGGGTTAATTGGTTTTTGCCCTATTTCCTCCTTTTTAGCCAGTCAAAAGCCATGTTTTGAAATGGAGACTGAAGGTCACATTCTTCTCAGTACTTCAGCTAGATGGCTGCTGAAGTTTTGGTGCTGTGGCAGCCATTCACTGGTCACCAGCAAACACAGGACCCACCATTGCACCCTGGAAAGTTTTCTCCAACTTGCTGCTTTGCACTGATGAGCTGACAAGAGGCCAGGAGCTAAAATGCACTGTCCCTTGAAACCAGATTCAGCACAATGACTGCTGCCTGGAAAGTGGAAGTGTCTTTCTTCATCAGCTGCCATGTGTCCAGTTCCTCTGAAGAGGTTTTCCACAAGGAACCTCCTCCTGAACTTACCCCACCAGGCTGCTGGCAGGGAGAAGGAGGCCAGCAGAATAGGTGGAGCAGTTGTTTCTCACCTGATGCTGTCTCCCTTGACTTTGTGCTGTCTCTTCCACCTCTTGGTGACAAGCAGTGTGTCCAGACAAGGGGCTCCAGCAAGAGCACAGGCCTCTTTTTTATTGCTGAAGTTAACTGTGGCTTTTCCCTTGTTTTGGTTTAAGTGATCGCCTTTTGTTTTCCAGATGTGCAGTAACATCCAGCTGGGAGGAGTAAAACGTGTTTTATGGACTAAACCGTGTTCATGACTAAACATTGTCTACACTATAGATACAAAAAGAGGCTGTTCAGCAATCCCAAAAGATCTGTTCCAAGTCAGAGACTTTGGGATGCATTTTCTATTGTCAGGTTATAAACTTCTACAGGGTTTATAATAGAAATGCTGATGCAGCCTGTGTACCACAAACTTGACTATCGTAAAAAATAAAACACCAGCATCTCCAGTTTTGGGGGCACTTGGTTATGTTGCTCCTATGAATGGTGTTACCCCATAGCAGCAGGTACATGCTTCTCCTGAGTGTCACCACAGGGAAGGACAGGCTTCCAAGGCAACTGCTGTAGTTGCAGCAAAGTTTGTTGTGCTTTACAAATTAATGGCAAACAGGTGGTGGTCTCAAAACTGATGGACTTTTTCTTTAAATTTGCTGATTTGTATATGTTGCTTGCAGATTGCTTCCATTTAGAAGGTGGAACCTTTCTGTGCTCTGGGTAGCTGCCCAGGGCCAATTTCAGACACTTGGTGCAGACATTGGCAATGACGTAGTCTGAGACATCAGAGCAACTGTGCTTCCAGAATATTGCCCTCTGAGTCTGTAAGGCTAGGGAAGATGTTGTCATCTTTAGCATAATGGAGAAGCCACTATCTGATCACCCTTCTCCACCAACTTGACTGAGGAAAAGCAGCAGTTTGGTATTGCTTTGCTCGGCTTGAAGTTAAGCAGATTGCAGAAGCTCAGCTGCAGACAGACAGCAGGGACTTGAGCACTTCTGATGGCAGGAATTGTGCTTGATGCTTCCAGGAATAATTGCTAACACCTTTCCATCTCAAATCAGATTGGTGCTCAGCTGCCTGTGTGTGCTATTGTTGGGAATGTTGAAACAAGCTATTAACAGCGATCTCTGTGTTTCAGATGTGAGTGCTTGCCAGGTTACAGTGGAAAACACTGTGAAACAGATGATGACGACTGTGTGGGCCATAAATGTCGCCATGGAGCTGCCTGCGTCGATGCCGTCAATGGCTACACCTGCATCTGTCCTCAGGGCTTCAGGTACATGACAGTCAGCTCCTCTCCAGGCTGTCTTCTGTACACAGTGTTGGAGCACCTTTCTTTAATTGTTTTCATCCTCAGAGCTAATCAGCCTCTAAATACAGTATCAATCTGTCAATCCTACATGATCCTACACTCTGTGCTTCAAACGTTGTGGCTAAAGTGGGCCTTAATGAGTTAACTGAGTGCAGGGGATTCACAATTCTTGTTTTGAAAACAGCAGTTTGCCTTGTGCTGTTTGCCTGCCTGCCTGCACCAGCCCTGCCTGGTAAAACGCGAGGAAATGCCCTTAGATAAATGATATGGAAGTAAACTCCGTGTATGCCAGAGTGAGCAAAGGCTAATAAAATTGCATATATGAACCCTCACACCTGGATGCAAGAAAACACAAGTCTGAAGATTTCATGCCAGTGTCTCTGTGCCTCTTGGTAGATGGGCTCAGTGTGATTTGGGCAATACATTTCCAGTCTCTGATTCTGACAGCTGCCAATATATCTGACTCCTGGAAATCTCACTGTCTGTCAAAGATAAGTGTGCTGCTCCAAATGGATTCACTAATCATTGCCTGGGGCTGGATACTGGCTTCCTTCCAGCTAAACCTTTTCTGTGTTTAAAATACACACATGAGACAAAGAAGGAGTACCTGAAAAGATCAGTCAAAGCAGAAATTGCATGAACACTTATATATCATTTTCTCTGCTTTGTATCTGCAACGGATATCACTCTTCTTTCTTTCATCCTTGCAGGTTTGGGGTTTTTTTCCCTCTCAACACACATTTTTATTACAAAGCAGACAGGCTTTCCTGAATAGGCATTGATATATAACATGATGTCAGCCCGTGGTTTCACAGAATCAGACTTGTTATTTACAGGATATCAGATATCCTCTGAATTTCCACTTTATACCCTTTTCTCCATGTTTCATTCTCTGCTTCAATTCCTTTGATGTTCTCATGGATCTTGCAAATTGGCAAGGGTAGCAAGTGGTTGTCCCACAGAGGAAGCCCAACGATATCTGTTAGAGCTGAGAAATAGGATTGCAAAGCCATACCTGGAGTCAAGGGTGACTCAAGCCTGTCACCAGATGGTACTGACTGGGAGACTTTTGCTGTTGGTCCCCTGATTTTTCAGGAATATCAGTACTAGGCAGTGATGAATGTGAGGTTTTTCTGACAGGAGGCAGAGTCGCTGTGTTTGGTAGCGATATTTGGAGTTGTGACTCAGCAGTGGTAGGTGGGACACTGGTCTGGGTTCCTCTCTGTGTACCAACCAGCTCTACTGGCAATTCGAGCAGTTCCCCAGGTTGGCTGATGTCACACCATGGACTTGGAGAGCAGAACCTGAAACATCTTGCCCTGCTCCCTCTCTCAAATGAGGAAGTTTAATTCCACTAGAAGTCCGCCAAGAAGAGGCAACATCTTTCTACACAAAGCTCCAAAACTCTAGCCCAAAGCCCACTTGAAGACTTGGGTGAGCACAGCAAACCTGCTGCCTGTCAACATCAGATCCAAGATTAATTTGAGGTCTCCTGTTTGTTGGTTTTGTTGGTTGGTTGGTTGGTTTCTTTTGCACTAGTCCATGCCACCTCCCTAAATAATTTCCTATGCAAGATGTAAGACAGCAAGTGCTTTTTAGGAGAAAAACATCCCCAGTGGGCACTAACAGACTGCCTCTGCCAAGGCAGAGAGCAAGCTGAAGCCCTTTGTGTTCTCCATGCAGAACAGGCCCTGATCTTGTTTGATTTCAGGATTAAAATATTATCTGCTTGTTATTCTCCCCATGACTCCAGCCTTTTGTAGTTTAAAGGCCTGCTGCTGCGAAGGGGGTTCTGATATTTTTTCTCCCTGTTAAGATTGCAGCTGCAAAGCTGGTGATTGACAGAGTTCAGCCTTCTGATGTTCAGGGTTACAGACTGAAGTGTTGAGGGAGAGTGCCTCAGGTGCTGCGCTGTGCAGCAAGGAGATGACTTTGCAAATATTGGAAGAATGCAAGTGTTGATGAAAAGAGTGGTCTGGCAAAGGTGACTAGGAGCCCTGAGATTATGATTAATAAAGGTTTTTTGGCAAAGTATCAAGAATCATTTCCCAGCAGTGAGTATGCAGTGACCTCCCAGTTGTTGTAACAAACCTGTATTGATGTTAAGGTTGTCACCATGCTGTACACCAAAGGCACCTGAGTCACACATTTATGAGGATGGTACAACTTACATCCTTATAAATTGAACAAATGGCACTCTGGCAGTTCTTCGGGATGTAGTGCCTCATCTGCACCATGGCACACCTCTGATGGCAGCACCAGACAGTGATCGTGCAAATGTGCACACACCTGTGTTCCTGTCTTGGCATTTCCTAGTCACTGCTCATGTGTAGTTGTGCTCCATGCAGCACCTTTCCTTACCACTCAGCAACATTTTGCAATTACATAATACACTTCCTTCCTGAAAAGTTTTCATTGTTTTCTTACCAAAATAACATTCATTTGCCCCCTACAGCTAAAAGTACATTTGAGAATTTGTGACCCCCATTGGATGGAACCTGACTTATCAAACCTTCCCTCTAGCAATCAGCCTCATAGTGGTGTTGTCCTGATAAATGTTGCTGTAGTGGCAAAGCACATATGAAGGCTGCTGAGCTTGATGCAAAGCACTGTTCCTCCATCGTGTAGATGCTTCAGGATTGCCTGCTGGGATAGTGTGCTGCAAGAAACTCAGCAGTGATTATTTAAATAAATGAGATTGTACCAGGCAGAATGGACTTGGCGAAGCTATGCAAGTCAGGCTGTGCTCCACATTCCACTGCTGGGGAAATAAATAGTATTACTTATTTCTAAAAATATATTTTCAAAAATATTCTAAAATAAAAAGGCCTTGACAGATATGGTTGCTAATCTAACTTCTAGATGACAGTAGTAGCATAGCTGCATTTCTGAAGCCACCAGCTGGTGGGGTTTCACAAGAAGGAAGGGTTGTGCAGAAGCCACACTGGGAGCACAGAGAATCTTTCAGAGCAGCAGCAGGCACAGACAAGCTGGCTTCTTGCAACATTTGCTTTCTGTTAGTGGATGCTGTTGTGAGTCGCATGGCTTTTTATTATTATTATTTTTAACTTCCATGAAATTAGAATTACATACACTGCCTTTCCTTCTGCTTTCTAGTTGTTGCTCACAGACAAAACAAGATGATTGTCATTAGCTAGAACAAAGTTAATGGGCTGGGTTAGCAATGCTCTATTCTACTAGTCACCTCTGGAAAACAAATTACACCTGACATCAGGCCAGGGGTGAGAGCTATCTGTGGGGTCAACCCTAGTTTGATCCTATTGTTGGCTCTCCTGATGTCTCTGTCAGCCAGCCATAAAGTCCTGCATTGGAGAGAGAGATCACACACTAAGTGAAACCAGGTTTTGAATAGGAAAGTGCTCCAGCCAGAGAGTCCACTTCAGTGCCTGGCTAGCAATGAGGATATGGCACTGGTGTGTTCTCAGCTCATCAGCTCTGGCTGGCTCTGAATGCTGAGCTCGTAGGCTACTACAGTAACTAACTTAAATCGGCAAGAATTGCTTTCTCTGTATCTATTTTCCCATGAGGTTGTTGCTGGTTTTTAACATTCCCTTGTTTTCTTGGAAAGGGGAATCCAAACCATCTCTTGCTGAGTGGTGCTATGCCCCCCAAGGTGCAATGGCCACCCTCTGGGAATGGGTGACCTGCAGGGCTCTGCCAAGAAGCTGCAGCAGAGTCTTGCTCAGGAACGGCAAAGACTCTTAGTCTCTTCACAAATAAATGTTCCCAAGAACAAATTTACTTTAAGAAACATACCAGATTGAGCAAAGGCAACCATTTCCCCTATGCAGTTATTCCCCCACACTGTACTGCCATGCTCCCATTTCTACTGCCATGGTGCTGACCCTGTACATCTCCTCCAAATACTCCTTGGAGCAAAGTAAATGGGGTTTATTGATTGCCAGCAGTCTTGCCTGCCAGATTACACTTTTGAGATATGTTTGTTTAGATTAATAGATTGACTTGTCCCTGTGCAAGATTATGTTCTTCTGGGAGATGGTATTTACCACCTGGCTGGTGGGGATGATGTGCTTCCCCACCCTGAACCCTTTGCTGATGGTTATTAGCTGCCCCACTTACAGGACCAAGAGTGCCCTAGGCAGGAAGGGGAGATAAGGCATCCCTGCTAACCACAGCTCCCTGCCCCCTCAAGAAGTGGGGCACCAATGGGATGGGCATGGGGAGGCTGGCTGGGAAATGTCACTCTGACCTTGTGGTGAATAAGAGAAGTTTAGAGCAATGCAATGTTGAAATGCTATTTATCCTGAAAAGTACCAAGAGGTGATTCTGGCTAAGAAGGAACCATCTGTGTATTGGTGTACACAAGCACAGCCAGCCCCAGGTGACAGCAGAGCAGTCCCTGCAGGGTGTGTGTATGAGGCAACTGTGAGGAGCCAGAGCAGCACTGTGCTTGGGGCCTTGGAAATCCTCAGCACTGATTTTCATCTTCCTCGTACTTTTTCCTGTAGAACAAATTTTTGCTTGCCATATCCACGTCACCATGTATGAGTCAAACATACAGACTTGGGCAAAGTTCAGAGGCTGGTTAGGGTGTTCCATGCTGTATAGAGGCTGTGGGGAAAGGAGAGCTTTTCTGATTTTCTTCCAGAGGCAAATTCCAATTGTTTGTGTCTTTCATGGCACTCTTCACCTTTTGTAAAAAGCAGTAATGTAAAACCCTGTGTCTCCTCTCTGAGACATGATGGAAAAGCAGAGCGATTCCAGTGATGCAGTTCCAGGTTTAGCCCATCCTTATTTTGTTGTGTATTTCCCTCTCTTTCATGCTTCCCAGAGACAGTACAGCAGAGTGGTGTATTTTGGAGAACAGATGCCGGAAGCGGGTTGGCTCTTATTCCACACAGCACTAAAGATAGAGAGCCATGGTTCTCAGTGCAAAATTTCACATAAGAAAATGTAAAAAGCAAAACAACCATCTCAGTTTCTTTCTGGTACAGAGGCAGCAGGCTCTGTGGCTAAGCAAGATTGGTCTTGAGCGTGTTGTGTCTGTTTTATTTGCTGTTCTTGCACGTCTTGTATCAGTACTATTTACTGTAGGGTAAGTAGTTTGGGTTTCTGTTCTAATTGTATCCAGGAAAGTTGCCTAGAAATCCACCAAGCTTCCAAGGTTCACCTTCTTTACTGGAGAGGAGTGAGGAGTTTGGCTTTTTTTTTTTTTTTTTTTTTTTGTTTGCTTTGTTTTTATAAAAGTGCTATTACTTCACAAAGTGCTCCCCGAATGGCAGGAAATTCTTAGTGGGACAAGTGGGATTTCATTGTTCCAGGAGTAGGTTGATGGTTATTCACTGCATGAATGGGTCTGCCACAATCCTCTCCTGGGAAGCCCTCTGCCCCCGTGCTGACAAAGGCTGTGTAACAGAGACGGTGCAGCAGCCTGAGCCCACAGCCCTGGCTGCTCCCCAAGGCGTTCCCCGCAGCACAGCCTCACGCACGCTCCCCACTCACCAGCTACCCATTTTACATCATTCTACTGTCTATGCATTTTCAAGCAGTCACAGAACCTAACGCAAAGAGATTCAGTTTCTCTCATCAGTGCAAAAAGGATTTGTTGGGTTTGGACAGTGGTTGTAATGAGAAATGTAAGGGGTAAGTGGAGGGCATACAGTTTGCAGCCAGCCAGAGAGCCTGGCCCAGTCCCTTGGCAGCACCAGCTGATTGCACAACCCCAGTGGGTGTACTGGGCAGAGATTTTTCATTTACCTTTTGCAGTTTAGTCTGACACATAACTATGAAAGACGGTGGCAGCTGTTTGCACTTTCTCCCTTTCCCCTGCTCCTTCTGTGCTGGTGTTGATATTTCAGTGTAGCTGAGTCATTCCAGAGAGAACCTGTGAAGCACGTAGCCATGCTGAATCCAGGAGGGCAGCCTGGGATTGAGCCATTGCTGCTCCTGGGAGATGTGGCCCAAGCCTCAGAGGTTCCTACATGTGGGTTTTGCTCAGCTTCTCATATATTTAAGATTGAACCACAGCACTTTCCTACAAACCTGAATTGTATTTGAGGTTACAGTTACTCAGATCTGGTACTTAGTTTTCAGCTACCTCTGACTCTGGAAGAGTTTCCTTTGCATTTCTCTGATCTGTGACATTGCCAACCACATACCCAGCTAAAATAAAGCTGATGATCCTGATGTTAGCAACATCCAATTCAGGGAAGCTGCCCAGCAGATCATATGGTATCAGTGCATTGCTCTGAGACCTTTTAGCAGTTGCCCATCTGTTGATGATACACTCTGATACACAGTAAATCAAGTGAAGTGTCTGTAAAAAACACTACAAATAGAAGGTTTTTTTCCTTGCTTACCACTTACAACACCAGAGGTGGACTCAAGTCACAAAGCCTAAGATCAGGAAATCTCAGGTTTAGGCTTAAATGGCTCCCAGTTTTTCCTGGGAACCTCTGCACAGCAGTCTGGGATGGAAGTTATTTTAGACAGACTGCTGTACCCTAGAGAGGTAAATAACCAGTGCAAAGTGCAGTACAAATTGCTTTCAGTATTTGAACTGGCTCCTTCAGACCCAGCATGGGAATTTCTGTACAGGTCTATGCTATCTAGCTTTCACACACAGGCTCATGATACATGAGTCTCAGAGTCACCATACCACAGCAGTGTAATGTCAGCACCTGAAAATGTACCACAGAATTCCTGATTCCTTGAGGTTGGAATCAAGATCATCAAGTCCAACCATCATCCCTACACCCTTGTGACCACTAAACCATTGCTCTAAGCACCATATCTACCTGTTTTTTTTAACACCCCCAGGGACAGTGTCCCCACCACCTTGCCTGTTTCACTGCCTCACCACTCTTTCAGTGAATAAATTTTTCCTAACACCCAATCTGAACCTCTCCTGGAACAACGTGACCCCATTCCCTCTTCTCCTATCACTAGTCACTAGGGAGAAGAGGCCAACACCCAAATCAGTACAACCTCCTTTCAGAATCATAGAATCATAGAACTATTCAGGTTGGAAAAGACCCATGAGATCACCAAGTCCAACCATCATCCTTACTCTACAAAGTTCTCACAAAGTTCTACGAAGTTCAGGTAGTTGTAGAGAGCAATGAGGTCTCCCCTCAGCCTTCTCTTCTCTAGGCTGAACAGCCTCAGCTTCCTCTCCTCATAACACCTGTTCTCCAGATCTATCCTTAAAAAACTGGTGATAATTGAGTCCGCTTTTTATTTCCTTTGCCTTCTACAGTGGACTTTTCTGTGAAACTCCTCCACCCATGGTTCTGCTCCAGACAAGCCCATGTGATAACTACGAGTGCCAGAACGGGGCCCAGTGCATCGTGGCGCACCAGGAGCCCGTCTGCCGCTGCCTTGCTGGCTTTGCTGGGCAGAAGTGCGAGAAGCTCATCACAGTCAACTTTGTTGGGAAGGATTCCTATGTGGAGCTGCCATCAGCCAAAATTCGCTCCCAGGCAAACATCTCCCTCCAGGTATGTCACACACAACATCAGTTGCCAGCCCAGTGCTCTTCTAAGCAACATTACGTATACATGAACATATATACATATATTCATTCTGAAGGAACAGAGTCTACTGGCCAAGGTGCTGACAAAGTTAGCAGCTGTCTGTTCTAAAATTATTGAAAAGTTAAGGAGCAACTAAGGCACCACTGTACCATTGTGGACACAAATCCTGCCTCCAGAGTCTCGCCACTCTCTTATTCTGACACTGGCCACATGACTAGAAACAATTCAGGAAACCTCCCTGTCTTCTCACCAATTCACAGCATAGTATTTAATCTTGGAGAAATGAATGCTTAATCTTAAAATGCTTTTTAAGAGGCATCTCTAAAGCTCATCTGGCCTTTCCAGGCAATATTTTGCTTATTCTTTTACTGTGCACATTAAGTAGATAATAGGCATAGGATTTGTTTTACAGTCCTGTTGTTACACCTAAAGTTGGCTTAAGGTCTAAGGTTCAGAAGGCAATGGAAAATAGGTATCCAAGGTGCCATGCTACTATTGTAATCTTTGTGGTTGTGGGTCAAATTATTATTAAGATTATTTTTATTATTTTTATTCACACTAAACTGACCTAACAGATTTTTTTTATTATTTTTGTTCCACTTAATGTCCCAACGTAAATGAGGGAATAATTTCTAGCTTTATATGTTTTCTAATGAAGAGGTGTGTGGAGCACATACATGACATGATACGTCTCATCCTTAGGCCACTGATTGTCAATCTGGGCTGTTTCTGTGCTAGATTCACCCTGAAAATTTGGTTGTAGCAAGGTGGGAGTTGGTGTCCAAAGTAACAAGGGATAGAACAAGAGTAAATGGCCTCAAGTTGTGCCAGAGGAGTGAGGGTTTGCTTGTTGCAGTTTGGTTGTAATTAACATACCAATGTCAAGACATGGGAAACAGAACTGAATTTCCATGGTAGGGATAGATTTTTCAAGGATGGTTCCTGCAAAGTTTATTTTAATGAAAAAAATCTGTAATTAGTATTGATCTGTTCTTGAAAATTTACCTTTTCTTTCTTCATATATGTTTGAAACTCCAGTTTTTCTTAAAAATCTCCCTTTGCTTACTATCACAAGAGATTCTAAAATATGGACACTCTAAAATATGGCTCCCAAAGGTTCCAAATACTGTAGGTCAACTTTAAAGCTGAAAATCTGGACATTGCCTTTTCAAGTGTACAAAACAAGTTACATTAGCCATAGCTTGAAGAATAAAAGGGATTATTACAGAAAGCACATGCTGATGATGTTCTCACTTCTTGTTTCCCAAACTGAATATTATTCTTGCATCCATTAATTAATCACTAGTGAATTGATTACTAAGCAAGAAATCTCAAGAAATATGTACTGTGAAAATGTCAGGCAGGTTGTATCAAAAAATTCCATCTTGTCTCTTTTTTTTTTTTTTTTGTTTCTCCCCCTTCTTTTGTCATATTTTGAGAGCTGGAGACTGGGGAAGTGGAGTCCTTGTTTTTTGATTCAGTGTACAAGAATTTTTTTTTCCTTCACGTACATCAAAGCAAGAGGGACAAGGGCTACTCTATTCTTCCTGGCCCTCTAAATGTCCCATCTGAAACCAGCATAACTTGCTAGTAACTTGGATTGAGTGAAGAATTCATGCTTATGCTAAATCTGAGGACAGATCCTTTTTTCCGTCTTTGTGATCATAGAAAGTCTGTGAACAGATCAGCACCTGCTGAAATTTGTTTATTTGTTATTGTGACACACTCCTGCTACTGCCAGAGTTGATTTTCTAAACCTCCACTTCAAGCTAGGGTAGTAGCTGAGAAATAAATTCATCTGTCACCAAAAATACAGCAACAGTCTATTGACAGGGATCAAATAAATTGCACCTTTCACCTCCTGAAAACTGGTTCTCATCTGAAACAAAGGAGACCTGATTGTGTATGAGTCCACTCAATGTCCCCGAGACCTTTTTGTGTCTCATGGCCCTTGCTCTTGTCGATGCTCATATATATGATTTATTAAATAATATTTTAATTGCAGATATTATTTTGGTATTAATTTTAATACAGGTTTAATTAATTTTTAATAATTCTCAAGCAACTTTGTCTGGTTATTAATGTTTCATAGGTAGCAACAGACAAGGACAATGGGATCTTATTATACAAAGGAGACAACGATCCTTTGGCTCTGGAGTTGTACCAAGGACACGTGAGGCTCATCTACGACACGCTGAACTCTCCACCTACCACAGTATACAGGTAAAGAGCTAAGCTTTACCAAGAGAGCTGATTTCCAAACCAGATAGAGAGGTAGGAATTTTCTAAAATGCAAATGGGAGAAGAACCTTTTCTTTACTTCACTGTATCTCTTTTGTGTATGTTGTTAAATAAGAAAATCAGAACAAAGACTTAGCTACAGGCTTCATGGTTAAAAATAGGCATTTATTGGCAATACCAGTGATACCATGTCCTACTGTGACTGTAGAAATATGTTGTGCTGATGTAAGATGTGCTGCTTATGTCTTCTGCTGCTCCCTTAGCAGCCCCCTCTCTGGGTTAACTCTCTTTGGATTACTTTTAAGCGCTGTTTCTCCAGTTTGTTCTGTGTAAACATGCAGTTGTGACCACATGGAGCCCTTTTGGGTTTGGTGTGGTTTCATGGCATTGTGGATGCAGAAAAGCTGCTTTTCCCAGCCCACCTCACTCTTTAAGGAAGAGCATCTTGTTAGCACAAGTGAAAGGATGTCATCAGATATCACTAGTCAGAGTGTTCCTTGTACATTTTTTTGACAGTTTTTTCAGCACTTGGTGAAACTTGAAACATGAGTCTTCCATGCTTCCAGAGGAGCACGGTAGCTGTGAAGAGCTTTAAGGGGAATGGTGATTTGTTTAGGAAAATGAGAAAATTCTCTCTGTATAAATGCAAATTGGATAATGCCAGTGCACACGTGCCACTAGGAAGAGCAATCGCTTGTCCTCTGTAGGAATGAAACAAGTAGTTTTCACCAGCTGGATAGATGTGAAAATTTTCCCTGTGTGTGGCTGCTAATCTTAATTGATTTCATGTCAGTGCAAAGCTGAAGTTATTTGTTTTAGGCTACTAATTAGAACACAGGGAAAAGCTCATGATGTGTGGGCAGCACAGGGGGTGTTGATGGGTGTGGATGCTTGCTCTCCGTTGTCAAGGGCCGAGCGGTGCGGTGACAAGAGCTGTTGCAACCACAGTTTAGGGACCTGGCTAAGCTGCTGGAGGTGGTGAGCAGCAATGTCCTCATTATTCCTGCGCCCTTCATATTGATCAAGGAGGAGGTCTCCATTCAGACTGACACCTCATTACCATAAGATTAATGGTCTGTTCACTACATTTTGTACTGTGTGATCAGTTGAGATGGGAAAGAAGCTGCTTAATACAATGCCCTTTCTGAAATGTCACCCTAATCTTTTATTAGTTTAAGGAGTGGAGCAAAATGGGATTAGCATGGAGCTTGATGGGAAAAGATTAGGTCGATTGAGAAAAACTGTAGCTAAAGAATGTCCAAAAGGGCCTCTAAATAGATTAAAATACTTGTTTTCCTTAAGGGCGGAGGAAAGGAGAGGAAACCCACCTCTCTACTTAAGGGTAGAAGGCATGAGTGGAACTAGTTTGACCTCCCTAAATATCTTGTTTGACTTTTAGCGAAGGTGTAAGCTCTGGCTAACACGTGACTTCCAGCTTGGCGCCAAGTTTTGACAGGGAAACACCAAACAATGGAAAATCCTGCATTTCCTTTAGTAGCTTGGACAATGGTCAATCACTTCTGTTATTCAGCCACTGGCCATAATTTCTAAGTTTTGTTGGTAATACCTCTGGGTGATTTAGAGGCTCTCTCCAGGGAAATGAATGTTTTTATACCTGGTACTGGATCCCATGAGTTTATCTGTATTTTTAATTATATTGTCTCCTAACTTGCATTTTGATGAAATGAATAGCTGATTCAGTGTGATGCATTTTACCTAAACTTTAAGAAATTTGGAACTCTTCTTCAACTTCTACAATTTCTCGTGGTTTTTTTTTTAAAAAAAAGATTACTCAGAGCACCTGAAACATTCAGCATTTGGTTTTTCCATTGCCTGCTACTTGCTGCCTTGTTTAGATGCCTCATTTAAATCTCAATCTTAGCAGAGTGGACTACTTGCCTTTGAGAAGCTCTACTGAAACACTATAAGATTAATTTTCACAGGCAATATCAGGCAGTGTTGTCCTCCAAATGGTCCACTCCTTGGAAGAGATGAGCAGTGCATTGGCTCTTGTTTTTCCTCAGAAAAATCTGCCAAAAGGAGGCCTTAAAATACTGTTTGGTGGGAACTGTGCCAGCTACAGCTGCAGGAAATCTGTAAATGACCCCATCCTGTGTTGTAACTGAGATGTTTTGCTGGCTATTTCAGGTGTTCCCATGATGGGATGTGGGAAGTCATTGGCAAGCCATGTTGTCCATAATTCTTCATCAGAATCTCCATGATAAGGTTTATTAATAGTACTTAAGAACATTAAAATTAGCAAAGTACTTGGCTAATACATGTAATATCCTGTAGGGATAAGATAAAACCTCTTGTCAGACAGGAAGCCAGCACTGAGTAAAGCATCCTTGGTGGTGGCTTTCAGTAGTGTTCAGCAGAAGGATTCTGAGAGGATGAAGTACAAAACGTGTTGCAAAAATTCCCCAGCCCCTTAGCATACAGCCAGGGTTTGTGCCTGTAAGGCAGGTTGTCTCTGGCTGTTGGAGTGGACCTGTTTCTATACCTTAGTTGCTCCTTCGAGCAGGGTTCAGAAGAACTGCAGAACAAAGTTAGTCTGCAAAAGCCCAAGATTAACTCACTGTACATTCAGATTTGCTTTACATGTTCTCATTTCAGCGTTACATTTGGATAGAAAGGTTGGCACTGGAGTTTTCCTCTAGTCAGATAAAGGTCAGCAAATGTCCAATGGAAAAGACTACCTAAAATCCGTTGTCATTTATCATCAAGTTAAAAAGAAATACAATTAAGGCATGATTATGCAATGATTGAACTTGCCCTTTTAAAAGAAAAGCTGACTGGTCTGTCACTGGAACTCCTCACTTTTAAGCTGAAGAATAATGGGATCCATTTTTTCAAGTAGAATTCTACTTGAAAAAATGGATCTTCTGTATGATGTTCCTATTTGTTGTTTCTTTTATTCTATTTAATTATTCTGAGGAAGCATAAGTGAGAACAGAAATCTGTTTCTGAGTGCTTTACTGACCTCCTGGTTTTAGCACTGAGAGTGGCTCTTCCATGCCATGACAGTGTTTAGTACTGAGCCAACAGTGACTTCTTAATACAATGCAACCCTTACACAGCTACCATACCTTAATTTAAAGACAGCAACTGATGAGGAATGTGCTGCTTTTATTTACCACCATGCTCCAATGGTTGAAAGCTTGAATTAGCAAAGATAATGTAATTCTGTAGTTTCAACATTAAGCCATTGACACTGGGATCTGTTTAACTGCATTCTATAGGGAGAGCTTCCTATTTTCAGTCTTTTTTCCTACATCTTTTCCATACTTTCAGTTTTTTTCTGATAGGTTTTATGGTACTACACACTCCTATTGATTTGGATGCTAAATTAATTTTTCCTAATAGAAATGTAAAATAGAAATTTGACACAAACTATTGATGTGATTTCCTCCAGAGTTCCCAGATTGCCATATTGCATACAGACTGTCATATCTGGTACAGAGCAAGATGCATACACTATTGGTATAATTTTCCCGCAGGCTTCCTGACAGCAGTGAGATTACAGAGCAAGATGCAGACACTATTGGTATAAAATCACATTTTCCCGCAGGCTTCCTGACAGCAGTGAGAAAGGAGGCAGTTAAGAAAATACAAGAATTAATTGTATCTGTCTTTCTGCAGAGCTCACATTCAAATTACATTACAATTCCTTTTAGAAGTATTCTTGCATAATATTTTTTCCAAAATGTTACATCATTAAAAATATGTCTTATAGATTGTATCATGCAGTTCTCATGGTCTGGCTAATTCTTGCAGAGCAGAGATGGATCTTCCTGTGGTTAAAGCAAATGGCCTGAAATAAGGGAGCTTAAATTCTTACTGGATCTGCCTCATGTGTGATGACTGAGGGATGAAAAATGAAATCTGGCTGTCTGTGCACAAAAAGTACAGAAATACACAGAAAATAGAAAAAGTGTTTCAGAAATGTGCTGTGAGTCTCTGGAAGGTGAGATTCCTTCTCCCTCTAGGCTGTGGAGCAGGACAAAGCTCTTATCCCAGATGTATTTACAAACTCCCTGTGCTGCTCCACATCACTCAGCCTCTGCCCATGGTGGCTGGAGGCTGGGAGCAGCCTGTGCAACCACCGGCTCTCATCATCCAACAACAGGTTCCTGGCCATGCTGCTCCAAAGAACTGAACTTGGAAGTACTCAAGGATTTTTGTCCTCTACTCAGATTTCATAGACTTAGTTGTGCTTCTGGTACTGAGGTTGAACAGTTGCTTTGGTGATGGAAGAATTTTCACACCTTCCAAAAACTATGAGATGGGATTTTTGTGTAATTGCCTCTCTGTAGCTGCAATTGCTTATCTGTAAAAAAAAGCCCAGCAGCTTCACCACTAATTCACTGCCTTTGTAGAGAGGAATTATTCTTAGGATCATTATTAGAGCTTGTCAAACCCAGTTTCCACCAAAAGTCTCTTTGCAGAGCTCACTGCATGACTGGTTCTTTCCTTTCTAATACCTTCACAGTCTGCAGCTTGTGCTGTGCCTGTCCCTGGTGGGGTTCCTGTTTGATACTTCTGGATGGTCTCTAAAGTGATTGTTTTTCAGAGGTTTCTATGAGACATAACTAAGCTCTTGACAATTCTGTATATTTGAAATTAATTTTATTATCTTGATCACATACTCTTGTTTTTTCAGGTACTCCTTAGGGACTTTGCATCAAACATAATGAAAGAAACTGGTATTAATCTCTGAACTGCACAGTAAAAGTTATGAAATTTGAATGTGCTTGTACATCTTGCAAGAGCCCAGGCAAAGAATAATTATTTTTTGCCTTTATGAAGGACTCTGGTGTATTTGAATGGGATAAAAAAGCCCATGTTAGTTCTCATCAAACTACAAATATTGCATTTCCCTAGTTTTTCTTGGATTTTTGTGTAGTAGGACAGTGAAAATAGAAGGCCAAGACCTTAAAATGTCAACTTTTATCATTAGGTTCAGAATCAAATATTTACTTTCATGAAATTCAGAAACTTTCTTCTGCTGAGATGAAGCTTAAGAAGGGTAAAGCTTTGTCCTTCAGGCTGCCTGAGGACTTAGCAGGCAAATTCTTGCTAAGCTGAACTATTTTTTTTTCTTTAGAAATCTCCTTGGTATCTCTTGCAAGAATTACAGGTTCTCATCTCCCCTCTCTCTCTCCTTGCCTCTGTCTACCTCATTCCCCTCAGTGTAATGTCTGAGTAACCAGAAACCCTGTGCTGCAGACCCAGAGCTTTATTTGTAACCTTACACGTTTCAGAGTGAGATGTTTTACCAGAAGGCAGCAAAACCTTTCACAAAGCAGGTTGGCATTGGTGTGTGTGTGTGTACCAGGGACAGGAAGGTAGAAAAAGGCCATCTAATGCCACTTGCCCCATGTTAGTGACAGAAACAGAAGTAACATTTTCTGACTTCCAGGTCATCATCTTCAGGGCCTAAAATCTGGGGCTACTGGTCTAAGCTGCAGGCAGATGTCCCCTGCCAGCAGCAGCAGGGCTGCACCAGCACACCTGGGCACTGCCAGCCTGCAGGGGCTGCTGACTTGCCCAAAGACCCATGCCTGAGGCAGGGGCATGCATGGCTTTATCTTCGTCGTCAGCACTAGCCATTGAGCTGAGGAGAACTAGACTGTATTGGAGAACTAGACTGTATTGGACACTTGATAAGATTATGCCTAAAGATGGAAAGCAGACCCATCCATTATGACATACAGGCTTTTTGTAGTATAGAGTGTTGGCCATTCAGAAGTATTTTCAATAGCACCAAGAAGGAAGATGTTTGCTTTTGGAAGCTTGCTGAGCTCTAGAAGTAGCTCAGTGCCTTGCAGGTACTCATGTTGACAGTAGTCTTGTGTTTATATAAAAATGGTGAAGCCAAAAGTTGTTATTTACAGTGATTTGACTATGACTAAAAATAATGTAGCTCTATCAGCAAAAGAAAATGGCTGATGAAAATGCAGAAACCAATGTTATAAATTAAGATTTTTTCCTGTTAAAATCAGTAGCTGGGTTGAGTTTTATCCAGTTCAGTTCAAGCCTTAAAACTGCCCAGCAAAGCCCAAAGTAATTGTGAAATAAGAACTATATCTTCCACCCCATCAGATAACCTGATTTAGTCATTAGTTGGTCTGTAACATGGTCACACTATTGCTTTTGAGAGCATCAGTGACACCATCACAGTGCTCGTGGCAACTCCTGAGCCTTTGTAAATTAGTGCCCATGTGAGCCCACCTTCTGAGCAGTCAGTTTGGCTTCTGCATGTTGAAATCATGCTTTTGTGCTGAACTCTTTCCAGTGAGTAATTGGGAGAAAGGTGTGCAAAAGTGTTTTAAAACGTATTTTCTTGCTATAGCACAGGCCATTACTTCAGTATTGGCAAAGCTGGTTAATACTGATTACATCAGAGTAAGGTTGAAGTATTCTTGTAATATACAATGATGGAATAAACATAATCATAGTCAAAATTACTTTATAAATTTCCCATGCACTAATGCCTTGCTCATGTCTTGAATTGTGAAGATTTTGCATTACAACAAAATGTAGCAAGCTAATGTAACATGTTTATTTTTTTCTGCCTGTAAATTTCTTGTAACCATGATGACTAACACAAAGTTCAGATGTGTACTACGTGTGGTAGATTTATATATCCTTCATACCAAGCACCAGGCTCTGGAGTCAATTGGTACAGTCTGTTAGAAATGCATGCAGAGCTGGCACTGAGGGTGATCACAGAGGTGCAGCATGGCTCTGTGCACAATTCTTTCAGTGCTTCTTCCCCATATAGAAATGTGACCCACAGCTCTGCTTTTGCCAGCATGCCCCAGTGCTGCTGGAAAAGGTGGGTTTGGCACCTGCTAGTCTGGTTTGTCAAATAGCAGCAGATCTTGTTTATTTTTGTGGGGGGAGAGGAACACATCTGTAGGTAAATTGCTACAAATGAGGTGGAAACAATTTCATTTCCTGGCCATTCATCAGGTTTTTAAATAGAAACAGCTTCCCCCCCCCCCCCCCCCCCCCCCCCCCCCAGGGATTAGCCTCCAATTTCAGATAAAACCCATCATTGTGTCTGTCATTCTAATTGGAAGCACTTCTAACTCTATTCTGTAGTGGCACTGGTCCCTGCTGCTAAATGGTAGATGCCTTTGTATTTTCCAGAGCAGAAAAGGGGATAGATACTGTAAAATATTGCCCCTGGTGACATGGGTCTGTGAAGACACTTGACAGATTTCCTCATCAGAGCCTGAGATTTAATATCCAGTTGAATGGCAGAGATGTTTTGTATGGTTTGATACAGCACTAAACTGTAAGCCTGAGCACCCTGCTCTGTTCCCAGTGCTGGGGGAGCAGGGGGCTGTGCCACAAAACTCGACCCACACAGCCCCGCCGCGCCACTGCTGCTGTGCCAGGGCCTGCCTTCCTCTGCACTGTTTGCAGTGTCACCTCTTTAAGGATAACTGGTTGAAGGAATAGCGTTTCAGAATCTGTTTGTGATTGTTTTTACACTCAGCATTTACTGGGTTTGTTATTGTCTATGCTGCATGTTACAGTAAAGACCCTGAGAGAGGGACACTGTGAGAACTCCCTGAAAATAAAGTGTTTACCCTGGCCATGAATCTGACCCTTTTATGAATAACCTAGGGAAAGGGGTCAGGATTGTGTTAACTGCACGTTGCAGAGGTATAAAAAAGGTCCTTGCTTTTCCCTCAGAAGGTCTGTAACACAATAACTTTCACTGTTGGCAGGGGTACTGCAGCAATTGAATTATGACTGGAAATTAGATATGCATAGCCTGGCCAAACGATCATTAAGGGAGATACGGTAATCAGCTGCTGGTGTTTAAGGGCTGTAAACACCAAGAAGAGAAAGATGGTTTATTTGGGTGGTCTACAGAGTTGTAAGTAGGAGAAAAGGTATAAAACCAAGCATATGAAAATGGAAGTATCAAAGAAAAAAGAAATCTTAACGTCGAGTGCTCTCAGCCTAGGAGACCTAACACTCGAGTCATGCAAAACAGGACTGAACAGACAAAAGGGAGTATATTTTAAGCTGAAAGTGAATTTGAGTGTTTTAATATATTTCTTTCACCTCTTATTTCCCTAGCCTTGTGTTTCATTAGCATTTTTCATACTTCTTTTTTCTCAACATGTGGTTTTTATTTGGCTTCTGAAGATGATGGTGCTTGAAGTGATGTGTTATTGTAGAGGCAGCACAAACGCGACTGCAATTACGATTTTTGCCTTTGTTGCCATGGAGAAGTTTAAATCTATTTTGGGCAAAAGACTGATTATAACTGGAACTAAGGGCAGGAAGTAACTGTAGCTTGGTAAGGTGAAAAACCATCACCATTGATACCTGAAGTCAGCCTTGCACAGTATGAGTTTCACAGCTCCCAATCCCCAACATCTCAATGCAATTCCCTGCAGTTCTCACCTTGCGTTCCTTGATTTTGGTACCTCTTCTCTGGTGCCTGCCCTCTCATGTGTTGTGAACTCCTCGTAAGCTCTTCTTGGACATGTATTTCTGGTTATTCTCTTCTACTGCAAATGTTTTCAAATATTATCTAAGTTCAGCATTCTCCACGGCCTTCACTCCCCAGTCACTTGTGTTTGCTTTGTTCTGCGCTTCAAGTGAAGGCACATCCCCATTAAGACAGAGGTCAGGAGAATCTGGAGACTTTAGCTAATGAATTTATGTCCTCATTTGCATAATTGATGGTTATACATTTCCTCAGTGACATGGTTTGCTGTGATGCTTAAAGCTATTTTTGTTCTTGACTTCTCTGCCCTGCTGTTCCCTGCTGGCTACCACTAAAGGTACATTACATGTCAGCGTAAAAAATAACCCCAAAGCCCAAATTTTACAAGTTTGAATGGAATACTGCAATCCTTCAGTGCATTTCTGTTCACTGGCATATTTACAGTGGCTCAGCTCTACATGTCTCATGGGTTTTAGAGCAAGGGGAGTCTGTGTTTATAATATCAGTGTGTGCTTGAGGCTGGACTAGAGGGGAAAGAAAATATAGGAGAGAGAAGAGAAATAGATAAAAAATGAGTGGAAATCAGTTCCTTCGTATATTCCCTGAGAGATTATGTTTAACGCACATACCTTTGCCTTCATTTCTTTGTGTTCTGGAGTGTAAGCCCTTGGCAAAGGCTGTGTCCATGGCTTGTGTCCAGTCCCCTGCACTGTGGGTCCACAGGCTCATCTTGCTGGAACTGCTGTGACAGATGAGGCCCAGTTCCCTCTGATACAGAATTGCAATGACTCCTCCATAGAGCCCTCTCCCCTGGCCTTGCTTCCCTGGGAGGGCAGCTCCACGCTTCCTGCCTCAGCACAGAAGGAACAGAAGGTGCCAGACCCAGGGCCTTCTCACAGGCTTTGGAAGCTGAGCTCTCCCACATGCCCAGTATTTTCCTCTTTTCCCTTGGCCGATCGGATCAGGTGCCATAGCAAGCTCTCAGGGAGACCCATGAAAGGTTAGGATAACCTTGATGAAAATAATGTAACGGATGGTGCAAAACAGGTCAGCTGCGCTATGAGAAGATGAGTGTAATGAAGAAAGGTGAGGAGTGCTGCTGGTTGGGGAGCAGCAAGTGTGACCCCTTTGCAGAGGCAGGGCATGGTGGGACAGCAGCTTCCTCTCCTCAGCACCAGGGAATTCCCGGGCCAGCCAGCTCCAGCTGGGATCTGTTCCCTGTCCCACTGATCCAGAGGAATCCTCCTGCTGACCCTCAGCATTTGGCTCAGCATTTTGCAGTGCTTCCTTTCCCCCAGGATACGTACTTTGGGGCATGAGGAGTGATTACACTCGGGAGGGAATTGAAATGGTTTCTCAGTATCAAGTCTGCAACACGACTGAAGTGAGGGTCCTGTAGAGACTGTGAGCGCAGCCTGTGCAATGTCTGACGAGACGGGCCCTCCCCAGGCTGCTGGCTGCCGGACGAGAAGAATTCCTGGATCCCAAAGAGTCTCTTCACTTTCCATAAAACTGGCCTCTTGGTTCCTTTTGCTACTTGCTTTTTAGCAAGTTTAATTATTAAATTATTGGAAATCCTTGCTTGCACGTCAAACGGTTACACTTCAAACATAATTTGTCCCTTTTTTTAGTACAAAAATGTATTGTAAAGTCTGGAATAGCCAATGGTGGTGGCTCAGAGCACTGCAGTTGGAAATTAGCTAAAAATTCATTCCTGTCTTCTCTGATAGCTTGGAAAAATCTCAAAATCTGGGACTTGGTCTGTTAGTGCCCTGGAGAAAAGCAGTTGGCTCAAATCTAGCAGCCCTCTGGCTTCTTCCTTTAGCTCCTTTCCCCTCTCCCTTGCTGTGCTCAGACACATTATTTTAATTTAACCATACTGCAGGAAAACCTTTGCAGCAGGGAAGGCGTTGGGTTGTGTCAAGTCAGCTGTCAGGTGTGTGACACGGCGAAATCTGTTTCAGCAAAGGAACTCTTTGTGGTGAGGCAAAATAAAGCAGCCGTAGCAGCTCCGAGCAGTTCTCCTGATCCAGTACCTGGGTGGGGAAGCAGTGCCAGGCAGGGCTGGGCGTGAGGGCTGAGCTGAGGGCTGAGCTGAGGGCTGAGCTCAGGGCTGAGCTGAGCTGAGGGCTGAGCTGAGGGCTGAGCTGAGGGCTGAGCTGAGGGCTGAGCTGAGGGGTGAGCTGAGGGGTGGGCTGAGGGCAGGGGTGAGGTG